>NC_136067.1:1389456314-1390046314 GCF_964261635.1 Lissotriton helveticus
TTGAATTAAAGATCCTTCGATATTGCAGAGGGATTTGTAAAGCGCCACGTCTGTCTTTAGCACGTCCTCCTAGCGCTATCTCGAACTGGTTAAGGGTTTGCTAAGAACCGCACAATTTTTGCTGAAGTGGCCATCCTAAAATACTTATTCACAGAGCACAATTTAAATATTTTAAATAAAAAAAATACATTTCATAAGATAACCAAAGACCAGACTAGCCATTCCAGACATTATGAACCACAACCTCAGAAGTGCAGGAAACATTGAGAAATCAGAACCCGAGCTTGGAGTCGGGACCGCTGCCAGCAGGGACAGGACGGCCCATGTGCTCCTCAAAGGACGGAATACTCAAGAGTCAAAGCGCTTGGACCATGCAAACGGTAAGTAGGCACTATAAAAATACCGACACAGTGCGCCGCCAATGAAGCAGAGGGAGCTGTAGGGATCTAGTAACTGATGTAGACACCACTGCAGCCCAGCCCTGGCCCCTGGGTGCGGACACGTCACACTGCACACTGCAGAAAGCTTGTAGCTGTGTCCATTTCTAGTGCACACACATTCTCAGTGTGGGCGGTGGGGCAGAGAGGCCTCCTGGGAACAGACATTGCCGCTGGTGAACTGGACAAAAAACTGCACATGAAAAAGGGTGCACTACAAACATGCCCAGAGGAAACAGTGCCCAGAACAGAAGATGCACTGCAGACATGTCCAGGGGAAACAGTGCACAGAATAGAAGGTGCACTGCAGACATGTCCAGTGGAAACAGTGCACAGAACAGAAGGTGCACTGCGGACAAGTCCAGGGGAAACAGTCCCCAGAACAGGAGGTGCACTGCAGTCACATCCAGGGGAAACAGTGCACAGAACAGAAGGTGCACTGCGAACATGTCCAGAGGAAACAGTGCACAGAACAGATGGTGCACTGCAGACATGTCCAGGGAAACAGTGCACAGAACAGAAGGTGCACTGCAGACATGTCCAGGGGAAACAGTGCCCAAAACAGAAGGTGCACTGCAGACATGTCCAGGGAAGACAGTACTCAGAAGAGAAGGTGCACTGTAGACATGTCCAGTGGAAACAGTGCACAGAACAGAAGGTGCACTGCGGAGATGTCCAAGGGAAACAGTGCTCAGAACAGAAGGTGCACTGCAGCCACATCCAGGGGAAACAGTGCACAGAACAGATGGTGCACTGCTGACATGTCCAGAGGACACAGTGCACAGAACAGATGGTGCACTGCAGACATGCCCAAAGGAAACAGTTGTGCACTGGAGATATGTCCAGAGGAAACCGTGCACAGAACAGATGGTGCACTGCAGACATGTCCAGTGGAAACAGTGCCCAGAACAGAAGGTGCACTGCAAACATGTCTAGGGGAAACAGTGCCCAGAACAGAAGGTGCACCGCAGCCACGTCCAGAGGAAACAGTGCACAGAACAGATGGTGTAGTGCTGACATGGCCAGAGGACACAGTGCCCAGAACAGAAGGTGCACTGCAAACATGTCTAGGGGAAACAGTGCCCAGAACAGAAGGTGCACCGCAGCCACGTCCAGAGGAAACAGTGCACAGAACAGATGGTGTAGTGCTGACATGGCCAGAGGACACAGTGCACAGAACAGATGGTGCACTGCAGACATGTCCAGAGTTTGAACAAATGTTGCCCTGTAGACATTTCCAGTGTTACACTGCACAGAAGAAATTATACACTGTAGACATTTCCAGTGTTTCACTGCATAGAACAAATAGTGCACTGCAGACATTTTCAGTGTGACACTGTATGGAGCGAATTGCTCACTGTCAACATTTCCAGCATTACAAAGCAAGAAAAAACAGTGTACTGTACACATTCCCAATGTTGCACTGCACAGAAAAAAACGTGGAAGGTAAGCGCTACAAAGCACAGGAAAAAATGGCGCACGTGATACATGTTTAGTGTTACAATGAAAAGATCAAATGATGCCCTGTAGATATTCCCAGTGTTGCGCAGCACGGAACAAGTGGGGCTGTATACCATGTTTAGTGCTAATTGCACTGAACAAATGGTGCACTGTAGACATTTCCAGTGTTTCACCGCACACACAGAACAAATGACACACTGTAAGTATATGTTGTGAGGTTGGTTGGGAGGCAGGGTGTGGTGCTGAGCGTATAATGCAAAGGATCGATGGGTGCTATGTGTAGGCATTCCATGTGGTCTGTGGAGGGTAGAGGTCCATAACAGTGTATGGTAGTCCTCTCGTGGAGTGGAAGAGGTGTTGTGACTGAGGTTCTGGGGGTACATGAAAGCTGATTGGTAAGTGTGGCGTGCAGCACATGTACTTTGGGGTAGACGTGTTGAGACCAGAGTGCTTGCTCGCAATGCAGTGTGTATGAATAGAAGCATTGCAGGCGCTGACACTGTGGAGTGACCAGGCAGGGCCCTGTTCCACATGGTGTGTATGGCAGCTGATACTTCTGATATTTCTTTCAGTGTGAGCTGGGTCGAGAGCAGCTGCACACGGACGGAGCTAGGTGTGCAGTACAGAGGTAGGTGGCAGAGCACGTAGGGTGAAGCTAGGCTTGTGTGGTGTTAGTACAAGGAAGCTGGCTGTGCAATGCCTGTGGCTTTGAACCCTGCTCCTGTGAAATTGTGCCCATGCTTTTTCAGACAGGGCATGGAGTGATCAGTGTTTTAGCATGTGGTGTGCATTTAAGTGCACTTCTCAGCCTACCCTGCGTTCTGTCCTCTTCTGGGCCGCACAGTGCACATGGGAGACGCTGGCTGCCCTCAGCAGCTACTCATAGTGAGGCGGCCCATGCCCGAAGTGCTCTGGCAGCTGTGCTTTGTGTAAGGGTGACCATCACTCCTCCCCGTAGCATAGGGGGGGCAAGGAACTCCCCCCTCTTCTGCGGGTGACAGACACGTGCTCTTGAGAAGAGGTGTGCCTTGGATTCTTGGCCAAGACGGTCCCCTGAAAACGTGCCTTCAAGCATGCAGTTCGAGAAAAGTTTAGGCTCCAGTTACATGGAGTTATCACTTCTCTGCTGTGGCCCAGTTCAGCAGCCTGTATTCCCCAAACCTACCGTCTGCAGGAGAAGGTGTGCACGAAAGTTCCTGCAGTGGACGCGTTAACCTGTCGCTCCCAGGCTGTTTTATGGCACAAAAAGCTGTTTCTTTTTCCTGCCTGAGTCAGTTTTGCCAGTCATTGTCTTTGTTAGAAGAGATTCATAATTGCTTTATTAACCTTCCTGCTTTCTCAAATTTGCTTGAAAAATCACAATTTGCCCAATCTTTTTTCAACATTTTCTCGGGGGCAGGACTCCCCGAACCACCTACGGTTGGTTCGGGCTCGGTCGCTACGCTTGCTCACGGCAGTGCACTACGACAATTGTTTTATGCCCCACACTTTCACATGTCACCAGCCGCCACTGCTACTGT
The DNA here is from genome assembly GCF_964261635.1 of Lissotriton helveticus. NCBI lineage: Eukaryota > Metazoa > Chordata > Amphibia > Caudata > Salamandridae > Lissotriton > Lissotriton helveticus. The sequence continues at coordinate 1,389,459,733 of NC_136067.1, forward strand.
GTCGTTCTCTTTTAATTTAACCAATACTATAAGATTGCATTCTGGTAAAACAAGCTGCTTAACATTCCTTCCAGACTAAGCCTGAGGGTTGCTCTCCAGAGCTACCACTTGGATAGCTTTCAAAGGTGATCTTTGACCTCTTAAATCAGCATAAGGGTTGTTTGAACTGGTGCAAGGTGCACACTTTAATTAGTAGACAGCATATACCAGGCCAACATCTCACAGTAACCATAAAAGCAGATCCTACTTTCCTACACACAGATAAACTTTCTTACCCACTACCATGTCCTCTGTCTTATCCCCATTAGGCATGAGGGAGTTTGTGTTCTTCCATGTCAAGATTTTGCTCAAGCCCGGGTTCAGGAACAAAGAGTCACGGTTCTGTGCCGATTATAAAAAGGAAATATTCTGAGTATCGTCGGTATATGAAAACAGGGGAAGTCCATAGCTCTCCACTAAGACTGCCAATGGCGGGCGTGGGCGTGCGTAGACAGACTTGCCAGCGGCGCATCAGCTGTGCGTCTGACCATCCAATTGTACCTTCTAGTCCCCCAGGTTTTTCCATCATCAAGAAGAACTGAGAGGACCAACACGGTGGTGGCATAGCTATCATTCACAAGAACATCACTGTGACAGAAACAGACTCCTTCTCCCTCCCACCATTTGAATATCTCAGCATTAGCATAACGCCTAAAGGCAATAAAGTAACAAAATGTCACCTACTCTACCACCCACCAGGAAACACACTCCCCCCTTCAGCGAACAACTGTCATATCTGATAATACATTGCTCCCTCCCCAACGCCAACAACATTATACCAGGAGACCTCAATCTCCATTTGAATGAAGAGAAGGACATACGACTCAAATCTTTAAGCTAACTCTTACGCAAAAGAGATCTTACGATATATATTGCAAAGGCCAAACCCACAACAGAGGTTCAACCGTAGACGCCATCAGAACAATTCAATAAACATAGACAACATCCTGCCAGTCGACTGGTCAGATCAACACATCATCATGTTTCACCTGAACCAAATGGAAGTACCTCCAAATCGATCTCGGAACTCTCTCCAATGGTCAAGAAACATCAATCAGATGCCTCTTTCCGATCTGAAAGAAAGAACGATGTCCCCCCCTTTACAGGCAACCTTGCCATTGACAAGCTTACAACCCACTACATTTTGACAATGAAAGCCATCCTAAACCAAGTAGGCCCATGAAACTAAAAAGGATCAGAGAGACACCACAAAGATCCTCGTTCAATCAAACACCTCAACTGGGAAAGAAGACAACTAAGAGCTGCAGAAAGACTCTGGAGAGCCAACCCTTTCCCAACCCACCTATATCACCTCAAAGGGGAATGCAGGAAATGCAAAAATGGATGTATGTCATTACAACGCTGTGTTTACACCGCTGTACCATTACAACGCAGTTATCACAACGCAAGTTGTTACAAGGACTTGCGCTAGTGGCGCTGGACTTAGGAATAGTATGATTTACTATTCCAACTCCAGCCCTCGTAACAGTAGGGAAGGTGTTGGAAAAGTAAATCATACTATTCCTTAGTAGAGAGCGCCATCCAGCGCAAGTCGTTGTAACGACTTGCGTTGTTATGACCGCGTCGTAAAGGTAGCGCGGTGTAAAGACCGCGTTGTAATGGTCGTCTCCCGCAAAAATCTCATACTAACAGAGAAAGCCACCTTCTTTCACAGTCTGCTAGATAAAGCAAAAAACCTCCCCAAAGAGCTTTTCGACATCATCAAACGGCAAACCCCTAAAACTACTAAAGAAGCCCCTCTTGTCTCCAAAGTAAGATGCAACAACTTTGCTAAATTCTTCAATCATAAAGATTAAACTCTCCCTAGGCTGCCAAATGCAGATGTCCACTGATTCCCCCCCCCCCCACACATTACAGAGGTTAGCAACTATTCTACCTACCCACCGTTCTCACCAGCAGTGGCTTCTCTACCTTTGACCACCATACTTTACCAACGCACAAGGCCCTACACAGCACCCAGGAGTTGGAAGACTTTCCACCCCCTCACAGAAGAAGACATCTACAAGGTGATTGCAAAATCCAAACCCTCTCCATACTATGAAGATCCTCTTCCAGCCTCCCTGGTTAAAAGTCTCAACCACACCATTACCCCTCTCTGGACCAAGATAATACACAGGTCTCTCATTAACGGGACAATGCCTGACTGTGTCAAGAAGGGCCAAGTCACCCCCGCTAAAAAAAACATAGGTGCAGACCCGGATGACCTCAGCAATTTCAGGCCCCGTTTCCAACCTCCCCTTCCTAGCAAAAACTTTAAAGAAGTGTGTTCGCTCCCAATCAATACAATGACAGCAACAACCTTTTTGATTCCACCAATCCGATTTCAGGAAGGAATGCAGCATGGAAACAGCTATGATGAATATAGCAGATGATAAACATAATTCTCTGGATGCAGATACATTTTGCATGCTCATCCTCCTTGACTTATCAGTGGCCTTCGACACAGTCGACCACAAACCACTTTTGAACTGACTACAACAACGAATCAGAGAAGATGGCGCGGTTCTGAAGAGGTTCTCGTCATTTCTACACAACCGATCTCTAATAAAAAAATTAAAGAACTCAACTTTTGCTGCTTATGCCATCACACAAGGCCCCCCACAAGGCTCAGAACTGTCACCTACACTCTTCAATATATACATGGAACCCCTCACCGTAATACTTGAACAAGCAAACATTGCCTACCACCTATATTCAGCCGGCACCCAATTTTACCTGGAAATATCCTCTTTGGATGACATACGCCGGCTGAACACCACTCTCACACAAGTCCAAAACTGGCTGACACACAACCACCTTAAACGTAACCAAGAAACCATGGAAATCAATCCTCCTTTTGTCCAACAATAGCCAGCCCCCCAGACATAAGAATCGCTAAATAACCAAGATGCCCTGAAATGCAAACAGACTCTGGCGGACTCCACTAAATCTCTGGGGCTAACCCTCGACTCAAATCTGAACATGAGCACTCACGTAAAGACTACAGCAAAGGGTGCCTTTTACAACCTAAAACTCCTTAACAAAATTAACTCCTTCCTCCCACCAAATGACCTAAAAACTTCCACACAAGCTCTGGTACTATCCAGACTGGTTTACAGAAACTCCACCCTCACAGGCATCCCGAAATCTCACTTAGCCCTTCTGAGAGCCACTCTTAATTCAGTGGCAAGGATGATCACATGACCACATCTCCCACGCAATCAGTCGGCTAAAGTGGCTACCTATCGAACCATGCTTTTGATTCAAGACTGCATGCCTCACCCACTGAGTTGTGCACATTGGTAAACCAGCATTCCTCGCATCCAAACTCACAAAGGCAGGCCAAACAAGAAACCTAGGAAGCTCTAATACACTTCTCATCACCCCCCTAAAAAACACAAACAAAAAGCCCTCTCTCGCTCCTTCTCAGAGAATGCCCCCAAAATCTAGAACTCTCTCCCAGTACATATCACAACTAACTCTTTCTTCATGAGTTTCAAAAGAAAACTGAAATAATTCTTGCTCATTCAACACCTCAACCATCCAGGATATAACATCTAACTCACTCTGGAACTACCATCTCCTTCTATCTTATTTTCACCCAAGGACTATACACTGACTTGAGACTCCTCACTCTATGAATATTGTATTGATACTGATTGATAATGCCTTGACAATGATGTAAAATGCTCTGATACCGTCAGGTCTAGCCAGCGCTATAGAAAACTCTTTAATAAATAAACAATTAGTATTTGACAATGCTATAAACACGACCTAGTTAAGTGGAATCCAGCCTGTTACAGGCTTTATGCTTTTCCGTCATACCAGTCCACACCTGTCACAACTTGCTTCAGGCAACATACCGGCTGCTGCAGGAACTTTAAGGAGGTTTGAGAGATGCCCACAATATTCCTGAAGTCAATTCTTTCGCGCTGGAGGATGATGAGTAGTATTTCCAGCACTGCCAGTCTTTGCTCCCATACGAGCTGAGATTAGAAAGAAATATGGTTTTAAACATGACTGCTCATACCAAGAGCAAGAAGCCTACTTCCTCAGTTCTTACCATTGCTTTCCCTCACCCTCTGCCAGTGGAGGTGGTGTCAGAGCTGTATTCGCATGAGCATACTTACTTTCCTAAAACACTCCAAATAGCGACAACAGGAGATGGCCGTTCTATCTGGGTAGCACGTAGCACAGAAATCCAGTCTTCGTAGGATTGTGGGTCTGTCCATCTCTTTCAGATGCTTCATCTTTGGAACTGTGGCAAAATACAGAAAAAATGAACATGCTGGATTCCCCAAATAAAAGAAAGATGTTACTATGCACCTGAATTTTTAGATCAATGTATCTCTCCAGAAAAGTATTTTACTTTAAGACTCTCTAGATTCTTAATTTAAAACCAGCACAACACAAATACATACTCCATTTGCAATCTGTGAAACAGCAAGAGTATGGTTTTGTCAGGAAGCCTTTGCCTTGGACCATAATCTTGCATATTTAGAAAGCCCCATGTAGCTAGTAAGGATTTTTTTCTATAGTGAATCTGCCAGTGCTCTCATGCACTGTAGGATGAACTGAATGTTGAGCAAGCACCGTGTTCTTTTGTCCCACTGGGCATTCTTTGTTTTTCACATCCAAACTCCCAAATCATGACTTAATTAGAGGAAAACAAAAAGTACGTTGCTTTGATGTCCAACTATTTTTCTCTGTGCATCAGGCCATTGTTTGCATTTCATACCTGAGTAAACATGCCTTAAAGACTCTACATTAACTGCGTTGATGTTTACTAGATCATTACTGCGGCTTTAAGGGCTTCAAACTGCTAAGGGAAGGGCAGATAGGTGGAGTTAACAGCTTGAAGGATAAGAGATACATTGATCTGTAATGTACAAGACATTTCACTCAATAGTCCAATAACCTGGCAGAAAATGCCTACGGTAAAGAAATAATTTGCAATATCATAGAAGATTTGGACTTTAAACACCTCCAGCCATGTAGCCGGTAACTGAGTAGAACATATAGTACTGCTAAGTTCTGACATTTTGATACCTTAACTAAGACAGGTTGGACAAAAGGTACATCTTATACAAGGGATCATTTTGGAGGGGATGTGAGTCTCTGGTATCTTGATAAATATGTTCCCAGAATATTCCTTTTATCTTCCTTATTTGAAGACACTGTAGGCTTCGGGGTTTGAACAGACTGTAGAATGCTTATCTAAGGTTAGCCTCCATGTTGGTACAGGTCTCTAGGGCCTGTGAAATCTTTTGACAGCTATTACTATTGTCTCTGGAGCCAGAGAACACATATTCTACTACAAGCTCACTGAATTGCTAGGTCCCTCCTTTTGAGGATTCTACTTTTAAAGTCAAAGTTTATAAAGGCAGGGAAGGTACACAGATCAGGTTGCAGGTGGCAGACGAGGGTTATGCTGCTTCGGCACTGGAGGTGCCTTCTGAAGGTCTTAGGCTCCAAAAGACAGAAAGGAAATTTCAGATGGATATTATGGCCCTTGAGACACAGTTTCCTGTACTTGTGATTTTAAATGAGTGATGGTGCCAGGCAGAGTCTTCAAACTCATAAGACTTGCAGATGGAGAAACCAGGCTTGGTGAAGCAGGCATAAGCTCAGGGTGGATGCTAATAGGCACTAATGCACAGCAGGGTCCATCAGCACCCCCATCAGAGCTTCACAGCCCTCATGGACAGAATTTGTGCCTTGAAGGGGTACACACAGACAATGGGAGTAGTCTCCACACTGACAGCTAGTGGTTCATCTTAATGCACCTCCACTCTCTATCCGTTCCAATGTTTACTTGTCGAAATCTTTGTCAGGCTATGCAGTGGTTGGAGTCCTCCAGGCTCAGCAGTGTCTATTGAACAAGGATTCTTACTTCAGTGTACTGGGCAGCTGGATTTGAACTCTGGGCTGAAGCAAGTCATATTTTCTACATTCCAGTGAGTCATTCTCCTTCTCTTCTTGATGTTGCAGAAGAAACACAGTATTGACCTCAGCTCTAGAGTATGTTCCCTACTCCTTTAAGGGTTGCATTCAAGTTATCTTACTATGGTCTCAGTAAGTATGCAACTTTGGTGATGGACATATGCTAACACATTGGGCTACAGAAGGTAAACACAAAGGAACTTTAATGCTGTGTTAAAGTTTGTGATTTGAACTGAGGCACATACACCTGGCTCTGCAAGGGTTTCTCCTTCGAGAGTGGGTATCAATGAGAGAACAGTGCAGAGGGGAGAGATAGAAAAAAACAAACTGCAGCTCTACCTACCAGTAAACCTTGTTGATCATCCTGCAGCCTTAAGGGCTTTTTATAGACCCACATTGAGATGTTCGTCACCACGTATGTACCCAATGAGTAATCACACATACAATCAGAGGAATCTATGACATATTATCGACAGACAGAATATAGACATACAAAAATATCGAAGCAAAAATATCGACATCAAAAATATCGAAGTTCTATCTATATAAAGGTAAGTACAAAAATATCGAGCGAAAAAATATCGTAGTACAAAAATATAGAAGTAAAAAATATCATTTTTTTAAATGTATTAATAATAATATAAAAATAATTTTAAAATACATATAATTTAATAAATTATAGATATAAACATTAAAACATATTTAAAAAATAATAACTAATACATATATATTTAAAATAAATTAAAAACTCTACATATAAATTAATATATATACTTACTCTACATATTGCAGCAGTAGTGAAAGCGTTGGATAGCGTAGGGGTAAAAATTACTATTCCCACTCCAGAGGGTGCAACAGTAGGGAAAGCGCTGGATAGCGTAGGGGTAACAATTACTATTCCCACTCCAGAGGATGCAACAGTAGGGAAAGCATTGGATAGCGTAGGGGGAAAAAATACTATTCCCACTCCAAAGGGTGCAACAGTAGGCAAAGCATTGGATAGCGTAGGGGTAAAAATTCTATTCCCACTCCAGAGGGTGCAACAGTAGGCAAATCGCTGGATAGCGTAGGGGTAAACATTACTATTCTCACTGCATAGGGAGCAACAGTAGGGAAAGCGTTGGATAGCGTAGGGGTAAAAATTACTATTCCCACTCCAGAGGGTGCAACAGTAGGGAAAGCGCTGGATAGCGTAGGGGTAAAAATTACTATTCCCACTCCAGGGGGTGCAACAGTAGGGAAAGCATTGGATAGCGTAGAGGAAAAAATACTATTCCCACTCCAAAGGGTACAACAGTAGGCAAAGCATTGGATAGCGTAGGGGTAAAAATTACTATTCCCACTCCAGAGGGTGCAACAGTAGGCAAAGCGCTGGATAGCATAGGGGTTACTATTCCCACTCCATAGGGAGCAACAGTAGGGAAAGCGTTGGATAGCGTAGGGGAAAAAAATACTATTCCCACTCCAAAGGGTGCAACAATAGGGAAAGCGTTGGATAGCGTAGGGGTAAAAATAACTATTCCCACTCCAGAGGGTGCAACAGTAGGGAAAGCATTGGATAGCATAGGGGAAAAAATACTATTCCCCCTCAAAAGAGTGCAACAGTAGGGAAAGCGTTGGATAGCGTAGGGGTAAAAATTACTGTTCCCACTCCAGAGGGTGCAACAGTAGGGAAAGCATTGGATAGCGTAGGGGTAACAATTACTATTCCCACTCCAGAGGGTGCAACAGTAGGGAAAGCGTTGGATAGCGTAGGGGTAACAATTATTATTCTCACTCCAAAGGGTGCAACAGTAGAGAAAGTGTTGGATAGCGTAATGGTAAAAATTACTATTCCCACTCCAGAGGGTGCAACAGTAGGGAAAGCGTTGGATAGCGTAGGGGTAAAAATTACAATTCCCACTCCAAAGGGTGCACCTGTAGGGAAAGCGTTGGATAGCGTAGGGGTAGAAATTACTATTGCCACTCCAACGGGTGCAATAGTTGCAAAAGCGCAGAATAGCGTAAGGGTTATATTAACATACTTATCAATTAGATATTTTTTTTAACAAAAAAAGATATAATATTTTATTTACTAAAATATATTACTAAATACCAAATATTTATAATTAATATTTACTTAAATAACAATAAATTACTTCCCACGCTACTCCCCCTTTAACATACAACACACTACACATACAAAAAAACACAATTAATATAAATACCAATTAATCAATTAATAACAATTAATATTATTAAATTGATGTAATTATAAATTAACTAATTGACAAATATTAATTACCAATTAAAAATTAATTACCAATTCATAATTAATTAACAAGATATTTACAAGAATAAACACAATTTATTATTAAATTATTTATAATTAATATTATCAAATAATTTTAAAAAACAAATTACCAATTAATTAATTAACAATTCATTAATAATAAATACCAATAAATAAATACAATCTCTTTAATTAATTTAATTTAATTATTTTGCACCCTATTCCCCTATAAACACACAACCCACTACACATACATGAATCACATAAAAATGTAATTAACATTTAATCGCTTAATAATAATTAATTACCAATTAATTATTAATTAACAATAACAAAAAATAAAAAAATATTACTACATTAACTCTAATTAATTTAATTAACTAATTAATAATAATTAATTACCAATTAATTATCAATTAACAATTAATTATTAATAAAAAAAATAAAAAACGTAATAATGAATTAATTATAATTAAATTACTTCCCACCTTATTCCCCTATAAACCCACAACCCGCTCTGATGCTAAAACGCAAAATGTAAACAAAATTACTCATTTCTAAACATACATTAAAAACATGTTTAACAAACGTATAAAATACATAATAAAATACATAACACTAAACAAAATTTCGATATTAGTAACATACATACCTTGAAATCGATATTCTGTCCATCGATATTATTGCACATCGATATTCTATACCATCGAAATTAAAACATCGATATTATTGTAAATCAATATTTTAATTTCGATATTTTGTCTCCCTACCCAATCACAGTAATGAGAAGACCCAGTCATGAAAGACTGCACAAATGTACATAGGAAGAGCTTGTAGGTAATCCCTCCACTGGGGTGCACCCCTCGACTATTAATCAGCTATCACAAACCAGTGTAATGGCCGGGTCACAGAAACAGTCACAACCCCATGGAAAATAAGTATTACTTTGGCTGTGTCACTGACACCCAACAGATTCTTGCACTGTTCTGGTGAGCAACATCCAAATCCCAAAACCTCTCAGCAGACTTTTGTCACAAGTGTCCTGCGTAAGAAATCATACCGGGTCAGGGAGTTTCAAACCTACCCACATGGAACCCTAGGATAACCTCTCAAGTGAATGCCTTTGACTGTCACCTGACAGGGAAAATAATCCTTTTGGACAGGTGATGATTACAGGAGATTCCTTTTTAGAGTGGGTTGAATCACTTGACATAGGTTACCAGTTATGATACGTTTCCTATACCTCTGGCCAGAGAAAAAATGTTCCATAATGTTTGGTGCTAATTCATTTCCTTTTCTTCAAAGAGTGTGAAGAGGTTCCATGTTGAAACTGTAATTGTGTTTATTGATCTTCAGTTTCCTTTAACTAGATGCTTTATGTTGGATTTTCTACATCATATATTGAGGGAGAGGGGCTGGTTATCTACCTGAGCAGGTGTCTTAGTTAAGCTAACCACTGGCATTTAGTGCCTGTGAAAGTTTCTCCTGCACTAGGTACTGGAATTGTAATGTTTGATTAAACATTTAATCCCTAATCACATTATTTTTATTGATCATCACCAGTGGATTACAGCCTTGAATATCTATTCATAGCGTATCAAAATTCAATGAAGTTTAAATAAACACTAATTCCAAGGAAGAAAAAAAGATTGATCTTACTTCCATCCTCGATCATGTGGGAACCACATTGAGAAAAACAGCACCTTTTCTGAAACATTAGAGTGAAAAGTGGTTACCTTTTCATACATAGAATTAATGTTCATACATTGTTATAAATTACCACTTGTATATGTTAAAATCTGCCAATATTGTGACATTGCAGTATCTTCAATTGGACTAAACTACCAAAAGCTTACATTTCTGCACCTCATTGGCTGCTTTCAGAAGGAAGCATCTATTCTCTGCAACCAATACTTGCCCTCGGTTAGACTTCAGGTTAAACTCAAGGCTCTCATAAGAACTATACTGCGATACAAGCCTGGCCTTACCTAGCCTGCCCAACTCCAAACAGTGTGCCACGTAAAGAAGGCACAAGGGCCAAGTTAGACCCAAACATGTCCACTGCCATTAACAAGCAACAAGGCTAAGTAGAAAGCAAACCCTCAAATTTCAGAGAAGCAAAGGCCCTGCAAGACCCAAAACCATTAGTATCTGCACACAACCAACATGCAACCATCAACTAACAAATGCCATCAACCCTCCTCATGCAGACAAACTCTTCCCTGACATAGAAAAGCTACCAGATCCTGAGAGACATTCGTGGATGAGCCAAAAAGACATCAAGTGAAACAACATTTGTGCTGCACTGCCAGCAAGTTGTCTCTAACAACACACACAAGAAAGTCCTGAATTCAGTTGGTGTTTGTTTTATGGTACTAAGTATGTGTTTTGTGAGCTAAGACTAGTTTCTTGTCAGAGTGTTATTCATTTTTGTGTAAATGCCTCCAGTATCAAAACCAAAGTCATCTGCTTGGCTTATCCAGAAAACGCTTCTACCTCTGCCTCAATAGCGTGGCTATGAAATACCAAGGGATAAAGAGCTAGGCAGTGTCTCCATCACTGCCAATGAGAATGTGAGATAAATATACATCGTGCCATTGAGGAAGTGAAACACATTCTGCATCAAATATATAGCTTTTTTTTAAGGAACCACATAAATCCGGCAAATGCTAACAAATGCTAACCAGAAAAAGAGGCCATGTCAGCTTCAAACCTAACAAGAATAGACTAACAACCATGCCGCCATCAACCAAGTGCCAATTAGAAGGATTCCCACCAAACCAGGGCAAACATGCCCGTCATTTACCAGAGAACCAGAGGAAAACCCTGACCCTTCTCTTTCAAAACTAAAGCACCTTGTACTCTGAACAACAAATTGATACTCACCCTTAGCATTTTGAAATTAGCTTAAATAGATCAATTCGTAGATTCCTGGAGATGGTATTCAGGAACAGAGAACTGAAAACAAAAAAATACAGTATGAAATAAATACAATCATTGACAAAACCTTTAGAAACACGTTTGTGGATTTTATACACTATGAGCAACTGTGTTCAGTTGGCACTGGCCTCTATGCCAGCAGACTGTAACAATAGAGTCTCCAGCCCTGCTCTGAGTGACTGAGAGTCTTTTCAAGGGCAGATCTATACACAACTGTATTATTCAAGGAGTATCTCCTTGTTTTGTTAAATCTACAGTTGGGATTGAGTCTGTATTATTAAAAGAGTTATGAGGGTTATGAAGAGCAGAGCTCTTGGTGTGTCTGAACTGAATTTTCAGGCCGGAGGTGATCTAGTGAATGTGGGCTCTGGGTGGCATATCACCTGAATGCCGCATTGTTCATGATTGTGACAGAAGGGGTGATAGATGTGGGTGGGTTAAAAGCAGGAGAAGAAGGAGACTGTCTTTAGGGGGACATATGTTTGGATACTGTGGTATATTTTGCTACCTCATTGGATTAGACTTTGAACTTTTTAGTTGTTGACTTGAATAAGATGATTTTAGTTTGTGTGTAAGAATACATTGCCTATAAACCGATGTCGGGCATGTATACTAGGCACAAGAAATTACAGTTTATTATTTCATTATTGTGAATAAAGGAGCTCTGAATAACTTGGCTTTATAAAGATCAGAGCAAAGGGTGACATAAGTATGAGTTCTGTAAACAACAAACCTCTGAGTTTTATCATTGGCAGAGCAGAATTAAGAGAAGCACTTTCAAAGGATCTCTGTATCTTACACAGCAGCCATGAAAACAAATACATCTGGGTGGTGTCACATGTTTAGCTCCATGAGGTTTTGTCATTATGATGTACACATTCCTAGTGAATCTTTTATTTTTTTATTTTTTAGGATATCTGTATATTGTCAAGAACAGAACTCTGAGTGACGGTGGGTATTACCAATAAGATAACTCTTAGTAGCCTATAATCATATCTAGAGCAGGATTTCTCACTGTACGACTCACAGGTCACCTGTGACCCTTGAAATCTATACATATAGCTGTTGCTGTTTTCTTGGCTGATTGCTGAAAATTTGGAGAATATCAGACAAGCTAAGACTAGCAATGAATCTCTATGCAGAGCCTTGTTCAAAGTAAACAACTGTGTAGAGCTGGGTTTAATAGGCATTAAGAAGATGCAGCACAGAAGGTCTTTACACAACAGCTTCAGGGACATGTTTACATTTAGAAAAGCAGTGAAATGTGAAAACTCAAAAGTGAAGCTGCCCTGAACCAGGAGAGGAGCAGACTAAAATCAACAGGAGACTCCCATAAAGCTTTTAAATTCGCCAAATTAGTTTAATTGCCAGGACTAGTGATAAAAAGAGCAGGTGAACCAGTGTTAAGTGCAGTATTAAGTATTTTACTATTTTTACTGTCCATGAAAAAAGAAAAATACAACTGATTCCTGAAATTCTTTTTCCAGCAGGAAGGGAAATGTTGAAAGTTTTGCATTTATCTATATCTTCATTGTAGTATCAATGTAAGAGCATAGAGTACACTTTACTGGAACGAGGAGGTCCAGGATGTTCAGAGGCTAACTACTTGTCAAATATCCCTTATCTAACTACAAAGCCAGGATTAAATCATCATCCATAAAAAGTGCCCCTTGAGCCTGTCCAGGTCCCTAGTGGTCCTTGCTTGTATTAAGCCTGTTTTAAAGTTCTTATCTAATGACAGCTAAGGGGGCCGAGGTGTTGCAAATAAATTTGGTCAAGTAGCAGAACAAAGACTGTACTGCAGGACAGTATTAAGGTACATAACTTTCCCACTATAACACATTGGTAGATTATTAGACAAGGGACTGGAAGAAATCTCCTCCTGGGGTGGGTGAAGGGTAAACGCAATATATATACTGTGCGGGGTTCTAGTAGAAATTTCTTATCAAATACTTGCTCTCAGCATTGAACTTTATTTGAAGTAATTCTAATCTTTTCAAACAGGTGCAAAGGAATGATAAAAATATGATAGCTCAAGAGCACATAATTTGGTCCTATTATCAGGGCCGGACTGTGAACACAAGGCAGCCCTGGCAATTTTGATGGACCAGCCTCCCTGCTGCTTTTGTTACTCGGGCCAATATATCAGCACTGCTGCAAAACCGGCCCCAGTAACAAAAACAGCACAAACGGCTGCAAATTCGGCCACCACCCTTTAAGCTTGCTAGGAAAACACCCGAAGCCTGCTACGGCCAGTCCGGCCCTGCCTAAGAGTAGCCTGTGAGCATACACTATGACTCTCATTACGATATCACTGAAATAGGGAGAGGTATTTCTCACAGTTGTATGTTGGGACAACGAGTTCCTCAACTACGATTGCCCTACCACGACTTCGTCTAAACCTCAATTTATTTTACCACGCATTCCTTTACCAAGATTTTTCCTGGTAAAGAAATGCATACTGACAACTACCCTGATCCCCCAACCCCCCACCCCCTAAAACTAACCACAACCCCCCCACCCTCTAAAAACAAATATGATCCCCCACACCCCTAAAAACTAACCCCAACCTCAACCCCCTGAAAACTAACCCCAATCCCAACCCCACCCCCTAAAAACTAACCCCAAGCCCCACCCCCTAAAAACTAACCCCAAGCCCCGACCCCCTGAAAACTAACCCCAACCCCCTAAAAACGAACCCCAACGCCCCACTTCCGAAAAACTAGCCCCAACCCCCACCCCCTGAAAACTAACCCGAACCCCCCACCCCCACGAACCCTCCCACTCCCCAAAAGCTAACAGGACCCCCCCACCCTCACGAACCCCTCCCACCCCCAAAAAACGTACACAACCCCCACCCCCACAAACCCCTCTTACCGGTTCTTGTGTGACACTCCTCTGAACTCTGCCCTTCCCAAACACTAGACCGAATCAGCCTTAACCACCACATGCATGGTTAAGGCTAAGTCGTTGATCGGGCAAGTCGTTGTCCGGCTTGCGTGACTCCGGAACTCATCGTTCCGGAGTCGTGGCAAAGGTAGTTTCCCCAGGGGATACGTCAGTGCATGGAGAGGCCCAAAAGAATGTAATTGGGGAATCTGGGCAGGTCGGTCCCATACATCGCGTTAATGTCTGCCAGGCATTTGGCAGCAGAATGAGCAGTAGGTGGACAGGGGACACCAGTACCTTGACACTGGTTGTTCGTTGTTCCATGTTCCTGTCTCCCATCATATGTTATACTGCCCTTTGTGTGCCTCTCTTCTGTCTGGGATGTAGACGTTCTGTCTACTCATGTGGTCTCCTCCCCCGTGTCTTCATCAACGACATTCGTAAGTTATGGAAAAAACACACATCAATGAGCAAAGACAACACTCCCAGCGCCAAGATCTAATCGGCCACTTTAGTAACACACTTACATCACAGGACTCGAAAGGATAAGTCCTCTCATAGAAGTTCACCAGTTATATATGAGAATCATCTTCAATAGGAATTCATTTGTGAATAGAGCCCTTAAGAAGTCCAGCCAGATAAAACGCGTTGTCTACTGTGGTTATCTCTTTTTATAATAAAGAAAAAGAATGTGAACGTGAATAACAAACTAGCTTCAAAACTCAGCTAATGGAGAATTTGAATTAATGAAATTGTGCATGAAATAATATGGTCTTGTGCTGAATTATCATGAATAAGACTTAACACCATTTTGAAATGGGTGCTCTGTGGACATTTGTGGGGGCATATACCTGGTTTGCTGTTGTTCCCTTCGTCCCGCTGCTGGTCGCCCTGGTCTCCCTCCCGCTGCCATAGCTCCACTCCAACGCAGCGCGGCCATAGAGGAGAGGGGGGACTACAATCCCTGAGAGCCTTTGCAGCGGAAGCAGCCACCGCCCATACCGCGCCCGGATGCGCTTAAATCAGAGGAGAGCCCCGGTGGAGCGGGTGTTCTGTGGACATTTGTTGGGGCATATACCTGGATTGCTGTTGTTCCCTTCGTCCCGATGCTGGTCATCCTGCTCTTCCTCCCGCTGCCGCAGCTCCACTCCAACACAGCGCCGCCATAGAGGGGGACTACAATCCCTGGGAGCCTTTGCAGCGGATGCCGCCACCGCCCATACCGCGCCCGGAGGCGCTTAAATTAGAGGAGAGCCCCGGTGGAGCGGGTGCTCTGTGGACATTTGTGGGGGCATATACCTGGTTTGCTGTTGTTCCCTTCGTCCCGCTGCTGGTCGCCCTGGTCTCCCTCCCGCTGCCGCAGCTCCACTCCAACGCAGCTCGGCCATAGAGGAAAGGGGGGACTACAATCCCCAGAAGCCTTTGCAGTGGGAGCTGCCACCACCCATACCGCGCCCAGAGACGCTTAAATTAGAGGAGAGACCCCGCGTTGCGGGGTCGCATGCGGGTCACGACGGGTTAAGCCCGGGACAAGGGCGGGACCGTTTGGAGGCCATCCGGGGCCGAAAGAGGCCGGGTCGGGCCACCTCCCTTGGCTCGCAAACGAGGCCCTTGAGATATCCTGGACTGGGTATGGAACATTGACACTGACTGTATTGTGTTATCGATTTCCCCCCACTGATACTAACTTTAGGTCGAGCAATCCCAATAAAGGGCGGACAGGGACAAAGGCATCAGACTGTCTTGCTTCTAGCTGTCTCACTCATGTTTTCTAGGGGCTCCATCTGCTGGGCATAGCTGGGAAGTGTTGCCCTGTTAATTCCCTTTTGATAATTTTGGGATGCCTAGAAGTTTAGGTGGTTATTGTCTTACTACAGCTATTCCCTGCTATTCCCTGCTAAGTTACCTGCTTATGCGTAGAGGATTTGTAAAGTGTGTATACAGTGAAAAGTGGTGATCTTTAGTGATACTTCAGTGTGGTTAACTATCAAGGGAATACGCAATTAATTGGATAACAAAATGAGTAAACAGAAATGTATAACGGGAACCCTAGATGATTTTTTCCTACGTGCTGAATCACTTATAAGTCATGAGATAGCACTTGTGGAAAAAAGGTTGTCATTGGACTCTTCAACCTTACATTCATATAAAGCCCACTAGTTCACTCAAATTCTCCGCAACTAATTTTAAGCAAAAATACTCCATCTCTTGCACACACACAAGAGAGTATAATAGTAGATCTTCCCCTAGCTACTGATAGAATTCAGCTGGACTCAGAAGTATCTTTATCACCACCGTTGGTGACTAGACGGAGGGGGGCACGGAAAGGGATTCAGGAAAAAAGCAAAGCAAAACCTATGCTGCAAAGGAAAAGGACATACAACAAAAAGGGAGGTGTGGGGGTGAAACAGAATCCAGTGAATAGGTAGAATGAACTAGGTGATAATAGTAGCCTCAAAAGTCGATCTTTTGGCACACAAACTGAAATGCCCTATTCTCCGCCGTCCATCGGTGCCGATAGCATGGTGGAGTCATTGGAAACTGTTGTTGTTGATATCTTCAAATCCACCCTGCAATCTGTACAGGTGCAAATAAACAACCTTATGGTCTCCAGGATGAAGGATTTAGATGACAAAATCCAAGGTATAAATCAGGCATTAATGGAACTGGATGTTATGATTAAAAAGGGGAAAGATATTTTCGAGGAAGGTGCTAAAGCACTTGTGGAAAAAACACTAAGCGAAGTCAGAGTTAAAGAAGGGATCCCAAGTATGAATACCCTGGCACAGACAGTGTTAGCTCCCTTGGTTGAATCAGTCATCACTAGTGAGAGCATTCGATTATCAAATGTGACTGAACCTCGAATTAATATCTCCAGTTCAGGGGGTAGAAGGCTTGATCAAGTATTAGGGAATTTGGGTCATTGTAGGAATAGTAAATTGCCTCTACCCATATCCAAGCCTAATGATCCCGATGTAACCCCTAATAGTGACAATTTAAGATTACCTCCAGCAGCATGCCCATATGTTTTAGTTATAACTGGAGTACCTGCACTGAGGAGAGATCAAACAGAAACCTGGCTCACTCTTAGGAATAAGGTTGTGGATTGGCTACAAAAGTATAAAGGACTTAGCCCACAAAAAATGAATGAGATTATCATGGTTCGAAGGGTAGGTTGGGTGGGAGAGCAAAAGAAAGACATAGATGGGGACTGTATAGTCACAAATTTTATTCGCCCTAACACAGTACGTCACCTACTGAGAGTATGTGATGAGTCCCAGAAGACTCGCACCAATATTCATGCTCCCCACTAGGGTACTTTTATAGATCATCGATTTTGGGAGCAGGCAGGAAGCCGGTTACTCCGTTTCCTCTTCACATCTCCATTAGATTCTGGGATCTACCAACTTTGGAGATGGTTGATTGACTAATTCCGAAACGATTGCAAGTCTTGAACTAGAGGTAGGCAGGGATTTATGCGGGGGAATAGAGCCTAATGTTTCCCCACAAGAAACCGCTGTTCAAGCGTTGAATAAGGAGGCAATAGGAATTGACGTTCAGGTGAGACAGGATCCGCCTTTATCAACGGGTGTTGCAGGAGTTAGGCTAATACTGGCACCAACGTAGGTATCCATGATGTAATTTTAGATGCTCAAAGGATAGATAGGATGGGTTGTACACCTCCAAACCAAAAATTAATATCATGGAATATAGCGGGCTTTATGAAAAACTTATGTGATCCTAAATGGAGCAATTACATAGATTCTAGCGATATCTGCTTCCTACAGGAAACATGGGCCCTGGAAACACCGCATAGAGTCGGATATAGGACCTACAATATCGAGGCAGTACCCTCAGTTAGAGGTAGGCCCTCTGGGGGACTCACTATATGGGTGAAGGTGTCCCTGGAGATCCGCATAACTTTATTAGTTATCGATTCAGTGGACATACTTGGCCTGAACATTAATACGAAAGAAGGCAGGATTCTCTTCCTATTTAATGTTTACAATAGACCATCCAGCCTATCTAGGGAGTCTCCGACATTGGAAAAATTAGATAGCTTTATAAATGGCTTGGAAGAGATACCGAGTATGATACTAGCTGGAGACTTGAACTGTACCTATGAGCCAATTGTGGGTCTCTGTGACGTTTTTGATGAAGAGGACAGGGCTAATAACATTCCACCTTTATCTAACATTGAGGCGGTGCGTTGTACTTCCCTAGCAGTCCAAATAATGAAGTTGGCAACTGTATATGGGCTGAGGGCCTGCAACGGCTGTCTTCCCCCTGACTCCCATAAGGCTGCAACCTTTGTAAAGAATAACTCCCAAAGCAAAATTGACTACATCCTTGCAACCTTTGATATCTGGCCATATTTGATTGATCTAGAGATTATGCCCAGGTTTGAAAGTGATCATCGTCCACTTCAATTGATATTCGCCCCATGCGTATTTCCCAGTGATAGTGAAGTGATTGGAAGCCCCGCTCTGATTAACCCCAACAATGATGCTCCATTAGTAAGCAATAACAGACGATCGCTCCAATGGGCTCAAATATTGGATCATGGAGAAGTGTTAGCGTGTATTTACTCCCTTTTAGCAGACACGTTCTCCAGTTATACAATTCTATCAGAAGGGGACAATAATTTTATCGATCTACATAACGGGTTTTTCAAAGCATTAGTACCATATATTACAAAAATGCCTAAAAAACACTGTCAAAAGAAAAATAGATTAGTTGTCAGACAATCATGGTATTATAAGGACTGCCGTATTGGCAAGGCTACTCTTCTAGAGGTGATAAAAAGTAAAGTACCAGAAGTGATTAAGGTGGCAAGAAAAGAATATAAAATGACCCAGGCAAAAGCTAGATCAAACTGGGATGAGGAATGTTGGGCGAATATGTTATTGGCAGCAAAGAATAAGGACAATGTGGGGTTCTGGAGATTGGTGGCAAATGGGAACCATGTAGGAAGAGTGGCTCAGGATGTGTTCCTGGACGAACAGACCTGGGTTGACCACTTTTCCTATTTGTATAAAGCCCCAGAACATACGGGGTCAAGGGAAAATAATCAGCCCTGGCTTTCTTCATGCACTTGCACTTTAGAGTTTGTTATAGGAGAAACTGAGCTAGCTATTAACATGGTTAAAAATGGTAAGGCACCAGGCCTAGACAAATTCCCAGTCGACTTATATAAACACGAGATAAACGTCTGGGCACCCTATATTAACCATCTTTTTAATATCCTAGTAGCGGGTGCAGATTATCCTGACAGTTGGAGGGATGCGGAAATTGTTTTGATTTTTAAAAAGGACAATAGGAATGATCCATCCAACTATCGCCCGATTAGTTTAATGGATATTTTACACAAGATATTTGCTAGGCATATTTTAATATGTATGAACTCTTGGATGGGCGAGAATGCCATACTTACTAAGTTCCAATCAGGCTTTAGGAGTAGTATAAGTACTATTGATCAAGTTTTTAGATTTTGTTGCCTTTGTTAGAAGTATGTTTATTTAAGGAAAGGGTACATATATGTTGCATTTGTAGACCTTAGGGCTGCATTTAATTTAGTTTCGCGAGATCTTTTATAGGATTGCCTGTATTCGCAGGGGTTACCAGTCTGCTTACTCCAACAGATTATAAGGCTACACGAAAATAATTAGGCAAGAGTGCACTGGGGACCAAACGAAGAATTGACAAAAGCTATCCCGATAATGCGTGGTGTCCGCCAAGGGTGTGTGTTGGCTCCCACGCTTTTCTCCTTGTTTGTTAATGATATTCCAGCACACTTGGAGGACTGTAACAATGATTCCCCCAAGCTGAATGGAGAAAGGGTCACTGCCCTCTTATTCACAGATGACACAATTTTAATTTTGCAATCACCAAAAGGTCTGCAGTCCCTTTTAAACTCATTCCAACTTTATTGTAATAAAAAAGGCTTGGAGATCAATACGAAAAAAACTAAATGTATGGCCATAAACCCTCACAAAACCTTTAAGGGGAATTTATTTTTAAATGATCAAAAATTGGAATTAGTGTCGAATTTGACCTACTTGGGTGTTTCTTTAGATTCAAAGCATTCATGGAAAACCCAAGTAGAGAAGAGTAAAATGATTTTATCTCAGAACACTTTTCCTATTTTAAAGAAACATGGGGTGAGTCAGAGTAAGGCAGTATCCCCAGCATTAGAAGTGTTTAAGTTCAAGGCCCAGTCCGCAGCGCTATACGGCGCAGAAATATGGGGGCCAATAGCTGGGAATCTGTTTATGAGAAGTGAAAATAACTTTTATAGAAGCCTTCTAAGATTACCTAAACGAACCCCACTTTTACCCTTAATGCTAGACCTAAACATGAAGCGCACAGACCATTATGCAATCCTACGACCATTATCCTTTTGGGTGAGACTCTAGAGTACTCCAGAACTCGAAGATTTTAGAGATGGTCTTCTTGAAATAATGAGATTGGATTTGCATAATTCTAATGCATGGTTGAAACATGTGCGAACATGGTTGTCTAGAATTGGGCTGTCCCATTTTTAGGAAGAGCCCTCAAGCCTGACGCAAAGCTCCAAGAAATTGGTGAAAATTAATTACAGGGCTTATATAATATGCAATCTTCCAAACTGCCATGCTGGTGGATCAATGACAAGCAGTTTTTTGGCTTATAAGGATACTCCATACTTTGAGGACTTCTTAGACGAGGTCCGTCCACCTTTGGCCAAAAGCCTATATTTGAAATTCAGGTATGGAATGCTGAAAACTAATGTAACTCTAGCAAGGTGGTCTAAGTCCATGGGACCGACAACAAGTGACATATGCATGTGGTGTCAGAACTGTACTAAAGAAGATGACAACCATATCCCCTTTTTCTGTGCAGCATACGTGACGGCCAGGAAAAGATGGATTAAGCCACTGCGCCCGCTCATATAATGAAGCATATAGGATTATGAAAACGGACACCAGACAAGTGATTGTCTTTGGTGTCAGTAGATTCCTTTTGGCAGTAAGCTTTGAACGTAAAAAAACAGGTCTGGATTTATAAGCGACCAGGAATGTGTTTGAGTACTCTGTATCCGATGTGGTGTTTGGATTTATGAAATGGCTGTACAATTATGAATTCACTAGATGAAATTAATATTGGAACTGTTAAAATTAATTTTATAATGTACACGTTTTTATAATATTGCTTTTTTAACTAAATTATGGATTTTATTGTATTTATTTCCTAACCCCATCCAACTGTATGTAAATCTACTTATCCTGCAATTTACAAATGTGCTTTGTACTGTTGTTTTTATGCATCTTTTATGGCTCTAATGGGCAGAAATAAAGATTTATGAATGAATGAAATGAGTGCCGAACCACTGCAATTGTTCGGTTTCATACATCTCGTGAATGTCTGGACGTCCGTCCATTATTGTTATAGTTTAGGGCAGTGCCGGAGAACATGTGTCAGTGTACTTAAGTGTCCGCACTGCCACCAGCATCCATCATCTCCGCCTTGCTTCCATTTAACTTCTCTGGCTAGGGTGTAATACCAATAGTGCACAATTTTAAGTAAGGTCTCCTTTCTGGAGGTGCTATAGACGGATGTGCGTGCTCGGTGCAGAATTTCGGACCACTCTCTGGGGTTGAAGGGGCAGTCGCGCTCCAGCTCCCATTGCCCGTGTGCTGGAAAAATACATTATAGGGCGAAAAGCTCTGAAGTAACTGATAGGTAACACACAGTGCTTTAATTAAATGGTTGGTGGGAGGTGTTATGTCATCGTATCCCCTCAGTGTTAATTCCCATCCCCATAAAAGACACCACATCATCAAAATGTCAGACCTATCTGACAAAATTAGGATTAATAAAATAGGAATTAAAAACATTAACAATATTTGTTTTCACAAAGTGCCCATCTGTAAATAGAAGTATGGGCTTGGGATGAGAGGCAGAGAGAAGGTAAGGTGAACCAGACTCATCCCTTTTCTGACATCTTCCAGTGTGGTTTGAAACTGTTTTCTGTCATTTTGGATTGGCCACTTATCACTGCTTTTATCTCCCATGTTTAGACTCTCATTGTCTTCCCAGTTCCTCTTCCTGTCTCCCTCTCTCACAGTTTTCCATTGCAATACCTTTCCCTTTCTTCCCTACTCCATGTCATTTATTGTAATATGTGGAATCCCTACACACAGTTTCAAGATGACAGTACATTTGATAAAAACAAATAACATGCATATAAGATAATAAAACTTATTTAGTCTATTCAGTTGAATAAGAATCTGCTCATATGACGCAGTTGAGCTTAGGCACACTGATGGCCACAGGATAACTCACTACAACATGTCTGATGAGGTAATTTGCTTTGTTTCTTGACCTCAACAGTGAGGTTTATTAAAAGCCAATGCCTGTTTTTCTTTAATGCACTTTGTTAATCACATAACGTTATTTTGAATAGCAAAATATTTCTGTTTGCAATTTCAATATATTTCAATTTGACCATATGCTTCACAAATTGTACAAGGAGTAACATCCTCTTGTTGTAGGCACTACATTGCAAAATATAAAGCTTAACAAGGAAAACATAATGTTTCAATAATGGAGCAAGGTGAGTGTCATCGACCTTTGCCCTCAAGTAATGAAGGTGGCTGAATTGCCAGAATGTGTTAGATGGCTTTCGATATCTCTTTCTCCCTTGGTTTGGCCCTTTAAAATTCTGTTCCTCCGTATTATCAGGTTTTTTAAGGAAACAAGGGGGACCCAAAAAGGTAGCTAAGGACCAAAGGTATAAGTCATTAGAAAAGACAAGGGTCCTGAGCAATTTAAGAGATATAAACAATACTGATATAGAACACAATAGGTGCTATATAGTTCTCCAGTCCAGCCGGACCAGGAATTTATTTCAATACAGATGTCATCATAGAATTTGATAAAAGGACAGCAGTCAATAATAGTAGGGCACAATCCTGTACCGTACTGATTGAAACGAAAAAGGTGATAAAAGGGAAAGTATAGAAAAAGGAGTTTTTCAGGCAAAGGAAAGTGAGCAACCTGGACACTTTTTAGATCAGTGTAGGTAGTGTTCTCCAGAGTAAAACATACATAAAATTACACGATGGTTACATGTATGTCCACTTTAAGAAAGTCGACGTTTCGATCCATAGTTCTATATCAAAGGATCATCATCAGGACTTGAAACAAAATTATTTTGCCTGGTATTAACAATACGCCTCGGTTATAGAGCGAACGAAATGCTGAGCAAGCAGCACCTTGGCGGACCGATGCACCATAGATCCTGTCATTGAACAGCATCGCGAACTCGTCTCCCACCACAACCAAGCACGCCGGAAGCCATTGAGAAGCTTACGCGGCAGTCTAATTACAATTACACGCCGGTACCGCCAACCCCCGGGGCGTGCCTAAATACATTTTACGCAGCTCAAGCAAATGCTGTAATTAAAATTATGCTCAGCATTTCGTTTGCTCTATAACCGAGGCGTATTGTTAATACCAGGCAAAATAACTTTGTTTCAAGTCCTCTGATGATGATCCTTTGATATAGAGCTATGGATCGAAACGTCGACTTTCTTAAAGTGGACATACATGTAACCATCGTGTAATTTTATGTATGTTTTACTCTGGAGAACACTACCTACACTGATCTAAAAATTGTCCAGGTTGCTCACTTTCCTTTGCCTGAAAAACTCCTTTTTCTATACTTTCCCCTTTATCACCTTTTTCGTTTCAATCAGTACGGTACAGGATTGTGCCCTACTATTATTGACTACTGTCCTTTTATCAAATTCTATGATGACATCTGTATTGAAATAAATTCCTGGTCCGGCTGGACAGGAGAACTATATAGCACCTATTGTGTTCTATATCAGCATTGTTTACTTCCGTATTATCAGGTAGCATCTGTTTGAGTAGCATATTTTGTGATATCCATGGATAGGTATACGTTCTCAATAAATCTACATTTCTTTGCTCAGATGTAATTTCTTTAAATTCTGATTAAGGCGCTCAAGTTGACTCTGGGTGTGCCATCTTCAAAGAAGCCCCTACATGTGAAAGGAAGAGAGACTAACTCATATCCCCTATGCCTGTTAATTCCCTTCCTACAAAAGCACACAGTATCCCCCAAATGGCGCAGTTCTGTGATTAAATCATTATTAAAATATGAATAAAAAATACATGTTTTCACTATATTCTTTTTTTACAACATTCCCACCTGTAAAAGAAAAGATGGTGGTTTGGAAAGATGAAGATAGGAGAGCTGAAACCACCATATCCTATCCCTCTCTTCAAATATCTATCTATGCTCTTTGAAACTGTTCATTTCCTTTGGTGGATTGGTCAGAATGTATTAATTCACTTATCCCTCCCACATACACTAACTCTCATTGTCTTCCCTATTTCCCAATCCCTTCCCATCTCCCTCACTCAGTCTTCCATTGTGATAACCTTTGCTTTCTGCCATACGGGTTGTTTGCTTGTAATACATACATGACATGCAATTAGAGCTTAAAAGTGCACATACAAGACAATACATTTCTAAAGAGAAATAACAGCGTTCCTTAAATAAAATAACTGTAGTTGCTTAGTTCATTTAACTGCATAAAAATCAGCTCATATGACATCATAAACATTCTTTAAAATGAAATTGATATGCCTCTACATTTACCATCTCTCGCTTTCTAGTGTCCTCTTCTACCATTTCCTACAACCCTTTCCATGATTTTAAGCTGGCTACACTATGAATAAAATGTTATTTTGTATGCAATTGTATGTTTGAGTCACCATTTGATTCAATGTTTAATTTTTAAAGAAACAAGCTCAACGTATTTTTCTAAAAATGTGTCTGCATTGAGTTTTCACACTGCCAAGCAACTTTCCCTAATATCACAAATTGAACGTTTGTCTACATTACTGAAGCTGCCACCTCAAGTAATGATGAGCTTTCCCTAATGGATGAAATCTATAAAATATGTGGCTTGCTATTAAGAAGGTTCTGTTTTGAGGATCACATTCTAGAAAACAAAACAGTTAATTAGGTATCACAGAAGAAAGTCTCCCAGAATTCCAGATTCTGAAGACTAATGCTTTTGTCCTTAACAGCTGAGCCACCCGTGAAACCACCTAACTCACCCTTCTTTGAGCAGAAATGATCATACACCTAGGTTTAGGTACACTCATGGGTAACTCACTAAGACAAGACTGAGGAGGTTATTTACATTATTTCCTTGATATTCAGCGTGATGTTTGTAAAATGCTAATGACTGAGGACCAATTGGCATCTCCCTATTTTCAGTTTTTAAAATATCATCTAATTAGGTTTTATTTTTTACCCTTTTTTCATCATTTACTCTGTGTAAAGCACATACATACTGTGATACCAACGGATACCTTTTGTTGAGTAAGGGTGATCCTGAAAACGTAGTATATTAACAGAAGGTTGAAATACTTGTCCTAACCTGTCTGAACAGACTTCAACATCCTCTAATCAATAAAATGTATTCTCCTCAATCAATCACTCTGGAGTAACCCAAAGACAACACAGAGCACTTTATAAAAATGATTCAATAATTGGGTAACTTGTCTCCTCAACATTATAGATTATTCCTTTATATTCTGATGTATCTAAAATTACACAAAGTGGACCTTTTTCCACATGGGTGAGGCTGCCGCACCTCAGGATAGGATAAGCATCTCAAGGATAAGGACTTTGAATGACTAAGGGCCCGATTCACAGAATGAACTTAAGACTCAAGACAGAATTAAGACAAACTTAATACAGACTTAAGACAGACTTAAGACAGACCTAAGACAAAATCCTAACTTAAGTATGTCTTAAGTCTGTCTTGTGGAAAAGTAAATTTTGCCATGTTCTGTGTCCCTACGAGTCATCCATCATATGTTATGTGTGCATGACCAATATGCATATGTTATTCCCCATGTCCGATTAATGACGCAATTATAGTTGTGTCCACCTCTGGTATGCCATTTTCCAGTCCCCGTGAATACTACGAATACCAGGCCTATGTAAAGCTACGTTGCCACGTTTCTCAGTGTGCACGTTATTTCATTATAAAGTCCCCGTTTCTAGGCCTCAAAAGGGCCTGGACATCAGATTCAGCTCCTGTCTCCTGAAGCCTCGCTAAGGAGCGATACAGCCCCCACCTGTATCCTCGACCTTTCACTTACTTCCTGCCTCGCAGTGCCCGGTGCAGCCTGGCTCTGCCTCTGAGTCTGCCAAGACTATGTTATGATTCCCGTTATCAGTTTAGTCCTCCTTCTCTGCATTCCTAAGCTACTGAACTGCATCAATAGTTTCCGTCATTGTCTAGCCTATGCGGCTCCATGTTAAGAGAAATACTGTATTTAATGGTCATTTAATATTCTTCATCACGCACTATATGAAGAATAAATGCATGCTCTAGTCTTAGAGTCAATTAGCTTTTCCCCTCATGACTTCTAGTTTATATCAACATGTTCCCTAAACATCAGATACTAGATAGGGTTTAGGTACATGTCGCTCCGACCCTCCAGACTTTAGTCTCTGCTCCTAGCACAGAGTTCATAGCCCCCAGCTTCTCCTCGTAACACGTCGTTGCCAGTTTGCGCGCACCATCAGGTTAGAGGTCCCGGCTCCTTAGGTAGCCCCCTCCTGTGTTTCCGCCCCATTCATGACATATCCTGTTACGTCTGCACCACATGTCTATGTATACGCCCAGTTACACCTCTTTTTACTCTTATCTTTCGCGACTGCTACGCATCACGCCTTCTGCTCCACCCACTGCTACGCCTACTGCAATGTAATGTTATGTGTTCGCGCTATGTATATATGCTCGTGTATTGTTATTAAAAGTCAGCGCGCTCATCCCAGACCCAGCCCCAGCAGCTGCTGGGCCCCTGTCGTCCTGCTGGGCCCCTGTCGTCCTGCTGGGCCCTGTCATCCTATTCCTATGCAGGTTGTCCTGTTCCTGTCCTTATGCTGTATTAAACCTGCAATACTCCTACTACCTCGAATCTTGACTCTTATTTATTGAGCTATCTGTTATTCATTCATTCATCCAAAAATAGATCCGGTATTATTTATTTATATACCACATAATGGCGCCCGAACAGGGACTTGCCCTTTCCCCACGCGTCGGTGAAGCCACGCCGACCCCCTGACCCTCTGCAGTCGTGACGGAACTCTTCTGCGCAGTGGCAGATATTTCTGCTCAAGTATCCCTCAGGCCCACGGAGGAGACGGAGGAGGCGGTCCAGCATCCAGACGAGACGGTGGAGGAACGCGGCGAGTCCCGACCAGAGCCCAAGCCAAGAGTCCAAGGTCCGAGGTATCCGGAGGTCCACCCGTAACTGAAGTCCGAAGTTCGTCGTCCGTCGTCGTAGCAGTCCAGTCCAGTCCGAGGCTTTCCGTTCTTGCTGCCCGGTGAGTACCGTTACTGGGGTGGTATCTAGACAGGGTCAATTTAATTGACTCTGGTCTGTGGGTTGGTGGTACACAGTCCCACAAACGAAGTGTTCACTTCGGTGGATACGGGTCCTGACGTGTCTCTTTAAGAGACCGGTAAGTTTCGTACTGTTTCAGCAGTGCATCTAGTTTCTGTTCTAGTCAGTTTCTGTTCTCGAGAAAATTCATGTGTTCTGTTCTCAGTATTTCCAGGTAGTATTCTGTTCGAACTGTTATTTTAAATGTTTTTCATGTATTCTAATGTCGTGGTATGAATGGGAAATAAGTATCGTGTTTATTGTGTATTGTATTGTGTCTAGATTACAGTTCAGTCATGCCCATATTTTCCAAGTTACGTCAGTTAAAAACTAGAAAGGGTCTGCTGGAAGCAGCAGTTCCCGTCCCGCCCAGGGACAGTCCAGGTCACTTTATGTATCAGAAACATGGCATAAGTGCCATATTCTATCTAGATTTATGGGTAGAGTATACCAAACAGTTAGAAGAAAAGTATAGATGGCCCGTATCGGGTACATGGGATGCCGAATGCATCATGCGAGTAGAAGAGGCATTATGGAAAAAGAAAGCCAGACAGTCCCAGAAAGACGCCATCGAGCTATGGCGCAAAGAAGCTCATAAAAGAACCGAAAGAGAAATCAGAAAGTCAGAACTAAGTAGAGAATCCCAAGAACGAGCCCAAGAAAGAGAATTAATCGAGATAGGTGAACGAGTTAGAACTGAGCAATTAGACAGACAGAGGAATGCCCTCATCAAGGGTATGTATCCTCTTCTTGCTGAGGGCTTGCCAAAAGCGACCCCAGAGGCATCCAGGAATTTCCCGCCACCATTAGTTCCGACCAAGCTACGTCACAAACCGACCGCAGCTGATATTTTTATTTCGTCCTATCTGGACGATACAGTCCCCGAATACGCAAATCCTGTTCGCACTCCGCCAGTCCCTGTAAATCAGGTAATTCCTGCTCCCCCAGATACCGGGGTGCCCTTAACAGCCCCCCCGGGTCAGCCCGCCATACAAGTCCAGCCCACGTTACAATTACCGACCCTGCCAGGACGAAAAGCATCAGTTGATGATTCTAGTTTAGGGGCCGCAGGAGGAGGTCTTCCTCAAACTCCGCCGCCATACAAGCGTTTATCAGCACTCGAATTACATGCTCAAGCATCACAGCGTACTCCTAAGAGTAATAAGTCTGTTGCAGAAATCAGGCAAACCCTTGGCGAATGTGTCTATGACCCAGTTCCAGGCGAGTTTAATATGGTTTTATATTCCGTACGCGTAAGGAGAGTGACCGAGTATCTAGTCACCCTGCCGAATATGAAAGAAGATCTAGACAGGATATATCGTTTCATCCGTACAGGGGATGACCCACAAAGTATTAGTGATGCCATGTCTCAAAGGAAAGCCGAGATTCAGCGCATGATATTAAAGTTCTTAATTAACTGTCTAATAAGAGAACAAGATTACCCGTCTAAAGACCCGGAAGAAATGAAAACCCTGACAAAGTGGAGTGATAATATAGCCGAAGGAAAGCACAATACCATTGGTGCCATGGAAAGTATGTACAAGAAAATCCGTAGAGAGATAATAAAGATACACGAACAGCGTAAAGCAGCACAAGTAAGCGAGAAAGAAAGTATCTCTGATCCCGAAGAGGAAGACGACGAGAATACCGCCAGAATAGCGTATGTAGGAAAACCTAGATTTCCAGATCGCCATTTACGCCTAGAACACAAGCCAATTTTCCATCATCCAGCACCAGAACAAGGTTCCCTAGAACAAGTGTTTCAAGCTACCGATCACATTCTGAAATCACGAATCGGTTATAGTGAGTTAAGTACCATGCATGAACAAGAACTAGCCCGATCAGCAGTCCGATGGATTACTGATTCTACCACTTTTCCAGACGAAATAGTGGCACAAATGTTCCTGAAATTGCCCCCAGCCGAGCAGCGACTGGTGGGTATGTATATGATTCAGCACCTCATTACTCTGTATGAGGGTCAACATTCTGATCCAGGTCCGTTACACGATATCCTGAACGAGTTACTCCAGTATAGATGGAGAGGTCTAGGTACCGATTTAATTAGTGTCATTCTAGAACAGCGCCATAAATATAGAACATTCTTGAACCCGCATTTTGTTCATGTCTCACCCCCAGAAAGTAAATCATTCTACATAGACAGACAGAATCCGTTACGAGAAGTCCACCCAGTCAGAGGAACGGGTGGCGAAATGCAACGAGTGTTTGTATACACTCCGATCACAAAGATGGAACTTCTCGAAATGAAGAAATTAATTCCCTGTCATGACAAAGATCCAGCAGGGTTCCATAGAGAATTAAAAGACATGCTCCGTATGGGAGAATACACTTACCCAGATATCATTAAAATGTTAAAGGTTCTGCTACCCGCAGGGGTGTATGAAAAGCTAAAGGAAAAAGAATGGGAGGTGGGAGAGAAAAAGATAGATTGGGCAGTCCTAGAAGCAGAAGATAAGATACGTGTACCAGGTACTGGTCTAGGAGAGAAATGTAAAGAATTACCAGAATTATTGATTCAAGTTTTACCCAGATTATTAACAACTAGAAAAGAAGACTGGGATGCAATCTCAGCCTGTAAACAGAAACAAGATGAAGATATTAGTGATTTTTATTCGAGGTTTGAAAAGTGCTTTAGTATCAACAGTGGCCTCAAGACAAGTAGTGAGTCATACCCTCACCTTTTCGTTACTAAATTAGTCGAGAATTCAAGTCCACCAATTAAAAATCGAGTTTTGAAAGTCGAAAGCACCTGGCAAGCTAATACTCCGTCCCAGATGCTACAGATGCTCCAGTATCACCAGAATAGAATCAGGGAAGAGCAAGAACACGAGAGAAAACATATGAAAGACACGAAAATGAAAGTACTAGTTGCACAATCTGTTCCTCAAGACAGTCAGAAGAGGGGTCCGAATCAAGCCAGTCATCCTGCAGCTCCCGTTAAAGGGAACTGCAATTATTGTAAACAGCCAGGTCATTTTATAAATGAGTGTGCAGTTCTGAAACACAACATAGCTACTGGTAAGACTAAAGAAAGACCACGTCCGCCTAGACAAGAACAAGTTTCACAGACTCCTCAGTCACAGAATACACCACAGACAGTTACAGTACCGCAGCCTATTGCTGCAACACAGCATGTTACATCGCAGATGTACCAGTATGCACAGTCTGAGTATCCAGAGTACCAGCCATATTCATGAAACAGCCTAGAGAGGGAGGTAGGCTTGCCTCTCATCGAGATACCTGTAGATCAAGAAGGTCCCTATGTTCACAGTCAAGTATTAGGGAAAGACAGAAAGTTTTTGATTGATACAGGGGCAAGTAGGACCACAATTAGTCATGCCGAAGTTCCAGGGGCTCCGCTCTCAGGCTCAAGAAATGTTTCCCTTGGATTTTCAGGAAAGCCGATCGTTAATGAGATTTCAAAGCCAGTCACTCTAGAAGTAGGTCCATTGTCCCGCACTACTGATCTGTTACTTACTAAGTCATGTCCAGAAAATCTATTAGGCATTAAGACATTGAAAGAGTTAGGTGCCGTTATATGTTGTTCCCCAGAGGGAATACGTCTGTTCCTACGTGACTTTAAGGGTCACTATGTATTACGAGATTTTGATTCCAGACTGTCTAAAGTTCCGCAGCATTTATGGGCGCAAGGTCCAACTGATGTAGGTTGCATGCAAATCACACCCCATCGTGTGACTCTCAAACCAGGTGTAGTGTTACCACGAATCAGGCAGTATAGATTGCCACCTGAGGCTGTAGCAGCCTTATCCAAAATTATAGACGAGCTCATGGCTCAAGGAGTAGTTGTAGAAACTGACTCCAACGTATGTAACTCTCCGATCATTCCAGTCATGAAACGTACTGATCCAAATGCACCCCCAGTATATCGATTAGTGATTGATTTACGAGAACTTAACAAATGTATTATTCCTCAGTACCCAGTTGTCCCAGATATCTCTTCCCTATTAACAGCCATTGATTCCGAAGCCACGTTCTTCACTGTCATAGACCTCAAGAATGCATTTTTCAGTGTTCCTATTCATCCAGACAGCCAGTTTCTTTTCGGATTTTGTTTAAATGGAAGGAGCTATATGTTTACACGAGCTCCTCAAGGTTTCACAGAAAGTCCTAGTATTTACAGTCAAGCACTTAAGAGACAACTAGACAACATTCACATGCCAACTGACACTGCCCTGCTCCAGTATGTCGATGATCTACTGATCACAGCCCGTTCTGAACGTGACTGCGAGCGAGCGTCACTGACGGTTCTGTATTTCCTAGCCGAGATGGGGCACAAGGTGTCCCCTTCGAAGCTTCAATTCTGTGTCCAGCAAGTGGTCTACTTAGGACACTTACTGTCCAAGAGGGGTAGGCAGTTGACACCAGACCGTATCCAGTTGATAGCGAGTCTTCCCCAGCCCAGAACCCAGAAGGAGGTACGTGCCTTTATCGGCCTTACTTCTTACTGCAGACAATGGATTCCTCAGTATGCATTTCTAGCCAAGCCACTGATACAGTTAACAACACAGGAGGCAGCCGGATCGACTGTTCTCCCTTGGACATCTGAACATACACTTAGTTTCAACGAGTTAAAGAAAGCTTTATGTCAAGCTCCAGTTCTAGCTACACCGAACTACAGTAAGCCTTTTACACTTTTCGTTACTGAACGTGAAGGTACAGCATTATCTGTTCTTACACAAGATCAAGCAGGACAATACAAGCCCTGTGCTTATTTTTCTAGCACACTAGATCCAGTCGCCCAGGCGTTGCCTACGTGCCTCAAGTCAGTTGCAGCCACAGCACTAGCTATCAGACAAAGTGATTCCATAGTTCTAGGACATACCTTGACAGTACAAGTTCCACACTCCGTGGAAGTTCTTTTAAATCGAACACAAACACAGCACTTGACAATTGCACGTTTAACAGGTTATGAATTGACACTGTTTCAGCCACACATAGAAATTAGACGCTGCAACGTTCTGAACCCTGCTACACTGTTACCATCAGTTAATTCAAATCCAGCCACACAGGATTGCGTGGAAGTAGTCAACATTACGACAAAGCCAAGACAAGACCTGACAGACATTCCGTTACTAGATCCCGACCTGACACTTTATGTGGATGGTTCATGTATGAGGACTAGTACAGGAGATCTAGTCGCCGCGTATGCAGTGACTACTGACACTGCAGTTATCAAGACACACCGTATTGATACCCTGTCCGCTCAAGCAGCAGAGCTAGTTGCTCTGACACAAGCCTGCATACACGCCAAGAACCTGAAAGTTAATGTTTACACAGATTCACGTTACGCATTTGGAGTTGTACACGACTTTGGAGTGCTCTGGCAGGAGAGAGGTTTCATGACTTCTCATGGAACCAAGATTCAGCATGGTATCCTTATCCAAGCTCTGTTAGATGCCATACATTTACCGACATCTATCGCTATCATGAAATGCAAAGCACATACGAAAGTTACTGACATTATTTCCCAAGGTAATGATCTAGCAGATCGCACAGCCAAGCTTACAGCACAGACTCTAGACAGTCCAGTTAACATGACACACACTCCAGATCTGACTACATGTATGACCGTTAAGGACCCTACTCAAGATGTCATAGATATCCAGTTACATGCTACTCCTGAAGAAATCAAGAAATGGTCCGAACAAGGAGGGGTCCAGACAGATCAAGGATGGTTAACGAAGGGTAGAGCCACATGGTTTCTCCCCGACTCTATGGTTCAAGTCATTATTAATACCGCACATAGTCCAGCACATTTAGGAGAAAAAGCTATGTTAGACAGTATCCAGAACATTTGGTTCAACAAGCATTTACGAGCTGCAGCCAAGCAGAAAGTCCGTACCTGTATGATATGTTGTCAGTTTAATCCAGGTAAAAGTGTCCCGGTGGAACAAGGTGGTTTCCAGCCTCCTGACCACCCTTTTGAGGTCCTCCAGATGGATTATATTCAGATGGAGCGATGTCGAGGTTTCAAGTATGTCCTTGTAGTTGTATGCGCTTTGTCCAGATGGACAGAAGCATATCCAGTCCCAGATTACACAGCCGCGACCACTGCCAAACAGTTGGTTCGTGAGTTCTTCCCTCGATATGGACTCCCTAGAGTCGTATATTCTGATAACGGTCAGCCATTCTCATCTGAACTGATGAAGCACGTTTCCCTGTTGTTAGGGTACCAGTGGAAGTTTCATTGTGTACGCCATCCTGAAGCAGCCGGTCTAGTCGAGAGACATAATCAGACTCTGAAAATTCGAATTGCTAAAATATGTAAAGATAAGGGTGTGGACTGGCTAGTAGCTCTGCCAGTTGCTTTGTTTTACATGCGCATGGTCGCACATTCCAGATCAGGTCTGTCCCCGTATGAGGTCGTATTCGGCCGCCCCCCTAACATGTGGGGTACTCCTAGACCCCGAAGTATTACTGATGTTTCATGTAATATGCTGACAGATTACCTAGCTTCCTTGATGTCTGCCCTCAACTCATGTCGTTCACAGGTTGCCGCCGCATTTCCAGACAATACCGAGGTGGCACCGCATGAGATCGTTCCAGGTTCGATGGTGCTCGTCCGGAACTTCGACAGATCAAGTCCGCTGGAGCCTCGTTGGAAAGAGCCCCGACAGGTCCTCCTCACCACCCGTACAGCCGTGAAATTGGAAGGACGCCGCGGCTGGGTGCACCTTTCGCACGTCAAGAAATTCTACGGATTAAAGCCGGTCTCTAAAAACATTTCCCAGGATATCAAGACTTGTCAAAACATTGTTCCTAAGGACTGTCCCGCAAAAGACATTGATACAACCCCTCCCCTATTAGAGAAAACTCCGCAACAGGAGTATAAGCAAAAACTCCGGTCTAGTAAAATAAGTCAGTCAGTTTGATTGTCTAAGTCCTCCCCTAGGGGAAACGGTTAGACTGTTTCTGACATGTATAAAATAGACCCCCATAGTGAGAGAGTCAGTCAAAACTCAAACCGATGTATCGTTTTTCTGAGTTTCATATTATTTCTCAGCATAATGATTTCCTGCACTAGTTACGCATTTTTCCTGTGTTTTCCAGTTTCTCATGTAAAAGTGTCTTCTAATGTTACAGTAGAGCACACGTTTAGTGATCTGCCTCCTCACGAATATTCATACCGCCTCGCTATGCGTAACAATACATTCATCCGCATGTTACATTATTCACACCAGACCAGCAATGCCACTAATTGTTGGGTGTGTGGTCGACTCCCCCCTTTCCAGACGTCGAAGGGAGTTCTGCCACTTTTTCCTTATCCTTTTTCACATAATGGTTCGTGTGGAGCATGGTCCACGTTAACGTCATCCTTAACAGATATGTCTTTTCTTAACAGCACATGTTTCCCAGACAAGCAAGGTTTCCCCCACAGAACAGGTTTAGATCTAGAAAATGAAGTGTACAATTTAGGTAACTATTCGTCGAATTTCATGGTCCTGAATGTTCAGTCTGATACTACTCCAGACTCACCTGCTATTTCAGTATTACCAGTCAAAGGCGAATTATGTGTCCGTAATTATGGTTCTGTACACGTAGGACATAGTGATTGTACTACTATTATCAAGTATAGTGACAGTGGGAAATCTATTTTTAAAGCTTCACGTCATTCTTATTTTGTTTGTGGTCAAACTGCATATGTTCGTCTGCCCCTCGATTGGGAGGGAACCTGTTACATTGCCTTCCTACTGCCACCTGTTTTCCTAGCCCCACCTGACTACCATAGGAATTCCTTCCTAGTACATACTAGACACAAGAGAAACCTCCCGATTGTCGATTATACTGAAACTGCTGCAGAGCAATTCATTGATATTGATAAAGGTGTGTTCCCTTATTTAGGTACAGTTGTAAATAGTAAGCTAATCCGTAGGTTAACAAGAACCCTTGAAGCTGTAGTAGATGAGACTGCCTCCGCTCTAGGTAACTTAACCGAAGAGCAATCCTTTATGAGAATTGTTGTGCTCCAGAATCGTCTCGTCCTTGACGTCATACTGGCCGATAGGGGCGGGGCCTGTAGACTCATCGGATCCAGTTGTTGCATTTTCATTCCAAATAACGCGCCGTCTGTTTATTCAGCTATAACCAGACTTCACAAAATTGCCCATCTGTTACACCAAGATCCAGGCACCTGGACATGGTCCGGTTGGTTCTGGAATATAATTTCTGCATGGGGATGGAAAGTCCTGTCCTTTCTAGGTATTGCAGTAGCGATCATATTAAGCTGCTGCCTCTGTATACAATGTGGCCCTGCGATTTGCGGCATTTGTGCTACCTCTTGTATTCCTAGTCCCAAGCCCCGTTCTAAATCCCGTTCCAAGACAATTCGAGATGAACAAATGGTACTGTATGAAATGATAGATGGTATCATGAATATTGATGTTTCCTGATGGAAACGTAGTGACAAGGAGGGAATGTGGAAAAGTAAATTTTGCCATGTTCTGTGTCCCTACGAGTCATCCATCATATGTTATGTGTGCATGACCAATATGCATATGTTATTCCCCATGTCCGATTAATGACGCAATTATAGTTGTGTCCACCTCTGGTATGCCATTTTCCAGTCCCCGTGAATACTACGAATACCAGGCCTATGTAAAGCTACGTTGCCACGTTTCTCAGTGTGCACGTTATTTCATTATAAAGTCCCCGTTTCTTGGCCTCAAAAGGGCCTGGACATCAGATTCAGCTCCTGTCTCCTGAAGCCTCGCTAAGGAGCGATACAGCCCCCACCTGTATCCTCGACCTTTCACTTACTTCCTGCCTCGCAGTGCCCGGTGCAGCCTGGCTCTGCCTCTGAGTCTGCCAAGACTATGTTATGATTCCCGTTATCAGTTTAGTCCTCCTTCTCTGCATTCCTAAGCTACTGAACTGCATCAATAGTTTCCGTCATTGTCTAGCCTATGCGGCTCCATGTTAAGAGAAATACTGTATTTAATGGTCATTTAATATTCTTCATCACGCACTATATGAAGAATAAATGCATGCTCTAGTCTTAGAGTCAATTAGCTTTTCCCCTCATGACTTCTAGTTTATATCAACATGTTCCCTAAACATCAGATACTAGATAGGGTTTAGGTACATGTCGCTCCGACCCTCCAGACTTTAGTCTCTGCTCCTAGCACAGAGTTCATAGCCCCCAGCTTCTCCTCGTAACACGTCGTTGCCAGTTTGCGCGCACCATCAGGTTAGAGGTCCCGGCTCCTTAGGTAGCCCCCTCCTGTGTTTCCGCCCCATTCATGACATATCCTGTTACGTCTGCACCACATGTCTATGTATACGCCCAGTTACACCTCTTTTTACTCTTATCTTTCGCGACTGCTACGCGTCACGCCTTCTGCTCCACCCACTGCTACGCCTACTGCAATGTAATGTTATGTGTTCGCGCTATGTATATATGCTCGTGTATTGTTATTAAAAGTCAGCGCGCTCATCCCAGACCCAGCCCCAGCAGCTGCTGGGCCCCTGTCGTCCTGCTGGGCCCCTGTCGTCCTGCTGGGCCCTGTCATCCTATTCCTATGCAGGTTGTCCTGTTCCTGTCCTTATGCTGTATTAAACCTGCAATACTCCTACTACCTCGAATCTTGACTCTTATTTATTGAGCTATCTGTTATTCATTCATTCATCCAAAAATAGATCCGGTATTATTTATTTATATACCACAGTCTTAAGTTTGTCTTAAGACAAACTTAAGACAAAATCCTAACTTCTGTGAATACCAAAAGTAGTAAGTGCATTCTGTGAATACCAAAATAGTGGTAAGTTTAGGATTGAGTCTTAAGTTCATTCTGAAAATGCCAAAAGTAGTAAGTGCATTCTGTGAATACCAAAATAGTAGTAAGTTTAGAATTTAGTCTTAAGTTCATTCTGTGAATCGGGCCCTTGGACTGTCATCCCCCAAAAGAGGTTACTGTCTCTCACAAGAGGATGGTTTATTTACGCCAACCACTACAAAACAACAATATGGATCAGAATTTACAGAAGCTTTAGAAGACTTGACAGACTCCAAATATCAATATTTCTGTCTGTTGGAAAACGAGGCAGTATCTGTGAGGCCTGCACATATAACATGACTACATTTGTCCTTCACTGGGAACCAAACACCCAAATATAGCGCCTGACTCTCAGAGGGTAGCGTTGCAGAGCAGTCTGAGGCTCACTCAAGGAAGGTGGTGTGGGCCAGTAATCGCCATTACAGGTGCGCAGCAATAACACTCCGATTGTCCAGTCTGTACTTTGCTTTATAAAAGTAAGAGAACATTTATTAAACACACACACTACTCAATACTATGCACCAATTTACAAATATACATAAGCTGTTGGAATTACTTTGTGACATTGCCGTCAATGCGCTTTACAAAAGAACCAGTAGCGTTACATAAGGACTTTAGATTACATGAGTTACATAAGAGATATAAACAGGAAAGAAAATG
The DNA here is from genome assembly GCF_964261635.1 of Lissotriton helveticus. NCBI lineage: Eukaryota > Metazoa > Chordata > Amphibia > Caudata > Salamandridae > Lissotriton > Lissotriton helveticus. The sequence goes on from NC_136067.1 coordinate 1,389,497,773, forward strand.
AAAATGTACAAGTGGAGTGAAAGGAGGGAAAAAGTACAAATGTACGAGTTGTAAAGTCACTCAAGGAAGAGATACAAACAGATAAACTCTAAAATCACATGGGAATGGTAGTAAGTACAAAGGTCTATTACACATACTAGTGGTTGGAGTTGTATATACAAGTTGAGTGAAAGGAGGGAAAAATTGCAAATGTACAAGCTGTAAAGTCACTCAAAGAAGAGATACAAACAGACAAACTCTAAAATCACATAGATACAAAGGTCTACTATATATACTAGTGGTTCGAGATAAATATATATATACAAATTGCAAATTCACTGTGGATTACATTTTAACAGTGATTAGGCTTGGATAATTATAAATTACATATTTACAGAGCAGGAAATTCTTGCCATCGTTCAGCCAGGTGAACAGGTGGTGTTGCACTCAAGGGTGGTGGTCTTGGGTGACCGAAAGTCTTGAGTCCAGAAACCCATATGATTCAATTAAAACATGAATTTGCCCCACAAACTAACCTCTGGTGGGCTCACAACTTTCCTAGTCATGTTGAGAGGGCGCCATGGCAGAGGCAGCTTGCTAAAAATGGGACTGCGGGCTGGGGCTCCACTATAAGTCTGTTTGATGGCGCCTGACTGCCTCCATCTTAAGGTCAGGTGCCAGTCTGCTAATTCTGTGCTTCCAATAACCGTGGAAAGCTTGGGGAGCCCCCCCGCCCCTCCTTGCAACCGGAGCTCCACTCACCACCAGGCGTAGGGGGCTGTTATGCCCCTTAAGGTCCTCTCTAGCTGGTGGGGGTCCCGGCTCAGTGCATCACCCTCCCGTCACGTGTGTCACCATGAGTTGTGCTCCAGCAACGAGGCTGCAAGGGTTTCCGGGGGGGCCGGGGGGCCACGCAATACTGTGCCTCTCCGTCCGCTGCCTCGTGGTTGTTGTAGGGCTCGCCATGTGACTCGGGGTCACCGCACTCGGGGTGGGAAGCAGAGTCGGTGTCAGCCGCCATTTTAGGCGGTGCAGCGGACTTCATTCTCTGTCTGAGCAACATATCCCCATTTGGCTTATGGAATCCCCTTCCACAGGTACTTCCCATTACACATGTGACTTGCAGTTCCTCTAAAAAGAAATAACGTTAGTAATTGCAGTTTTGGTGCAATTACACTTCTTCACCTCCAGCGGATGCCCTCCTCCAGACATCCCCAGCTCAGTACTTCATCCCTTAGAACACTTCTCCATACACCCCCAGCTGTAGAACAAAAGTTCCAGCCCAGGAGGTGTTAAAATGCTTGCTGAGCCCTGGAGGGCTTATTCTTTTCAAGTCCCCATGAGACTTAGGGAGGAACTCCTCTACTTCGTGCTGGGGGAGGCTGCGTTCTCCTGCAGCTCCCGCTGCACCTCGTCACACATGTGGGGTGACCCCATTCTCCTGGGGCCACAACATCCAGAGGAACCGCTATTTGCCCTTGCAGTCCGATCCGGGCCTGCAAGGCATTATGGGCACTATTGCATATTAGAGCAGCGGCTCTCCCGCTGTTCCGGGAAGTGCGCGATGTGGGCCTACGGCTGTGTCGGAGCTGTGTTGGAGGGTCTAGTCCCACCCGGACCCCCTGGTAAGTGGTACGGCTCAGGGATCCCGCCCCTGCAGATTTGCGCAGTTTCGGGGGCCCGGGCCCCTTGCACCTCTCACGCTCTTTGGTGGGAGCCCAGTCCCACCCGGGCTCCCCGCAGTGTCCTCTAGGTTTCCCGGTCCCACCTGGGACCCCAACATGCCTTCATGTTGGAGGGCAGCCCGGGGAGCCCACACCGGCTGCCCCCGCTGGCTCCCTGTCTGGCCAGCACCCTAGCGTGCTGCCGCGGGAGACGGTACTTCTCCTCTGGTCCGCCTGCTCTGGTCAAACTCAGAGACTGCTGCAGCCCAGCGAGGCCTCAGGGGAGTGAGGCGGCACTCCCCCCTCCTTCCCGCTGCAGAGGGGAGTGCCGTGGCACTCCCCCCTTCTTCCAGTACTCGGGTCCCGGAGATGGGGTCCTGGGCCCCCGGACTTCGTCGAGGGCTGCACGAAGTCGCTCTCCTCCATCCAACTTCGGCAGGGGCCAAGGTGGGCTCTTGGCACCATGCTTTGGGTCATCTTCACAGGGAGCGCAACGGCGCTCACAGGCTATGCTTCGGGCCCGGAGATCGGTCCCGGATCCCTCCCCCTTCTTCACGGGGAGAGTGACGGTGCTCCCCTGCTTCGTTTTCGGTGGGGGCCAGGGTGAGCTCCTGGCACCCTGTGGGGGCACCTTCATGGGGGCGTGACGACACCCCCGTCTTTAGCGGGGCCCAGAGTTGGGATCCCGGGCCCTTCTGCACCATCTTCATGGGGAGCGCGACGGCGCTCTCCATCTTAGCTTCTGTTGGGGGCAGCCCCCTGGACCTGACCCAACCCGGTGGCACATTGAAAACCGGTGGCAGAGCCCCACTCGATTTGTCGTCGGTCTTCTTGGAGGTCAAAGGTCGCCTACCTTCTGGGGGGCATATCTCAGTCCCCAGGGTACCAATCTGCACCATTTTCACCTCCTCTTGCTCCCGGTGGCGCTCCCCAGCCACTGGGAGCCCTCTCCTTTGCCCTCTGGGTCTCACAGAGGGTGGATTAACCAGGGAGCTGTCTTCACTGGCTCCCTGCACCAGGCTTTCACCTGGCTCTCCTCCTGGCCCTCTCTTCTCCCTGTGCAGAGGCCCCTGCTTCTGCGCACCAGTCCTGGTCTCTTCTCCTGGTGCTGTTGAGGAACCTGGGACGGTCAATGGGGGTTCCTCCTTCAAACTGCCCATTGTGCCAGGCTCCAGCACCCTCGGCCTCATCAGACCACACACCAGAGAGAGCTTCTCTTCCTGTGCAAACACTTTTTAAAGTTTGGGGAGATGGCTGGCAGGAAGTCTCTGTTTGTACTATAAAACTGCGGCACATCACTTCACTGCCCCTGATCCCTCTTTCCTGCCCAGACCTCTGGGTTAGTTCAAGATGGCGTCATCCAGGGGACTCCTGCCACACGGTCTCTGAAAGTCCCTTCCCCCCCGCTGTCTTCTCCCTTGTGCAGCCTGGTGCCTGGTACCCAGTGACAGCTGCTGATGGATGAGCCTGTAGCTCCACCTATCTTCTCTTCTTTGGTTAGGAGGCCTTAGCTCTTGGAAGAAAGGTAATTAATCCATCTTGCTGGGGTCAGCCCCCAGCCAGGCCCTGGTTATGAGCTGACTCAGAGAAATATAACATTTCTGGATGACCCAAAAGCAGTACAAATATGACGTTGGACTCTGCAAAATACTTCTTCTCACATAAGTTACAGTGGACTTTAGTGCATGTCTGGAATTGGTAGGCCTTAGGAAAGTGAAACTAGCACCTGGGCTTCACATCCCCATAGAAGAATAATGAAGTGAAAACAGTAAAACACACTGACTTTCCCAGGCATGTTTCTTCCCAGTGTATAAAGCCTATTCCATGTCACCACCCAATTCTGCATAAGTCCTGCCACATCATTCACTTTGTATCTGCCCCTGGGCTGCGCACGCCTTGAATCTCCCCTGCGCAGCCCGAATACATGTGAGCACATGCTTGTACACATGTGTCTGCATGTAACCAGCCAGGTGCCCCTAACTCCATTTGCTGTGCAGAGGCCTAGTCAAGCTAGGGGGACACCAGAAAAATCCACATGCAGTCTCTTTAATCATGAGTTCACTGCGGGTAAGTCCCAACTCATGAGGCTCTCCCACGTAAAAGCTCAACAAATAGGTGCTTGAAAGGCAAAAAATCCGGGCGGCCCAGAGTGTCAGAACCACATTCTAACACTGTCCTAAAGAGCAGAGCAACCAGAGAAGCCTTCTAACCCTTCCCTGTCTGAACAGAAATGGCCACACAGTAGAGTTTAGGCACATTGAGGGCAGGTGGTAACTCAATGTGGGATGATTGATCAGGGCATTTCAGGGCGTGGTTAAGCAACATGGCTAGTAGGATGTGAGCCCTTTATCTAACAACCAGCCTGGCATAATAATCCTTGTGTCCTGCATCAAATCCTGCTCCTCGACACCAGTTTGTTGTTCCCCCGATGCTGTGAATGCTTGTTGACACCTGCATCTGATCAGGGTCAGACATCAGCCCTTGACAGTGTATCGGTAACGTGTGGCAGTAGCAAGGAGAAAGGCTGTGTCGTGAGGCCTGTGGCGAGAATCAGAACCATGGCCTCAGTGATAGCAGAGGCCCAGCAGGGCTGCAGGAACCTGCACTCATGGGGCCTGGGTTGTCGACAGCCCACCCCTGCAGCAGCTGCAGAGATCCACCCCCGCCAGTGGCATGGGACCGGCGATGAGGGGAGGGAGCTCAATGCAGCTAGTGCCCCATTTAAATCCTGCGTTGGTGATTGAAGCCTGGGCCCCACAAAGAGTGTGCATGGAGCCTGGGGCTCTTGGGAGAGAGCCCTAACAGAATGCAGGGACATTGCCTGACTGAAGTTATCAGATCGCGGGTGGAGCCCTCCAAAAATCCTGATACCTGAATTGAAGAGGGGTTTGCCTCTGCACTGGAAGACGGGGGCCAAGCGCATCGCCCGGTGCAGGGCGCACATCACCAGATGGAGAGTGTCCGGAAGAGAATTGAGCTGTGCCCCAGGCCCTGCTACATGTTTGGGGGCCACAGGGGCTGCGTGGAGAGTGCTCGCTCATCCAGGCACTTCGATTGAAACTACTGCCATGACTGGTGTAGGGAGTTGACCCACGTCTGCTTGCCCTGCAGAGGAGCTGATTCCATCCTGCTCCTAACCACATTACTTTCCCTGAGATCGGTCCTGGGGGCCCCAGAGTGCCCTTGGGCATAGGTATTTGACCATTTGTGACTGAGCTCACCTCATCCCCTCACCCCCCGCCTGGATGCTATGACGCTGCACTGAATTTTGGAGTGGGGGCTGTTCCATGCTGCTGTTCGTCTGCTTACTTGGGTGGGAGTGGAGGGTGCCCCAAGGCTGGCATTGAGTCCTGTAACCTACGGTGGAGGTATGGCACTCACTGCATTGCTGTATATTAGGTCGTGTCGAGAAGGGCGACAGCACTAATGGGGAAGGACAAGGCAGTGGGGGCTCAAGCGGCCAACACAGACACACAATATACCACCCCGCACCAGTCTACCCAGAGTATTACGTGGCAGTCGGACACGCAAAATGTCACTGACTAACCAGACCGGGATGAACAATTGACTAGAGCAGAACGTTTGCCAGCCATACAGGGATCACATACTGCCCTTGAACATAAGATTGAAACAGTCTCTATTGATGTCCACCTCCTCCGTGCAGACCTACAGAAAGTAGCTGATAAAATCAAGTCAGTGGAGGGTAATATCACTAAATTGCAGGGGGAGGTAAAGTCCCTCACACACCAAGATGTCCAACTTAACTCCATCAAAGTAGACCGAGAGCGACGGGCCAAAGACGCGGAAGGATGTCTCATCGAAGCAACATATGACTATTAGGCTTCCCAGAAAAGGCAGAAGGACTCTACACGGAGTCATTTTTTGAGAACTGAGTGAGGACAGAAGTTAGACCAGAAGGCGTCTCCTAATTGTTCATGGAGGAAAGAACTTACAGGGCCCTGGTGCTGCCTCTTCGTCCGGGGAAGCCTCCTCAGACCCTCATTACTAAGATCTTGAACTACTGTGACAGAGACTGTATCCTTTGGGCTGTGAGGGAGGGGGCTGTCTCTCAGTTTGGAAGCGCCAAAATTGCCATCTACCCAGACTACACAAAACAAGTGCAGAAACGATGTAAATCATAGCTCAGCGTCAAGCAGAAATTGAGGCCTCTCAATCTTTGGTACATGCTCCAGTACCCAGCTAAGCTTAAAGTTCTACATAAAGGGAAGGCCCACTTCTTCGAGCGACCGGAAGAGGTATAGGAATGGATTGAGATTAGGATGAACCTTCAGGCTCCCTGTCGGGTGCTAGTCACTCTCAAGTGTGGGGTACCTGCACTCGTGAGCACTCTGGACAGCCACAAGATAGTGCGACCAGCCCTAACTCTTGCACTCTGGGTCCTCGAAAAATCATGATCAGCAAGGTTTGGACTAGGCAAATCTCTACCATAGACCGACCGGCTGAAGCACGGGATGCAGACTCACTGGTGCAACCGGATGGAGCGGACACAGACTCCTCTAGTCAAGTGCAGAACATTGTACCTGATACTCTATTTAGAATGGTGGGCGAGACTGGGGGTGTATGAGCAAAATGTCTGGTGCTGAATGAGGAGATGGGGTTGGAATGTGAATTGTGTGTCCTCCGGTTGTGATTCTATGTACCGGTTAAGGTCCATGGCATGGTGCTGAAGTGTCTGTGCATTTGCCTGGGGTGGATGGGCGTGCCTAGGTTCCTCCGGGTCGAGGATGCATCCAATTTGTATTAGTTCTGTAGATCATCAAATACTTTATTCGGCTCAACTGAGGCATAAAAGTCAGAGCAAATAAAAGACAACCACATACAGTATTAAGTTCATAAATGTGCGATAGACACTTCCTAAAAAAACTTAAAACAAGTAATAAAAGTCATCTGAGGGATGAGAGAATCATTCAATAATGAGATCGTATCTTTATGGCACTTAAAATGTAATTTAAAAAGGCATGTGTCACGGTTTAATTTCCCAAGAAGTGCAAATAAGCAAAGTTCTGTAGTTATACGGTGTGTCTCGCCTTGGTGTTTGTGTGTAACAACATATTGATTGTGAAGATAGGGAGTATGATTTCATGAATGCCAGGCCGGGACGCTGTTTGACAGTTGGGTGTAAGCCAGTCCCTACTGGACTGGCAAGGGAAGCGGAGCAAGTCCTGGCACGCGCGTTTGGTAGACATAGATAGACATATGCTTGTGCTATGTTTGTCAGTGGGTGGGTTGGTTGGTTGGGGGAGTTCTGTTCATGTTGTATGTTTACTTTTTCAGTGGTGCAGCGGACAGGTTGGTGGGGTCGGTTGAAGATGCATGGCGCACATTCACACCAGGAATGGGGGGCACTTACAGAGTCCTGAGCTGGAATGTCTGGGGATTGGGCTTATATGTAAAGAGATACCGGGTGCTCACATTTCTTAAGCGCCACAAAATTAACATTGCATGTCTGCAGGAAACTCACATGAATGATGCAGGTGCCACCACACTAACCAAAAAATGGATAGGTAAAAGTTTCCATTCTTCCTTTTCCACATACGCCAGAGACACATTGATCTTGGTGGCCGGGAAGTCCAGTTTTCCCTCACTTACATAGAGGTGGATGTGGACAGATACTTTCTCATACAGGGGTGCCTAGATGGGCAGGATGTGTCCCTCCTTAGATGTTCAGGTAATGCACATGGGTTTGAATATTGGCAGATGCCTGTGGATGCACTGGAGGACCAGACGGGCAGGGAATCGTTGTTGCTTACCCTGTAGTGTTACTTTGAGTCAAACTGTGGCACCTCTGGGAATAGATCTGTAGAGTAGGAAGCACTCAAGGCAGTGCTATGGGTCATATGTATGGGACTGTCTTGTGGGGTCTGTAGCCAACTCCAGGCGAACCTGTGTGCTTGCTCGGAGCCAGGTGATGCATACTACTACTCTGATCTTGGTTCAGGATGAACAAGACATATGGGGATTTATCACTGACATCTGCGACTGACTAGACAAATACACTTTAAAGCAGTATCAACAACAATTGCATCATGAATGCAATACATCTGGGCACTTATTGGTCTGGCATTTCGAGTAGGGAACAGTCACCCCTGATTCCGACGAGTTTAGTCACTGTGAATGGGACCAGGGTTACCTCCAGGGTGGGCATTGTGGAAGTGTTTCGCACACACTTACAGCGGGTATATACGGTAGATCAGAATGTCAGTGCGAGTATCTACTCCCCTTTTTTGTAAGGGTTGGCCACTCCTAAGTTGGCACGGGCATCTTTTAAGGAGATGGATGAACAGTTAACACTAGAAGAGCTTAGCTCGGTGCTTAGCATGCTTCCACGGGCCAAGACACCGGGTGGTGATGGGTTCCCGACTGAGTTTTATCAGGCCAGCCACGTTAAAGCAGGGCCTTCTGGAGGTTTTTACTGAGGCTTCTGTATGCTCCTTAAACCGGGGGATGACGCTACTGACCCTACTGCATACAGACTTCTCACTATGAGAAACACAGACATGAAAATACTTACCAAGACATTAGCCGTTCGTTTATCACCACATATGCTACGTTTGGTTCATGAGGACCAGTGTGATTTTTTCCTGGGAAGGAGCACCGGCATCAACGTTAGGCGTCTGACGAATGTTTGTACATGAGACAGATCATTGCAATGAAGAACTTGTGCTTGTGTTTATTGATTGAACTGGAAAAGGCAACCGGGGTTAATTACTTTAGGTGCTGCAGATCATGGATTTTGGCCCTCAGTATTGGAGGTGGGTTTGGCTCCTCTACACAGACCTGGCTGCAAGGGTCAGGGTAGTGCGATGTCGCTCGGAGTCGTGGACATTCGGTAGGAGAACTCGCCAGGGATGCCCACTTTCTCCTCTTCTATTTGCGTTGCAGATAGAGCTGCTAGCTATATGGGCACGCCAGGAACTACACGAATGAGGCATACTCGTGGGTGAGGTACGACATGTAAATTCCCTATGTGGTGATGAGGCATTATTTTATATTTTCTCCCCTAGGGTCGCCTTGCCACAGCTTCTACAGCTGCTAGATGATTTTGGAAACATCTTGGGTCTTCGTCTGAACTGAAATAAGTCCTTAATATTCCCACTCACTTCTCTCATAGGCACACTGGTGGATCGTTTTTCGATTTTGGAACTGCTTTAGGAATTAAAGCAATTTTCGCATTTGGGAGTCCTTGAGGACATCAGTAACTTTCTGGACCACCCTGCCCCTCTCCCTAATGGTCTGGATGGCTATCGCAAAAATGGTGTTGCTTCCATGTCTCTACGTGCTGCAGAACTCACTTTGTCCCCTACTGCACACAGTATTTAAGCAGCTCAACTCCCACTTAAATGTGCTTCTCTGGGCAAGCCGGCGTAGCAGGGTGGCTCTGACGACCTTAACCAAACATTATGAAGATGGGGGATTGGAGGTTCCATGTCTAGAATTATATTACTATGCCACACATCTTCAACATTCGGTCAGGTGTCTTGAACTGGGTAAGCATTGGGAAAAAAGGCTACTGTCAAGCAGTGCAACAGTGGACCGCTTACCGGAATTGCTGATGGAGTGGGCTGGGACCTCTGCGGACCACCTTACATAGTGTGACAAACAGCTTTTATCTTTCAGTGTTTCATGCAGGCCATCTTAAAGCGGGTCACATTCCACAGGGAACTTGACAAATGGCCATTAAAACCAATTCACCAGTGTTGGAAAACGAGACAGTATCTGTGAAGCCTGCACAAATAACATGTCTACATTTGTCCTTCACTGGGAACCAAACACCCCATTGTCACGCTTGACTCTCAGAGGGTAGCGTTGCAGAGCAGTCCAAGGCTTACTCAAGGGAAGTGGTGTTGGCTAGTAATTGCTCTGTAAATATGTTTGTTCTGCACACCTTGTGAATCAGTCTTAGCATGAAACAGTGATTTGGGTCCAAGTAAGTTTTAGTGTATTTTGGCATTCCACTGCATAACGGGGTGTAGCCCTGACCCCAGAGTCAAAACTGCCTATGTAAGGACAAGGATCAATCCGAACATGTGCAGTGCACAGCTGGTGTCCCTAAGGCTTCTATAATGTTATCTCTTTACTCAAGTAAAATTATAGAAGCCTTAGGGACACCAGCTGTGCACTGCGCAGGTTCGGATTGATCCGTGTCCTCACATATGCAGTGGGCTAGTAATTGCCATTTATCAGTATGCAAAAATAACACTCAATAATTGATTGTCCAATCTGTACTTTGCTTTATAAAAGGAAGAGTACATTTATTAAACACACACACTAATAAATACCATGCAACAATTTACAAACATACATAAGCTGTTGGAATTACTTTGTGACTTTGCATAACATCTCCACCCCTCCCGCAGGGTGGTTGGAGTCTAGTGCCACCATACCCATCTATGCACATCATCTTGCATCCTAATGCAGTGGGTTGACCGTAACTTGAAGTGAGGTCCCTGCCCACTGGCACCATCCCAGTGGCGACCCACCCCAGTATCTCAACAAGCATTTATAACGGGAACACCTGTCATAGTCACACATAACCCTGACTAAGCATCTCATACTGACCATACAGTATACACCTCTGAATCACAGAGGGTAACAAACTGGGTTGTTCATCACTTAATGCAGTAGTAAGAATACATGTATAGCATCCCTTTAGAATCGTAGGTACTTATCATATCTGTTAACAGTTATAATACATTGCAATTAAAGCCCCTAAAAGGCCTCACAATAATAATCACAGAATTAAACATGTACAGCCTAACATCCTAGCAGGAATGTCCAGCAACATATTCCCAATTCGCTTATCATTTTACATTACACATGTGATTTCCAGTCCCCAAAAGGAACACCATTTATAAATGCACCACCTGTGCAATTACACCTTCCCACCTCTAGGGGATTTCACCTCAATGACAATCCATGTTTGACCCTGCACACTTCATATCAACCCTGAGATTCAGCTCCTGGCTGTAGAATAAAGGTTCTAGCATGCGGTAGGTTTAAAAAGACAGATGAACCCTTGAGGGGTAGTCTCCGTTGTGTCTCCCAGAGACTGAGGGTGGGGACTTTCCAGTTTCATGCTAGGGAAGTCTGCGTTACTCCTGCAGCTCCCCCTGCACCTTTGCAACCAATTAGTGGTGTTCCCATCTTCTTGGGGCCACCACACACTTAAAACTGACAGGTTTTCATACAGGACTTCCCAGGCCCTGGAAAACATTATGGGGCGCTCTTCCCCATCTTGTGCATATAAGATTAGCAGCTCTCCCGCTGCTCCGGGGAGAGATGCGCTGCCCGAGATGGCGGCCTTGCGCCGAATTAGCCCTTCATTGGGGGCCTGGTCCCACCCGGACCTTTCTGTGCAGGTGAGGAGGAGAGCAGCCCAGGGAGCCCACCCCCGGCTACTCTCACCGGCCCCCTGACTGGTCAGTACCCTCTCGTTCTGCCACAGGAGCCAGCACTGCCATTCTGGTCTGCCCGCTCCTGCGGGCAGACACGGAGGCTGACGCTGGTCAGGTGGGGCCTTGGGGGAGTGTGACGGGGCACTCACCCCGCCTTCCTCCTGCCACAGTGGAGTGCGAAGGCACCTCCCCATTCTTGCCGCGGACACCGGGGTCCGGAGTTGGGGGTCCCAAGCCCCCTGGAAATCTTCACGGGGAGCGCGACGGAGCTTCCCGGCTTTGTCTTCTTCCACCATGTGGGAGTGAGACAGCACTCTCCTCCTCTTCACTGCAGCCACGGAAGCCCTGAGTTGGAGATCCCAGGCCCCAGCGATCCTCACGGGAAGCGAGACGACAGTGGTGTCCTCCTGAATCTGACATCGGATTGGCCCTCTTCGGAAAGCAAAAGTGCAGACAATATTGTGGAGGAAGGTAGGGATTGGTGGGTCTACAACAGGACGTGCTGAAGGGGAGGGGGTTAAAGTCCAGTGGGGTGGGGCCCAATCTCCTATTGAGGAGCCTAATGTGTCTGGTGCTTGCAACAATGTCATATGTAAAATTGTACTTGGCTTCTGTGCGTCTGTCTCTCGCCACACTCGCCACTACTTGCTTGCTGGTTCTTTGTACTGTGTTATAAAGTGGTAAAATAAAGGTTTAAAAAAGAAATAACATCCTCCAACTTTTGGTGCTACATTGCAAAAGCTAGAGTTTAGAAGAACATCTTGTTTCAATAAGGGAGCAGGGTGAGGGTCGTGAACCTTTTTCCTCAAGCAATGAAAGAGGTTGTGTTAGATGGCCTTCGATGTGTTTTTCTCCCATGATTCGGCCTTGGAAAAATCTGTCCCTCCCTCTGTATTATCATGCAGCATCTGTTTGAATAGCATATTTTGTGATACCCATGGATAGGTTTTGGTGAGAAAGGGCATATAGTGACCAATATGAACAGTTAATTGATCCTGTCTAACTGGACTCCAGCCTCCTCTTATCAGAAAATTATATTTGAATGTGCCAAAAGCACTGAAGTTATTCAAAGGTGGCACACAGCGCTTTTTATAAGTTCCTTATAAATCTGCACTTTTTTTGCTCATTTAGATGTCATTCCTTTAAATTATGATTAAGGCAATCAGCAGGCTCTGGGTGTGCAATCTTCAAAGAAGCCCCTACATGCTAAGAGGAAGAGAAAGTTTAGCTCATATGTCTGATAATTCTCTTCCTCTGAAAAGAAATCTCATACCTAAAATGTCACAGTTTTGAAATAAAATGAGGGCTAATAAAAAGAGAATTAAAAACCATGTTTTCACAATATTCTTTTTACAATCAGTGGCATAGCAAATGGGGGCGGTCTGCGGGCGGCAAGTGATTGCTCCTTCATGAGTTTGCTGCAGGGGCGTCAAATGCTGGAAATCTCGCCAGCACCCACCCCCCGCTCTTCAGCGCGGCCACGGGGCGGCAATGGCAGGGGTACGCCACTTTTTACAATGTAACCCGTCTGTAAGAAAAAAGATGGTGGTTTGGGAAGAAGTAGATAGGAGAGCTGAAACTGTCATATCCTATTCCTCTCTTCAGATATCTGTGTGTTTTGAAACTGTTCACTGCCAACAAATGAATCGGCACGCCTTGACCTCCTCGGGTCAGCGATCCGGTCTGTTCCCTGCTGCAAGGCAGAAGTGGGGTGCTTCTGCATGCTGTGGTCACGGCCTATTGCGGCCCTTGAGGCCCTGTGACGAAAGGTGTCGCGGGCGAGCCTGAGGGCAGGGCCACAATTGGGCTCTTGGGCTTTCCCTAATAGAGATCGGGCCATCTTTATGTCCTCCTCCTGTGAGGCTTGACCCTGGGTGCTCGCGACTGATAGTGGCGGGCACCCTGCTGCTGGGTGACACGAGGTTCCAGATTACGGTGGTGAATTACTCTGTCTTACCCTGCTGTCCGGCGGTGCCTCTCCTGTCCTCCATGTCTCGGTGGGCTCCTCTGGGTTATCGACTCTGCGGCGGACGAGGCCACGTGAGTCCTGCTGCATGAACGCCACTCCTGCCATCACATTGATGCCCCTCCGCATTTGCCTATTTCCCACCACACGTGCAATCCAGGCTGCTGCTGGAAGGACTGGAAGCATCATGACAATACTCATTATCTTACCAGACCTGGCATGCTTCTCATCTTCTGGTGCACGATTCCACTTTACAGGCCCTATGTAATTTTCCATATATAGATTCTACTGACCATTTGTTCACGCCTATAGTTTTACAAGACCGTTCTAATACATAGTGGCCTACCTACAATCTACTTGCCTCATTTGATGATGACCTGCTGGTGTTTGTCCTCGTCTTGCCTGCCTGGCGCTCTCTGTTCCTCTCTCTCTAACATTAGCACATGGCCCGAATGCTTTTGGTTCCAATGGGGCACAGCAAAATCAAGCAGCGCCTGCTGTCTTTTTACACTGTCAAGACCCCTCATCGTGGGGAGATTGAACGTCCTCAGGGGGATGCCCCAGGATCATCTATGGCGGACGCACCGGCATTGGAAGGCACCGCAGCCATTATGCCTGAACTGAAAGCCGGCTTCAAATCAATTGGCTCTCGTTTCGACGCTCTCTCAGCCCGGCTGGAGAGCATGCACAAACGTCTTGACCCGCATGATAAGCAGCTCAGTGCTGTGTAGCAGCATGTCTCCGACCTTGAAGATGCCAGTCCAACAACCAACAAGCATATCTAGAAGATTGAGAGACTCCTCAAGATGGTGGCCGCTAAATCTGATGACTTGGAGGCACGTCCGTATCGGAATAATATCTGCACTGCCTGGAATAGCAGAATCTACTGATATTGGCCGCATGAACACCTATGTGGAACATCTACTCGAGGAACTCTTTGTAAGAGAGGCATTTTTGTAAGAGAGGCATTTTTGTCCATGTTTGCAGTTGAGAGGGCCCACTCAACCCTTGGCCTGCGACCAGCACCTGGCACTTCGCCACACTCATCGCGAAACTTCTTAACTATCATGACCGAGACACAGTTCTCCCTCTTCCATGTTACAGGGAGCAGATACAACACCAGGATATGACTTAATCTTTTTTCCTGGACTTCACCCCAATTGTGCAGGAGACGTGCCGTAAATTCTCTGATGTTAAGTGCACACTCCAGAAAGCTAACATGCACTATGCCATGTTGTACCCTGAATGACTATAAATCCAAATGAATGGCTGCCCAGTAACCAGCCCTCCAAAGCCTTAGTAGCAAAATCAACAAAGTCAACCCAGTCCTGAGTCTGTGTCTTCTGGGTATCTCTGAACTGTATTCTATACTGCTCAGTGGTTAAGCCAAACCCATCTATTAGAGCACTCCTCTGGACTTTGTAATCATCAGCATCCTCTTCTCTTACAGTGAGGAGCTTGTCTCTACCTTTGTCTCCAAAGGAGAGCCACAATATTGCTGCCCACTGCTCCTGTGGGACCTTCTGTACTTTGCAGGCCCTTTCCAGTGCAGTTATCCATTTGTGGATGCCATCCCCATTCTGGTAGGGAGGGACAATCTTGTTTAAGTTTCTATGGTCATAAGACCTTTCCCTATCACTGGGGTGGTTGCTGCCACCATGGGACTCTAGTCCCATCTTTTTTCTAGCTTTTTCAAGCTCTAAGGACTCCCTTTCTAAGGCTACTTTTTGTCTCCTTATTCTCAGTTGAGCTTCTTCACGCCTCAGCTGTCTCTCTCTCTTCTCCTGGGGGGTGTCCCTCCTATGAGAAGAGACAGAAGTCCTTATAGATGTGTCAGAATGGTCAGATTCCACTGAAGGTGATCTGGGTCTTCGAGGCTCACCCCAACTCTTTCTGGTGGGACAAAGAAAGGGCCACTTTGGCCTTCTTCATCTCCAGTTGGTGCTGGATTGTCCAGGTCTAGGTCATTGTCACCTGCCTGGCCAGCATCAGAGTCTAGGTCCTGTTGGTTTGAACCACTGGGCCTTTCTTCATCTGCTGTCCCCACCCCACTGCCTATCCTTTCAGGCTCTGAGGACTGCCTAAAGTCATCAAGCAGCAATGCCTCTATGAAGCAAATGGGTGTTGGGATTTTGTCCTGGCTTCAATATCCTCATAGCACTAAGAGCCCTTAACTCTTTAAAAGGTAATGTGTAAAATATGGATATCTGTACTTGACTGGCATCTGGCAGAGACCCACTAGGTCCAGGCCTTGAAGACAGGACTAGTGAGGTGTGGTGTATGCACTACCTACTCTAGTTGTTTACCTACTAAACCTCTCTTGAGTTGTAGAAAGGGTGTGCTTGAATCCTTGACACACACCTCTATGTTCAGTAGAACTTACTGTATTTAAGCTTGTATTATATGTACCTCTGGTACCTTTAGTGGTTTCCAAATGATCAATCACTTGAGATTATCTGGTAAAACAATGGCAAGCTGGAATCCCACACGCTGCACACCAATGTGAGAAGTTGGCCAGGCATATGCTGTCCACTATTCTAGTGGGCACCTTGCACCGGTTCAAACGACCCTTATTGATGGTAGGTTTAAAGACAACCTATATAGAAAGCTATACTAGTGGTAGCTGTGGAGAGCAGCCTTCAGGCTAAGTCTTGAAGGAATGTAAAGCAGCTTGTTTTACCAGCCTATAATCTCATGAATGACCAAATGAAAGGAGAACCACACCAGATATATATATATATATATATATATATATATATATATATATATATATATATATATATATATATATATATATATATATATATATATATATAATATATGTATTTATTCTAAACACATCCACATGTCTCTTTATGAGGCTAGAGGCAAAAGTACATTTAGTAAACTTATTTAGCACACAATAAATTAGCACAATATATGATTAGCCCTAGGGGCGTACCAAACCATATACTAAGAAAGTGGTATAAGAACCACAATAGACATAGAGACCAGGCCTAGAGCCTGTAGAACCACTGGGGCCACCAGGAACCACCCAAGGTAGTGACACAGGGGACCCACGGGGGACGCATGCAGTGCCTAAACACAGCTGCGAATCACCATTGACTTCTATGGAGAAAGTTGCGAATAGAATTTTAAAGTTTCAGCCACTTTGCCTACCCACACAAGTGAGGTACCATTTTAATCGGGAGACCTGGGAGAATGCTGGGTGGGAGGAAATTCGTGGATCCACGCAGATTCTAGGATTCTGAGTAGGAACATGTTGGGGGATCCACGCAAGCCATACCTCACTGGACTCCCCTGGGTGACTCCCCTTGCAAAAGCAGATTGTTTTGTAATAGGTCATTTTAATGTCTCCTCAATACTTTTGGGCCCTACCCTGTTGCGTGTACTTGAACCACCCATGCGAGTGAGGTACCATATTTATCGGGAGACCGGGGGAACACTGGGTGGTAGGAAATTTGTGGATCCACTAATATTCCAGAACTTTCCCACACTGAAATTTGAGAAAAAAATGATTTTTTTTCAGCTAAATTTGCGGTTTGCAGGGGATTTTGGGTAGGAAATCGTTGGGAGACCCACGCAAACCATACCTTGTTGGACTCCCCCAGGTGTCTAGTTTTCAGAAATGTGTGGGTTTTGGTAGGTTTCCTAAGATGGCCGCCAAGCCAGGAGCCAAAACCTAGGTGAATCCCTTGCAAAACCAGGTTGTTTTGTGATAGGTCATTTTCATGTCTCCTCAATACGTTTTGGGCCCTTACCTGTCGCGGGTACTTGAACCACCCATGCGAGTAAGGTTTTTGGCCCCGGACTCGGTGGCCATCTTAGGAAACCAACCAAACCCACACATTTCAGAAAACTAGACACTCGGGGGAATCCAGCAAAGTATGGCTGGCGTTGGTCCCCCAACGTTTCCCTACCCAGAATCCCCTGCAACCCTCAAATTTTGCTGAAAAAAAGCACTTTTTTCTCAGATTACTGTGTGGGAAAGTTCTGGAATCTACGTGAATCCATACATTTCCTACCACCCAGTGTTTTCCCTAGGTTTCCCAATAAAAATGGTACCTCACTCACGTGGGTGGGTCACGTACCTGCGACAGGCAAGGGCCCAAAATGTACTGAGGCGACATCAAAAGGACCTATCACAAAACAACATGGTTTAGCAAGAGGGGTCCCATGAGTTTTTGGCCCCCGGCTCGGTGGCCGTCTAGGGAAACCCCCAAACCCACACATTAATAAAAACTAGACACCCAGGGAAGTAAAATTTGCTTGGATCCCCTAACGTTTTCATACCCAGAATTCACTGCAAACCTCAAATTTAGCTGAAAAAATAATCACTTTCTACTCAAATTTCTGTGTGTGAAAGTTCTGGAATCTACGTGGATCCAAAAATGTCCTCACTCCCAGCGTTTCCCCAAGTCTCATGATAAAAATGATACCTCACTCGCGTGGGTGGGTCAAGTACCTGCACAGGCAAGGGCCCAAAACCTATTGAAGCAACATCAAAATTACCTATCACAAAACAACCTGGTTTTGCAAGGGGGGGCACCTGGGTTTTTGTCCCCGGGCTCGGTGGCCATCTTGAGAAACTACCAAACCCAAATATTTGTGAAAGATAGACACTCAGGGGAGTCCAGCGATGTATGGCTTGCGTGGGCCCCCCAATTTTCTCCTACCCAGAATCCCCTGCAAACCTCAAATTTTGCTGAGAAAAATCACTTTTTTCTTAAATTTCTGTGTGGGAAAGTTCTGGAATCTACGTGGATCCACACATTTCCTCACATCCAGTGTTCACCCAGGTCTCCTGATAAAAATGATACCTCACCGCGACATGCGAGGGCCCAAAACGTATTGAATCAACATCAAAATGACCTATCACAAAACAACATGGTTTTGAAGGTGGGACACTTTGGTTTTTGTCCCCGGGCTCGGCGGCTATCTTGGGAAACTACCCAACCCAAACATTTTTGAAAACTAGACACCCGGGGGAGTACAGCGATTTAGGGCTTGCTTGGGTCCCCCAATGTTTTCCTACCCAAAATCCCATGCAAAACTCAAAATTTTCTGAAAAATCACTTTTTCCATACATTTTTGCATGGGATCATCGTGCCGGCACAAATGTCCTGCCACCCTGCGTTCCCCTTGTTCTTCCGAGTAAAATGATACCTCACTTGTGTGGGTGTGTCAAAGGCCTGTGACTAAAAAGATCCCAAAACTTAGGGATTTGAGTATAGCACCGATAATTCCAAGCGCTACGTTTCAAAAACAAATTTTTTAAGTCAGTTCTGCTTTGGGCACCCACACAAGTGAGGTATCATTTTACTTGAGAGAACAAGGGGAACGCTGGGTAGTAGGACATTTGTGCCAGCGCAATGATTCCACGCAAAAATATGTGGAAAATATGTTTTTTTCAGCTAAATTTGAGGTTTGCAGTGGATTCTGGGTAGGGAAACGTTGGGGGATCCACGTAAGCCATACCTCATTGGACTCCCCAGGGTGTCCAGTTTTCAGAAACATGTGGTTTTGGTAGGTTTCCCTAGATGGCTGGAAGCCCAACAACAAAAAACCAGGAGCCCCCCACCCAAAAACCAGGTAGATGTGTTATAGGTAATTTTGAAGTCTCCACAATACGATTTGGGCCATTTCCTGTTTCAGCCACTTTGCCTACCCACACAAGTGAGGTACCATTTTTATCGGGAGACCTGGGGAATCGCAGGGTGGGAGGACATTTGTGGATCCACGCAGATTTCAGAACTTTCCCACACAGAAATCTGAGAAAAAAATGATTTTTTCAGCTAAATTTGAGGTTTGCAGGGGATTCTGGGTAGGGAGTCCTTGGGGGATCCACGCAAGCCATACCTCAGTGGACTCCCCAGCGTGTCTAGTTTTCAGAAACGTGTGGGTTTGGTAGGTTACCCTAGATGGCGGCAAGTCCGGGGCCATAAAACCAGGTGCCCCCCCCAAACCAGGTAGTTTAGTTTATAGCTAATTTTGAAGTCTCCACAAAACGATTTGGGCCATTTCCTGTTTCAGCCACTTTGCCTACCCACATAAGTGAGGTACCATTTTTATCGAGAGACCTGGGGGAACGCTGGGTGGGAGGAAATTTGTGGTCCACGCAGATTCTAGAACTTTCCCACACAGAAATTTGAGAAAAAAATGATTTTTTTCAGCTAAATTTGAGGTTTGCAGGGGATTCTGGGTAGGAAAATGTTGGGGGATCCACACCAGCCATACCTGGATGGACTCCCCCGGGTGTCTATATTTCAGAAATGTGTGGGTTTGGTATGTTTCCTAAGATGGCCGCGGAGCCTGGGGCCAAAAACCTAGGTGACTCCCCTTGCAAAATTAGGTTGTTTTGTGATAGGTCATTTTCATGTCTTCTCAATATGTTTTGGGCCCTAACCTGTCACGGGTATTTGACCCACCCATACGAGTGAGGTACCATTTTTTTGGGAGACCGGGGGAACACTGGGTGGTAGGAAATTTGTGAATGCACGTAGATTCCAGAACTTTCCCACACAGAAATTTGAGATAAAGTGATTTTTTTCAGCTAAATTTGCGGTTTGCAGGGTATTCTGGGTAGGAAAAAGTTGGGGGGCCGACGCAGACCATACCTTGCTGGACTCCCCCAGGTGTCTAGTTTTCAGAAATGTGTGGGTCTGGTAGGTTTCCTAAGATGGCCGCCGAGCCAGGAGCCAAAAACCAAGGTGACTTCCCTTGCAAAACCAGGTTGTTTTGTGATGTTATTTTCATGTCTCCTCAATAAGTTTTGGGCCCTTACCTGTCGCGGGTACTTGAACCACCCATGCGAGTAAGGTTTTTGGCCCCGGGCTCGGCAGCCATCTTATGAAACCTACCAAACCCACACATGTCTGAAAGCTAGACACTCGGGGGAGTCCAGCAAGGTATGGCTTGCATCGGTCCCCCAACGTTTCCCTACCCAGAATCCCCTGCAAACCTCAAATTTTTCAGAAAAAAAATCACTTTTTTCTTAAATTTCTGTGTGTGAAAGTTCTGGAATCTACCTGGATCCAAAAATGTCCTCACTCCCAGCGTTTCCCCAAGTCTCCTGATAAAAATGATACCTCACTCGCATGGGCGGGTCAAGAACCCGCAAAAACAGGCAAGGGCCCAAAACCTATTGAAGCAACATCAAAATTACCTATCACAAAACAACCTGGTTTTGCAAGGGGGGGGTCACCTGGGTTTTTTTCCCCGGGCTCGGCGGCCATCTTGGGAAACTACCAAACCCAAACATTTGTGAAAGCTAGACACCCAGGGGAGTCCAGCGATGTATGGCTTGCGTGGGCCCCCCAATTTTCTCCTACCCAGAATCCCCTGCAAACCTCAAATTTTGCTGAGAAAAATCACTTTATTCGTAAATTTCTGTGTGGGGAAGTTCTGGAATCTACGTAGATCCACACATTTCCTCACATCCAGTGTTCACCCAGGTCTCCCGATAAAAATGATACCTCACTCGCGTGGGTGGGTCTAGTACCCGCGACAGTCGAGGGCCCAAAACGTATTGAATCAACATCAAAATGACCTATCACAAAACAACCTGGTTTTGAAGGGGGGTCACTTTGGTGTTGGTCCCCGGGCTCGGCGGCTATCTTTGGAAACTACCCAACCCAAACATTTGTGAAAACTAGACACCCGGGGGAGTACAGCGATGTATGGCTTGCGTGGGTCCCCAAATATTTTCCTACCCAGAATCCCCTGCAAACCTCAAATTTATCTGAAAAATCACTTTTTCCATGAATTTTTGCATGGGATCATTGTGCCGGCACAAATGTCCTACCACCAAGCGTTCTCCTTGTTCTTCCGAGTAAAATGATACCTCACTTGTGTGGGTGTGTCAAAGGACTGTGACTAGGAAGATCCCAAAACATAGGGATTTGGAGTATAGCACCGATAATTCTAAGCGCTACGTTTTAATAAAAATACATTTTTAGTCAGTTCTGCTTTGGACACCCACACAAGTGAGGTATCATTTTACTCGGGAGAACAAGGGGAACGCTGGGTAGTAGGACATTTGTGCCAGCGCGATGATTCCACGCAAAAATATGTGGAAAATATGGTTTTTTTCAGCTAAATTTGAGGTTTGCAGTGGATTCTGGGTAGGGAAACGTTGGGGGATCCACGTAAGCCATACCTCATTGGACTCCCCAGGGTGTCCAGTTTTCAGAAACATGTGGGTTTGGTAGGTTTCCCTAGATGGCTGGAAGCCCGACAACAAAAAACCAGGAGCCCCCACCCAAAAACCAGGCAGATGTGTTATAGGTAATTTTGAAGTCTCCACAATACGATTTGGGCCATTTCCTGTTTCAGCCACTTTGCCTACCCACAGAAGTGAGGTACCATTTTTATCGGGAGACCTGGGTAATTGCTGGGTGGGAGGACATTTGTGGATCCACGCAGATTTCAGAACTTTCCCACACAACAATCTGAGAAAAAAAATATTTTTTCAGCTAAATTTGAGGTTTGAAGGGGATTGTGGGTAGGGAGACCTTGGGGGATCCATGCAAGCCATACCTCAGTGGACTCCCCAGTGTGTCTAGTTTTCAGAAACGTGTGGGTTTGGTAGGTTTCCCTAGATGGCGGCAAGTCCGGGGCCATAAAACCAGGTGCCCCCCCAAACCAGGTAGTTTTGTTTATAGCTAATTTTGAAGTCTCCACAATACGATTTGGGCCATTTCCTGTTTCAGCCACTTTGCCTACCAACACAAGTGTGGTACCATTTTTATCGAGAGACCTGGGGGAACGCTGGGTGGGAGGAAATTTGTGGATCCACGCAGATTCTAGACCTTTCCCACACAGAAATTTGAGAAAAAAATGATTTTTTTCAGCTAAATTTAAGCTTTGCATTGGATTCTGGGTAGGAAATCTTTGGGGGACCTACGCAAACCATACCTTGCTGGCCTCCCCCAGGTGACTAGTTTTCAGAAATGTGTGGGTTTGGTAGGTTTCCTAAGATGGTCGACGAGCCTGGGGTCAAAAACCTAGGTGACTCCTCTTGCAAAATCAGGTTGTTTTGTGATAGGTAATTTTCAAGTCTCCTCAATATGTTTTGGGCCCTTACCTGTTGCGTTTACTTGAACCACCCATGCAAGTACGTTTTTGGCCCCGGGTTGGGCAGCCACCTTTGGAAACACACCAAACCCACACATTTCTGAAAACTAGACCCTCGAGGGAGGGGCTCGGCGGCCATCTTCGGAAACCTACCAAACCCACACATTATTAAAAACTAGACCCTCGGGGGAGTCCAGCAAGGTATGGCTTGCCTGGGTCTCCCAACATTTCCCTACCCAGATCCCCTGCAAACCTCAAATTTAGCAGAACAAAATCATTTTTTTCCTCAAATTTCTGTGTGGGAAAGTACTGTAATCTCAGTGGATCCACAAATTTCCTACCACCCAGTTTTTCCCAAGGTCTCCGGATAAAAATGCTACCTCACTCGCGTGGGTGGGTCAAGAACCTGCGACAGGCAAGGGCCCAAAACATATTGAGGAGACATCAAAATGACCTATCACAAAACAATCTAGTTTTGCAAGGCGGGTCCCATGAGTTTTTGTCCCCGGGCTCGGCGGCCGTCTAGGGAAACCTACCAAACCCACACATTTCTAAAAACTAGACACCCGGGGGATTCCAGGGGGTATGGCTTGCATGGGTCCTCTAACATTTTCCTATCCAGAACCCACTGCAAACCTCAAATTTAACAGAAAAAAATCACTTTTTTCTCAAATTTTTGTGTGGGAAAGTTCTGGAATCTACGTGGATCCAAAAATGTCCTCACACCCAACGTTTCCCCAGATCTCCCGATAAAAATTATACCTCACTTGCGTGGTTTGGTCAAGTACCCGCAACAGGCAAGGGCCCAAAACCAATTGCGGCAATATCAAAATTACCTATCACAAAACAACCTCGTTTTGCATTCGAGGTCACCTGGGTTTTTGTCCCCGGGCTCGGTGGCTATCTTGGAAAACTACCAAACTTAAACATTTCTGAAAACGAAACACCCGGGGGAGTCCAGCGATGTATGGCGTGCATTGGTCCCCCGACTCTGATCCGATGCACTCAGGTCACCTCCCAACGGAAAGGATGCGGGAATTCCCCCCCATCCCAGATACTGAATTTGAAAGATTGGTGCTCGGGATCACCTTGGGCTATCTCTTGATCCTCTGCCTCCAAAAATTTGGAAATATTTTGGAACCGAACTCTTCGGCACCCTGCGGAGGATCTGCAACCAATCCCTGCATTGCGGATTTGTCCCTGCCCCGTGGAAGCAGGCTCTTATCACCCCGCTGTTGAAAAAACCCTCCTTAAACCCCGAATGCTTGTCGAACTACCGGCCCATCTCCCTTTTGCCATTCCCGGCACAGGTGGCTGAACGATGGGTGAGCGCCTGCCTCTCTACTCACCTGGAGCAAAATCACATCCTGGACGATTTCCAATTTGGCTTTCGTCCAGCCCATGGCACCGAGACAGCTGTCCTGACAGCCATGGAGGATCTCCATATGCGTGCAGACAGGGGCCAGGCAGTAGCCTTGGTCTTGTTGGACCTGTCTGCCGCATTCGATACGGTTAACCATAAGATTCTGCTGGAGAGACTCGGTGAGGCTGGGGTGGATGGCACGGCTCTGCTATGGTTCCATTCTTACCTGCGGGACAGGAGGCAGGCTGTGTCCCTCCCCCCATTCCAATCCGCCTTTGTCTCTGTGCCGCATGGGGTGCCCCAGGGCTCGTCCATCAGCCCCATTCTTTTTAACGTGTACCTCAAACCCCTAATCACGTTAATAAAGGCCCCCAGTTTAAAAACTATCAACTATGCGGACGACACCCAGCTCATTCTCTCTTGGGAGGGAGAAGACTCTATCCCCCTCACATCATTTCATGATTGCCTAAGGGAGACGGCTGGCTGGTTACATAAAAATTCCCTGCAATTCAATTCCTCCAAAACAGAGGTTCTGTATTGTGCGGGAAGCCGAATACCTCACCGGTTCCCTAGCGATTTCTGGCCTCCGGAAACACCGGATAAACCACAGCCAGTCACCTCGGTTCGCAACCTGGGGGCCATGCTGAACAACAAGCTGAGTACGGAAACCCAGGTTGCAAAAACTGTGGGAACTTGCTCGGCTCTTCTGCGCTCTTTGCGCAAAATCATGCCACTCCTCCCCGCACAAGCTCGGGCGTTGATAGTAAGGTGCACTATCCTTAGTCGCCTTGACTACTGTAACGCTTTGTTACTTGAGTCTCCTGCTGTGTTACTGGATCGACTCCAAAGAGTTCAGTCGGCCGCCGCCAAGCTAGCTCTTGGCTGGACCAGGAGGTCCTCTGCCACAGCGGCCCTAGCCGAGTTACACTGGCTCCCTCTGAAGCAACGAGTGGCCTTCAAAGCTCTTTGCCTTGTCTTTAAGGCTCTGCACGGAGGCGGGCCCAGACCTCTGCAAACCATGTTCTCCTGGTACACCCCCACCAGAACTCTACGCTCTGCCTCTGCCTGCTTGGTAATAGTACCTAGATACAACAAAGTCAGGACCGGGGGTCGATCCTTCAGAGTCGCAGCTGCCAAACTGTGGAACTGTCTGCCCCTTGAAATCCGCCAAACTTCGCAACTCCTCCCCTTTCGGAAACTTATCAAAACCTGGCTATTCCCTTAAAACCCTGAATCGCTTGCTACTCGCTTTCAGTCCCCTCAGTTAAAGAGTATTCTCCAGCACCAGGAAACCTGTAAGGTGTCAGCAGCGCTATATAAATGTTTTAAATAAAATAAAATAAATTGTTTTCCTGCCCAGAATCCCCTGCAAACCTAAAATTTAGCGGAAAAAACACTTTTTCCATACATTTTTGCCTGAGATCACTGTGTCTGCACAGATGTCCGACCCCTCCGCGTTCCCCTTGCTCTCCCGAGTAAAATGATACCTCCCTTGTGTGGGTGGGTCAAAGGCCTTTGACTAGGAAGATCCCAAAACATAGGGATTTGGAGTATAGCACCAAGAATTCGAAGCGCTACGTTTAAAAAAAAAAATTTTTTTAGCCAGTTCTGCTTTGGACACCCATACAAGTGAGGTATCATTTTACTCGGGAGAACAAGGGGAATGCTGGGTAAGAGGACATGTGTGCCATCACTGTGGTTCCACGCAAACATATGGGGGAAATATGTTTTTTCTGCTAAATTTGAGGTTTGCAGGGGATTCTGGGTAGGAAAATGTTGGGGGACCCAGGCAAGCCATACCTTGCTGGACTCCCCCAGGTATCTACTTTTCAGAAATGTGTGGGTTTGGTATGTTTCCTAAGATCACTGCCGAGCCAGAGGCCGAAATCCTAGGTGACTTCCATTACAAAACCAGGTTGTTTTCTGATAGGTCATTTTCATGTCTCCTCAATACATTTTGGGCCCTAACCTGTTGCGGGTATTTGACCTACCCACGCGAGCGAGGTACCATTTTTATCAAGAGACCTGCGGAAACACTGCGTGGTAGGAAATTTGTTGATCC
The DNA here is from genome assembly GCF_964261635.1 of Lissotriton helveticus. Classification (NCBI taxonomy): domain Eukaryota; kingdom Metazoa; phylum Chordata; class Amphibia; order Caudata; family Salamandridae; genus Lissotriton; species Lissotriton helveticus. Next base: position 1,389,523,298 of record NC_136067.1, read on the forward strand.
ACGCAGATTCCACAACTTTCCCACACAGAAATTTGAGAATAAAGTGATTTTTTTCAGCTATATTTGAGGTTTGCAGGGGATTCTTTGTAGGAAAACATTGGGGGACCCACACAACAGCTGGACTTCCCTAGGTTTCTAGTTTTCAGAAGTGTGTGGGTTTGATAGGTTTCCTAAAATGGCCACTGAGCCTGGGGCCTAAAACCTAGGTGACTCCCCTTGCAAAACCAGGTTGTTTTGTGATAGGTCATGTTCATGTCAGTTAATGCACCATAAAAGCAGAACAATAAAAAGGGAGAAAAAAATAAACTGAGTAGCATCATGGATGCACCCGGACCGAGTGCAGAGGTTAACGTGAACCCCACAAGCCCCACAGACCACCAGCAAGGAACCTCGGGGTCGGTGAAGGCCAAGGTGAAGAGGAAGAGGAGGACGGGGTTCAGTCCCCCGGAAAACCGGATCATCGTCACGGAGGTGATAGGTCACTACCAACAACTGTTCGTCACCTCCACTGTGTCATTGGCAACCCAAACGGAAATATGGCAGTCCATCGTGAACAACATGAATGCAGTCGGAGTGTTGAGGAGGTCAATGGAGGAGGTCAAGAGGCGCTGGCATGATGTGAAAAGCCAAACAAGCATAAACCCGCTGCCAACAGGAAGGCACCAACGGCGACTGGAGGTAGGAATCCTGCGCCACTAGAGGTGCTGGAGGAAATGGTGGCCACAGTCATCAGTGCAAGGAGTTAGGAGTCTGGACAAAGCTCAATATGACCTGACACAGCATCAAGGGGGTAAGTAACGACCAGTGACTGGGGGGACAGGGGGATATGGGAACAATGGCACACATGCACAATGATGTGTAGCACACTGCACACCCACAATGACCCTGGATCATGTCCCTGATCCCCGTGGCAAACTGCAGCACACATACAAACACCAAGTAGGCCCCAATCCACCATGTGGCCAAAGGGGTCTAACCCCACACATCACCAATCTCACAACCAACACATGCACACGTGGTAAACCCAGAAAAGATGCACATTTGTGAGCCACACTGGCAATGCAACTGGCACTACATGATGCTCAGCATGTCTGCAGTACAATCATCATGACATTGTGCACGCCACGATACTGAGGTGGCTGTGTGTGGACCACATCCGCGAAGGAGCAGGCCACATTCTGACACATCCACATGCACAAACAAACCCTGACGTCAACAATATATCTGCAGACAAACAATGCACAAGAGTACAAAAACGGTCCAAGAGCACAATTGACCCAAGTCGCCAACATCTCAGCACCGTAAAAGCACAAAAGTCAAAGGCACACCGCCTCAAAGAGATAAGGGGCAGCAAAATCACAGATACAGGGGAGACTCTCCCACAATACAGCATGCACACATAGCAATAACAGCACATCCACATTGACGACAATTTGGTACAAAGTGCAACACATACACTGCAGAAAAGAGGACACAACCGGGTCTGCATGTGCGTAGAAACCGTGATATAGCCCAAATGTCCACTGTCCCGCATCAAATAGTCAGCTCTTCCTAAACAGTCACAATGTACATTGTCATGCAGTCTGTATGTGAACTTGAACAATGCGCCAACATACATGGCAACACAATGTCAAAATGCATCTCCTCTTCACATTGCAGAGGGATAAACAACAGCTCCAGCAGAGCAGACCAAACAACTCATCAGTGATGCTGAATAGGACCTCCACACCTTCGACACTGACGCCCTGAAACAGCTCATGGACATCTTAGGCAACCCAACTCCAGGAGCAGGACAGCCAAGCTGCATCAAGGAGACCCCACCCCCTGCACAGACCACACAGCAGGTTGCACCCACCACCATGGCTGGCTCCCAGCACCTCACCGAAGCACACATCGCATTCCAAGGCCAGGTGTTAGACTGACGGAAGGATGTGGCCGAACAGGTGCGGGCGTGGTTCGACCTCATGGAAGCCGAACTAGATCACATAAGTGGATGTCTAAGTCCCATCAGAGACCACTTACACTCCCCACCGGAGACCCACACTGCGACAGAGACACATGCATTTGCACATTTCCAGTACTGAACCATGCCCAGGGCCCCAGTATAATCATTCACACAACCAGGCTGGGCTTGTGTATGCCGGCCCAGTCCACTCCTCTTACTTATTGAGCGGGGGATGACAAAGCCACATGTCCAAGGTCTTACCCGCTGCCTGCGGTGGCATGATTGTGTCCGCTGTACACAGCACAATGTAATGTTGTAGGGCCTGGGGCCCTCATGCATACATTATGACCACATGAATACACTCAGATAGCTTGTGGAACCGGCTACGGCCACGTGGACCCGGCACCTTTATTGCCAGGGTCACATGTACAGTGACGCCTGTGCTGGATGTGTGTGGGGTGAGTGTAAGCCAGCCCTCATGGAGTTGTTGGTGCTGGCAACAACTTGAACAGTGATCACTATTAAAGTGGAAACAGAAAACAATAGCATAACAGAAACAACTGTGAAGCATCATGGTGGTAGCCGGAGCAAGTACAGAGGCCACCCAGAATGCAATCAGAAGGGTCCATGAGTTGCAGTGCACTGAGGTTGGGTCACCAGAGCTGAGCCTGCTCTTGTGAATAAATTGTCTAGGATTGTGTCCCTTCGGGATATTCCTGCTGCAGTTGCAGTAGGGTGTCTTACACCTGCATCATCTTCCATGTGAGCCCTGGTGGACCGCAGTTGAGGCCGGAGGCAGCGGACAGCGCAGGGCCACAGACACATGGCGTTGATGACTCCTAGGTCATCGAACCAGAGGCCATCCAATATTCAATCAGACAGGGTCCATGACTTGAGCTGCACTGAGTTAGTGGCCCTAGATGCACTGCGGCCAGCCCAGGCACACCGCCATGGGACGGTGACTTGTTGTGCACTGAGGTAGGGCCAAGCGCGCTGAGCGGGTCCTCGTTGATGTCGAAGGTGAATGTCGCCTAATGTTTCGGGGGACAGTGGAAGGTGTCTTCCAGGGCATGATGCAGAGGGCAGAAGCAAGCAGAAACAGGCAAATGGAGGAGTAGAATTCTACAGACTCGTTTTTACCCCAAGTCAGTTTAAGCTACATGATGATGAAGACAACCCCCAGGATATAGACTCAGACGCCACCAATGCTCAACAAGAGAGTGTCCATAATTTTTGGGGCACAGAGTCAGTGGCACCAGAGCTGAAAGGTGATGCAGTCTGCGATGAGAACTGTACAATGATATAATTGCCACGTGATGTTGGCTTGCGCAGCACAGAGTTAGTGGCACCAGAGCAATTCTTGGTAGTGTTCAATCACCTCCATAACGATGATCCTTTTTTCCTCCGGACTAACCCGCGCCTTCCTCTTACTCCTCTCCTTGCATACAATGAAATTGAGAAATCAGGACTTATTTCCAAATGTGTGACCTACTAGACCACAGTGTAGGCCCAGAGGCAGCTGTGGAGAATGCCAACGAGAAAGGAGTACTGCGGGCCTATGTCGCGGAGGCCGTGATGGTTGGAGGAGGGTGCCATGGTCGCGGGCCTCAGGCTTGGAGCTTGCACTGACATGTGTGGGCCCTCTTTGACATACGCCAGTGTCGGCAGGTGAGCAGTGAGGCCTGGGTGTGCAGGGGCGGGTAAGACTGGTCTGGGGACCATCGGCCCGGGGTGCAGCAGGCGCACAGGAGCACAGGCAACACCGCTCATGACGTCGGCCTCATGGCGGGGTGAGAGGCGCCGCCCTGGCAGACACATTGGCCATTCCAGAAGAGAACCATGCCCAGAGCTATGTGTTTTTTATTCAAACCCCTACGCTAGCCTGGCGTACGCCAGGCCAGCCCACTCAACTCACGCTTATGGGGGGACGTAACAAGCTACATTTCCATGATCTTCCCCACTGGCAGAGGTAACATGGTTACGTCCACTGTCTACTGCACTCCAAACACCATCAGTATATGTCGACATGGTCTGCATACTGCAGTCTGTCCAGCACATCCACGCCACATTTGGCATTGTGTGTATTCTCACTCATGAGTCACTTGCCTCCTTCACACATGCCTAGTTCCCACCTCTCCCCACAATCTGCCATTGTGTGGCTGATGTGCCATGCCGTTGATGGCTTATGTACATGGCTAGCCCAGGTTACCACAGTAAGTTGTGCAGTCGTGTTTGGTAGGTGGGTATGTTGTTTGGTATGTTGTATGTGAGTTTGTAATGTGTGCATCCCCAGAGTTGTGAGTTGCATGATTGTGGATTTGAGATGTGTGGTATGTTCATTTGGTACTTACAAACGAGCAGTGCATTCCCATAGGTGCCATCCTGGCAGCGCTGGATGATGATGGGTTGTCGGAAGATGCAGGAATCATGCACTCTGCCTGGGTAGTTGGGGATGACATTGGTGAAGAGTCCTCGGTGGTCCACTATTGCCTGCACATTGATGGAATGCGTGTGGTTTCTGCTGCGGTAATTGTGTGCAGTGTCGGCAGGGGCACAAGTAGGACATGTGTGCAGTCAATTGCCCCCAACACGTGCTGGAAGCCAGCTATGGCGTAGAAGCCTTGCTTAGTCCCCTGCTGTTCCTGCACAGTGTGGGGGCAGTGAAGGTGCTGGGGTACCAAGATGATGATGGCATCCAAGACAGTTGTGATGAACTTTGATAGGGCTGGCTGTAAGTCTCCTCCGACTCTGGCAGTTGTTGGTTGGAAGGTTCCATATGCCAAACAATGCAGCACAGCCAGCAGCTTTGTCTGCGGAGGGATGTTGGTTGTCCGCTGTGTTGGTACGATCAGCCACTGGGACATGATGTTCAGGATGTGGAGGATGATTGTTCTTTTGAGCCTGTAGTGGGCAATGACATCCTCTGGGGTTAGGTCTGTCAAGCTGGTGCGTTTTCTGAAAATCCGCTGTCTTTGTCTGTGCTGCCTCTGTGGTAGTCTGGGGGGGGGGGTGGGGGGGGGGAGCGGGCCTGGGTGTGGCAGCAGTGGGTGTTGGGGCTCCAAACTGCATGATCAGTATTTCCATGGCATCTGTTGTTCTTCTGGTGTGGCTCTGGGGTAGGCTCACTTTTATGATGCAGTTTGTCGTCCGGCTTTACACCAGGTAAGAGCAGGTGTTAAATTCCTGCTGCTAACGCGCCTTATCACCTGTTTTGGGCTCTTATTGCAGATATGGCTGGTTGTTGAGAATGTTGCGGAGTGGTGTTTTTGCGGCTTTTTGCACGGGAACACCTACTCTGCATCTCATTAGCGTTAGTTGCCAGGGTCATCTGTCGCAATGTTTTTTGCGGCTGCTATCGCAGGTAAACTGTTGGTATCGGCTATTAGCAGCAGCTTGTGAATGGGGCGATACATTTATCGCCACTTTGGCTGTGATAAAGTGCTGATAACTCAGCGATAAGTCCTTGAGAATATGCCCGTAGAATTTTAACCAAGTGTTTGCCTAATGGTGTGGTTCCCCCTTTAGCCGACTACAACACCTGGGGGACTGTGTTTGACACACTCTTTCCATCATCTAGCCCTCTCTCATGCTGCAGATTCTTTACCAAACAGTACAAGGAAAGAAAAACATTTTCCTATTCAGTGTTCAGTGAGCCCTCGAGCCGCGGGATGGATAGGCTTATTCCAGCAAACATTAATGCAGTCCCCTATTCCCCCTTCCTAACCCAGCCACAATTAATTGCAATGGTTTATGTAAGAACTGGTAAAACTAAAAAACAGAAACAGAAACTTTGCTAAATTATTTGTGACAAGGTGGTAACATTCAGTTTTTATACTCCAAAGCAAGTAGCCAATATTCAAAGTAATTAGTCCACATATCACAAGTAGATTGCATTATATTCTAACAATTATCTCAACAACATCTCACCTACTTGTGTGAAAAGTTGACATTGTTTCACTTTCAAGCTCCCTAGCAAGCAGTCCAAATTCAAAGCAAATATCCAAAATTCCACAAAGCAGACTTTGCCCCACAGGGGTGAAGCTTCTGCCTCTCAAGAAGCAACGAGGCTCTCAAGATGGATAAGGTCTTGAAAGACATAAGCTATCATCTCCGACAAGAGGTTTTGTCTTTCATAAGAAGATGGATTCTTCAGACCAAATTCTACAAAAAAGAAATGCTTCGCCGAAGAAAATCTACAAGAATAGATAGATTCTGAATACCATTATTTCTGTCAAAAAGAGCAGAAGAAGCAGAGAATCCTCCGAACATGTCCCTCTCAGAACAGAAATGGCCACACATCTCAGTAGTTTAGACCCATTGATGTGCAGGTGGTCAATCACTATGACATAGCTGTACCTTTTTTTTTTTGACCTTCACAGTGAGGTTTGTAAAATGCCACTGACTCTGTGAGCCAACTGGCCCTATCCTCTTTTCTCTCTTCTTCAGTATATATTTTAATATACACCTTCACATACATTTACTCTCTGTAAAACATAGAATGTTGAACAGAAAAATGTCTTGTCCTTATTTCAATACTTATGTTTGGCCATGCGCGTTTAAATTGAACTGGAAATTCAGGAATTCTGTTATTGGCATGTGCGTTGAAAATATGAGAGGCATAGGGTCCGATTATGACTCTAGCGGTCTCTTAAACTGCCATTGCAGTTAGGCAGTCCGACCACCCATTACCCTGTCAGTCCGTCCGCCAGATCATGAGCAGGGCGGATGGCCCACCACCACCCCCAACATGTCTGCAACCATGGTGACAATGGCAGCGGCGGCCCATAGAGGCAGTCCAGGCATTTCCGCTGCCGAGCTGATCACAATCTGCTTTTCCACTGACCTATTCGTGGCGGGGACATCACCATGAAAAAGTTAGAAGAAAGGCAGGTTTTGGGATACAAGCATGGTGAGTGTGACCTTGAGGCATGTTACTGGTGCCAGCTGTGTTTGCCCCCATGCCATCAGCACTGTTGCACGCACTCTTTCTCCACCAGACCCTGCTACAGGGAAACAATATGCCCGACCACCCCGGGGGCATTGCATCATGGTTGGCATTGACTGCAGACTTTTTCCTAGAGCAACAGCATCCCGCTGCCATGACTGTGCTACCGACACACGCCAGCACTGCGGTGGTCAGGATGCCGCCATCTTGGCAAGTTTTCCCAACCGCCACCACAGCAGCACTGCAGTTTGATGGTCCTAAAGTTCGTTTTTCAACTCACATCATATAATGAGTACAGAGCTCTTGGTGAATAAACTCAAGGTTCTGTTTTTAACCAGGAAGTGCTTTTTGAGTTTTTAAGCACAGTATTTATTTTCAATAAAAGAACATTGCGAGGTTTATTCACCACTGACCTCAGTCGCTGCAAGTGGCTAAATAGTAGGCCTGGGTAAACATTTTAATAATGCTGGTGAAATGCATTTATTTTTCACATTCCACAATTGTGCTCACAAGGAAGGCTTTTTTTAGCTTCAGCAGTAGGCTCAAAGCGGCCTCTTGTTGATATAATTTGTTATGCAAAGTTCACACTTGCACAAAATAGTCACACAAGTTACCCACAAAAGTTGTTTTGTTCAGAAGTCATAATTTCACAAATGTTTACTGATATTTTGTAAATAAAATATACAATCTCACACACTTCTTTACTACAACAAAGCCAAAAAAATGTGTTTGATGCCCTTAAGTGTAATATAACATCCATGGTTTGGCTTTTCTCACATTTCCAAGTCTAACCATGGCATCACCAGGGAGCACCTTTTTCTATGTGATATGTTTTTTGATACCCATTTGTAATTTTGGGGTAGAAAAGGTGTAATTGTAGGCTCAATATGAGCCCAGTGACTGCTTGGCATGGTTCATCAACCCTCTCTAATTGGACCTTGTATTGGGCTCTAGCAAGCGTCCTGAAGTTACCAAGACATAAAATCAGCGATTTATTAAGCTCCTTCTTAAATCTGTAACTTCTGCACTCAAGGTTAAAGGTCATTGCATTACATTCTGATTACAGCAATCATTTAGGATACTGAGATCCCACATGGGAGCAGCCCTCATTCAGGGAAGGAGATATCTCCTCATCTTATCTTCCGCATGTTAATTGCCTACATCTCCAAAACGTGAACACTATGTGAGAAATCTAGCATTCATAAAATCGGATTTGAAAAACATGTTATAATAATAATGCCTTTTACAGCCCACTTTTAAATTACAATTTCTAAAAAGTCTAAAGCTCTGAAAGCTCTTGTGAAATAGACCAGCACTTTCGAGGTGTGTTGGGAGGAGGCAGTGCTAGTCACTAACACAGGGAGGTATCAGACTCTATGCTGAGAGGTACACCTTAGATTGGTGCCGGGGGCACGGCTTCAGAGAGTCTGTGCCCACTCTACCAACCATACAGGACAGAAGGGAGAGATAAATATACCGTCACACTTTACAACCCAGGGCCTATTGTATTTGTGGGCCGCTGTGTACAATCCTTTTCAATCGGTAGTGTACTAAAAGTAGAATTAATTCCCACTTCTCTGTCCATTGTTTACACAGCTCACTGAGTGTAGTTTCAGTGCCAACACGCTTTGGTTTCTGGCCTGGTAAAAAAACATGGCTGGACATTTGGGTCCTTCCTACATGTCGAGTAATCATATCACCAAATAACCATAAAACAATCGCATGTTAACAGCCAACATCCCTAGAGCTAGAAATAAGTGAAAATAAAGGAAAGCTATAGAGCAACTCACCCTCTAGTTATTTCTATATGTGTTGAGAGAACAACACTCATACAACGGTTAACTTCAGTTTTCTAAGACATCCACCACAAGGACAGTACAGCCAGAACAGCTCCTCTCCTCGTGAATCTCCTTGTTGCCAAGTGACCATAACATTCCAAAGATCATGAATAAACACAAAGCTCCAAGGCATTACGTCATCTTAAGGAGATAGTACAAAGAAGGTGAGATCGGGCCATAAAACACGCCTCCCAACAAATACAAAAAACAAAAAACAAACCAAAAACAATAAGCTAAGAAAACAAGTACATGCTAAAGAAGCTATAATAGCTCAACGAATAAGAGATATCATAATGTCATCATAATATAGTAATACAAGAAATGATGATAGGAACAGCATATTTGGATAATACCCAAGCGGACACAGTTTTGCAATAATATGAGAACACAGGAAATAAAATCAGACGTAGTCCTTGAGGTATGTGGGTCTCCTCCTGTTAAGAGTGTCACAGGGTGAGTCAAACCTGTAGGCAAACCCTTGTTCCGAAATTTCACTTCCCCGCCCTGTTCAGGATTTACATCCTGTGTACTAGTGTCATGGGTTCCCTATAGGGCCCATTGTAGTGTTCCCTATATTAGCCTGTGTACAAGCCTCAGGTCGCATTAGCTTTACACATATCACACCATAATCAAGTTTGCTTTTGTGCCACATTATATTTTCACACTGAACCTGCAGCTGTTTTCTAGTTCTTTTCTTTCCTTGGATTTACTCTGAAAAGCAGAGAAGGTCAAACAACAATGTCCCTTGTTGGTAAAACTTAGGATTTTGCGGCACGTCAGGGACACTAATCATCAAGATTGTACCTACCCCATGGCAAAGCATTTTTGGGACCAGCATTAAGGTGTTATGACCTCTTTCCAATATTATGGTTTGAAACATATCAAAGCACATCCAAGTAGAGGTAACAGGGAATTAGAATTGCGCCAATGTGAATCACGTATGATTATCCTTCTTGGCACCGAAAAACCGTGGGGCCGTAACATCGATGATGAACTTCATGTTCATTTATGAGCCTGCCTTTACCAGTACTGTGTTTCATGGCCCTTTACTGGTCCTGGCCGAGGGTGTGTGATACACATAAGTAATGAGACTCTCAGATTTGTTTTATTCCCTTGGATGTTTTTATTCCCTTGGATGTTTTTATTCCCTTGGATGTTTTTTCCCTTTGATTTTATACATAAGGGTAGTGGTGTACATATATTTTCCAAACTGACCCGCTGGTACCTCCTTTAGATGTCAACTTAGAATGCACTTGCACTTTACAAAGCCTCAGATAACAATACAACGGGATCTTGCAACATTTTTGGCACTCTAATTGAGTCATTATCATGTTATGGGATGTAGCGGAATTGACTATTGGGGTCATTAGAAGCTGTCTCTCTAGTCTACTGCTTTAGGGGAATAGGGATGGATTCATTTACCCTTATTTGTATTTTAATATTGTATTTTAATATTTATGTATGTATTTTTGACTGGAACAGCGAATATATTTAATTTCTAGAGATTATTTATTGGTATCCTCTCTATGGTGGTTATTTATGATAAGTGTTGGCTGTTTACGGATGCACTCGCACTTTACATTCCGTCAGGCAGGTGGAGGATGCTGTCTTGTGTGGGCAATTTTGATCAATGGATGTATTCGATGCATGTCAGTGCACTTTAGATATTCGTGCAATATGCAGCTTGAGCATTTTATATATAAGTTTGCCATGTTAGTGCACTTTATGGGTTTTGTGAAATATGATAGAAGCATTAGCACTTTATACTTTGGATACTGACACCTGCAGGATCAAGATTGACTGTTTTATATGATATCTGTATAGGAATAATGTGGTGAATGTATGATCTGCTTAGTGTCCTGTTTACATGGAACCCCTAAGGTAGGTCCGCGTTGAGGCGCTTCGCCCATGTGACACAGGTGGCTAGTACTGTCAGGCAGTGTTGAGGCGCTATAGCAGACCTGTGTTCATTCATTGTAGCACTGGGGCACCACACGAGAGGAAGCAGGGAGTGTTGCAACCACCAAGGGGCTGAACAAGAACTTGAAGACTTTTTCATTTTTTATTTGATAGAAGTTCCGGTGTTGGGTGATCTCTTGCCTTGGACCTTGTGAGACGGAGCTGGGGTGCGCTGATAGGAGTGTGTACAGCAGGAGAGTCTCGAGATCATGACGCAGGACCCTGGCTGGGCTGTGCGCAGTCTGAGACAGCAATAGTCGGGGTCCTGTCGCTCACAGGATGGACTGCGGAACCTTGCTGTGGGTGAAATCACAGAGGGCAGCAGTGGGCATTAGCAGCGGCAGAGCGGCTGGAAGAAGGAGCCGCGAGGCAGAGGCGCCTCCCGGGAGCAGTGTCCGCAGCAGCCAGGCCAGCTCCGGGGGTTCAGTGCTTCGCCTGACTTCAGTCTCGCGAGAGTTTAAGCTACTAGCATTGTGAATGACAATGCCTTTTATTTATGTTTTAAAAACCAAAACATTAAAAAGGGCATTGTCATGGACAATGGCAATAGCTCAAACTTGCGTAAGTGCGAGACCTATTGCATTGCAAATGCTTGATTTTAGTAGGCTGTTGCACAAGGGAAGGGGTGCAAGAGTTCCTGTCCCTTTAAATAAGTGCCAGTTGGACACACAGGTGCACATTTTCCAAGGCATCTATGTTTTGTTCTCTCATTTAAATTATTTTTTTCTTCCATTCCTCGTCCTTCATATTGCCTCTCTTCCTGTTTATTCTTATTTCCTTTCATTTCATGACACACTTATCTGGTTTAACTTAATTATACACTGTTTTAATATTGGATATTGGTATTTATTGAATTACTTTACATGCTTAAGATATTGTTGCCCACCCTTATTTAAGTAATGTGAACTGTTACAGCTAATTTTATTTATTGCTTCATCTACTTATGTTGTTGAATTGTATTATGCCTGTGATTTCCTTTCTACCAATGCCTACAATTGAATTCAAGTTTTAAACTTAAAAAAGTAAGACTCACAGCTAATTTTAAATGCACAGGAAAACATTATTTTCATACTTAACTCTTGTTGTGTAATGTTTTCCTTTACTCTGTTCACTTTCTGTAAAGCAGTTTTTCACTTTAAAAAATAACATGTTTTATATCGCCTAATAATGACATGGATAGAGATCGAGCTTCCAAAGATAAATGCCAGGTTCACATAGGACATAGGATACTCTGAAAAGCATTCCAATTGGTACTTGAATCAAAAAGGGAAGACTGGGGGGCATATTACCAAGGGCCTTATCGCTGCATTAGCGGGAATTTTTCCAGCTAAAGCGGCGATAATTTTATCGCCCTATTACCTAGCTGTCGCTAACACCAGTTAGCGACAGCTAGTAGGAGATAGCGTTCATCTTGGGTCCCACTTTGCATGTCAGCGATAATTATCGCTAATGACATGCAAAGTTGGCGTGCCAAGATGTTAGCGACTGGAAACAGTCGCTAACATCGCTATCTCCTATTATCTACTTTTGGAAATAATCGCGCTAAGCGCGATTATCTCCAAAAGCCAAAGCCTGCCCAGAGAGTTCTTAGCCATGTTATCCAATCGTAGGTGGATAACATGGCTAAGAGCATTTGCTCGGTAATGCATGAATATCGCTGACTTTTCAGCGATATTCATGCATTTTGGCCGATTTTTATCGCTTAGGACAGTGGTTCCCAAACTTTTGACTCCTGAGGACCCCCATTGAGTCACCACTGGAAGTCGGGGACCCCCAAGAAATTTGCATGAGTTAAATTTCAAACAGTAACCCCTTGCGCACTCGTGACAGAACAATTCTGTCACAAGCCACGGTGGGGCTGTGCTAGTGACGGAATGGTTCCGTCACGGCCCGGCCGCCGCGCCTGCGCGGCACTGATTTCGCGCCTGAGCGGCGCGTGCTATTGAGCGGGCGGGGCCGTGACGGAACCATTACGTCACAAGCACAGGGCCACCGCGGGTCGTGACGGAGTGGTTCCGACACAAGCATGGCAGCGCCGCGCGGCCCCCCCTCCCTCCTAGGGCCGCGGCAGAATTACCGCCGCGGCCAAGGGGTTAAAACAGTAATTCGAAAAAAATACACACGTGTGCACACATAACAAGTACTCAAAGTACTAAGGATTTTGGGGCCAGATGTACGACCATTTCATTTAGCGCCTCGCAATTGGCGACACATTGCGAGTGGCAAATTGCGAGTCGCTAAATGAAATGTACAACAGTTTGTTTAACACTGTTTGGGATTCCCAATGGGGTCGCAAATTGCGAGGTTCATTAATATTAATGAGCCTCTCGCAATTTGCGAGCCCATTGGGAATGCCAGCCCTCCCAGCGATGGTGGCCTGCTGGGCTCTTCAGGCCACCATTGCTTGGACTGCTTTTAAATAAAGCAGTTTAAAAAAAAAATTTGCATGCATTTCGGAAGGGGTCCCCTTCCCATTTGCGAATGCATTACCATCTACTTGAAGTAGGTGGTAATTGTGACTGTTTTGCGAACGCAAAACATTTGTACATGGTTTTGAGACTCGCTATTTGGAAGGGAATGCCCCTTCCAAATAGCAAGTTGCAAAACCTATTTAGAGAGTCGCAAACAAATTGCGGCTCGCGAGATAGGCTATATACATGGCCCAATAGGTTTTTGCACGCGCAAACGGGTTCGCGAACCCGTTCGCGCATATAAAAACAGATCGTACATCTGGCCCTTAGTATTTTATATTGAAGTAATAGTCCCTCTGTCACATGTATTTCATTTGTTTTGTAGCATCTCTCATACCATTGTAGGATGTCAGAGCACTTTACATCACACACATATAGAGACATTGAATCATACATGTAAATCAGTGTGTATATAAAGGGGCAGATTTACAAGCCCCTTGCGCCGCCGTTGCGTCACTTTTGTCACGCAGCGTTAGCGCAAAACCTGCTCCATGGTGCAGGGGTACTTACAGCGTGACGCATCTGGGAGATGCGTCACATTGTAATGCCCTGCGCCACATGTAGGCATTCCTGTGCAGGGGGGGCGTTCCGGCGCAGGAACGCCTCCTAAAAGTGGCTGAGTTAAATCTACAAGATTTCACTCAGTCACTTTTAGGACCATGCTGCGTCAAAACCCTGCGCCTGCCTGACGCAGGCGTAAGGATTGATGCAGCATTAACTAGATAGGGCCCCCAGAGCATTGCTGGAGCTGCGTCGCGCTTGCGAAGCAACTCCAGCAATGCGTCACTTTTACGGCACAGATGCGTCATGCATCTGTGCCGTTTTTGCACCATGGTGCGCCGCATTGTAAATGCGGCGCATCCATGATGGCGGAGCTGTGGCGCACAATAACTGGCGCATCCCTGCTGATTTGCAGGGATGCGCCAGTTATTGTAAATATGCCCCAAAATGTTTAAAGAGTGCTTGGTCTGGAAAATCACAAACTCAGGATTCAGAGCATAACACAGTGGCTAGCATTGACTTTAACATTAAAAATGTATTTCCACCCAAATATATCTTTTTAGCAGCATCAGGATAATGAATAACTGGGACAAAATATAAGTTACTAACTGGTACCATGCTGTTTGCAAGCAGCTCTTTGATGACAGTTTCTAGGTCCCTCTGCAAGATTACGATTGTCACTTATGAAGTGCACAGTAATAAAGGAATATCTGTGACAAAAGCAGTGACCACGAACCAAGGCACATAAAATGCTGCTTTTTAAGATGCATGTTATACATTCTTAGCAGTAGGCACATTAACCCTCTGTGCTACATTAGCTAAATCAAAGCTGCCACTGAACAAAACTCTCCTCACTCTCCAGCAGGTACATTAATCACTGGCATTCTCTTGACACTTTTATTGTTGCTGGAAAGCTGCTAATTATACAAGAAATGTTTCTGTGCTTTCAAAACTGTTGCCTACGGACCCCCTGGGAATGTGTCACGGACCCCTGGGGGTCCGCGGACCACAGTTTGGGAAACACTGGCTTAGGAGATAAACCTTGATAATAGCAAGGCTCCTAAGCGATAAAAATAGGCGAAGCACGGCGATATAATTATAGCCGCTAACCAAGCTTAGCGATATTTTTCGCTTATTCTTGGTAATATGCCCCTGGGGTATCTGACAAATTCTACTCAAACCATCCTTCCCTCAATATGTGTCTGTCTTCTTTGAAAAAATGCATGAATTTATTGGCAGAGGGATCAGCTGCGGCTCCTCGCCCCATTGCTTTCTGAGAAGTTCAAAATGAAAATATAAATTATATCATTGGAATGTTATCATTTTATTTTTCTGTACTGGCTCAGTTGGTTTACATTCTAGGAGCGAGGCAGGCCTGGGCTGGCCAGAGCAGTGGGAGGACTGGTGGGCACTCTTTAAGTGCACATAATGGTTTGGCCAGCCGTCTTGGGCAGGCCAAACAGTCATGTGCACTTAGCATTCTCCGCCCATCTGTATTGCTCAGCCGTTGGAGAACATGCACAGGCTCCCACACCCTGTCTGAGCACCAAACCAGGAGGCTTAGACCAATCACGATACTGCAGTCATGCTGGTGACAGCAGCATTGTAATTGGCTAAGGGAGTCTTGGGGCCTGTGTGCTTCCGTGCTGCCGGAAGTCAGAAGAGAAGAGGACGGAGGAGAGGCTGCAGCCGTACCCAGGTAAGTGCTGGATAATTTTTTCAATTTGGCCCCCCTCGGCCCACCAAACCTCCCCCGTTTGTAGGATAGCCACAACGATATTTCACAAGGAAATGTGGATTGTAAATGCTTGATTTCATTTAAAAAGGAACACATTGGTGAGCAGTGTAATAGTGGCATCCTGAAAGGGACAAATGACTTGAGAAAACTATAACCTCCAAAGGGAGAAAGATTACTGAAGGGCCTTTTGACAGAGTTCTGAAAATTCCTCTGAAGGTGTCAAACAACCCCAGGGCAATATCCTGGATCTCATCACAGAAGAAGATCAATTCTAGGGGTGGACTCAATAGCTGGAGCGCTTGGCACATTGATTTCATAGACTCCTACAAGATAGGATATCACATGCACATGGATGATATAATGTTCCATTTCAAGCTTGACGATGATCATGGCACCCTTCTCAACGTATTTCTTTGCCTTTTTACAGATTCATCAGTGCATGCAGAATAACTGACTCTGACTAAATAACACAAAATGGATATTGTGTCCCTGCTCAATCTTATTTCAGCCCCCTGCCCTGTACCTGAGCCTGATGAACTGGGTGACCCACCAATTCCCAGTAAAAAAAGTACACAATTTTGGTGCGATCTTTGTTGGAGAGCTTCAATATGCCCCCAGGTAAATCTAGCATTCCCAGCTTGGATCGCTTTAATGGAGCTGCTCTCATGCTGGTCTTAAACAGTGGTACTTCAAGAACAATAGCATGCAACTCTGGTATTTGAGGCAATGTCATGATTATATACATTTTCTCTCTCAGGAGTAGGAGTATGCTCATACTACAGGAGACCCAATTGCCTGAGACAAAACCAGATCATAGCCTTATGAGTTGTAGTCCCACAGGGCAGGCTGCAACTTCAAAGCATACAACTGCAGCTTTACAGAGAAGTGTGGCATGCGACACATTCTATGAAACATGTAATAGAAAAAAAAATTAAGAGCATGGATTATTACCTGATCACATATTAAATTATTTAATTGCTTTTTTGAATTTGTCAAATCTGTCATGCCACTGAGAGATATAAAGTGGTTAAGAGTCAGTGCTAGAGATTATCTTGAGGAAATACTGGGCAATTTCCTTGTACTAAGACAATAACAATTACTTGCTTTATACCCCCACACCTCTGTGTGTAAGTGCTGCACCTAAAGGATGTAATTATAGAATTTTTGCTACTCAATTTACAGACCTCAAAATTGTAAACGGCTGAGTCAAATTCATACTTTCCTGTTTAAAGAAAGAAACATTAGACTGATTTGCCTGCCTGTGTTCCCCAACCTCACCACACACTCCAAACTGCCTGCGAGGGGCACGGCGGACTAAATGAAACAGTTTAGGTTTGTGTAAAAATAAGAAGAGCTTCATTAAAAGTGGTTTACTGTGGAGCTGTGAAGCAGGATGGGGGTTGGTTCTGGCACAATAGGCCACCTAGACACTGCGAAGTTGAGCAGTTCTGGGTCACACTCAACCTTTGACTAGTTCTTCACTGCCACCTCAACTTTTATTTGAGTCTTGCATGTCTGCAGACATTAGCACATGCAGCATGACATTGATGAGGGATGGGGAAGAGGACTGCGAAAGATGCCAAACATAGAGGCATAGAAAGAAAACAAATAAGGAAACACGGAATGAAGTGGAAATTTAAACAGAGGAAAAAGCATTGTGAGATAGAGTAAAAGATAGGAAGCGGAAAACTGGGTAAGAAGGGGAAAATGATTAAAGTAGAGAATAAAGGAAGGATAAAAGAAACAGGGAAGCAGAAAGAAGAATAAAAAAAAATAAACAAGTAACAAAGGGAAGAAAAACAAGGAAAGAAAAATAAAGAACAGGGGTGGTAAAGAATAAGAATGAGAGATGGG
Source organism: Lissotriton helveticus (assembly GCF_964261635.1). Classification (NCBI taxonomy): domain Eukaryota; kingdom Metazoa; phylum Chordata; class Amphibia; order Caudata; family Salamandridae; genus Lissotriton; species Lissotriton helveticus. The sequence continues at coordinate 1,389,540,549 of NC_136067.1, forward strand.
AAAAGGAAAGTGAGAAGAAAGAAAAAATGAACAAAAGTAGAAGGAAAGGAAAAAAGAGAACAAATTAAAGAGATGGAGAGAAAAACTCAAAGAAGGAGAAAAGCAAAGAAAGGAAAAAGCAAAGCATGAAGGATGAAAGATCAGACGATAGAAAAACAAAAATAATGAGAAAGACACTAATAAGAATAAGAAAAAAAGAAAAGAAACGGAAGGGTAGTAAGAAAGAAGAAAAAAGAACGAGTTGTAAGAAAATGTTTCGAAGAAACAAGAAAGAACTCTGGTAATTGAAAATAGATATAGAGACCAGAAAAGTGAGAAATAATAAAAAACAAGAAAAAAGGTGAGAGAAAAAGATTGAAAGAAGAGAAACACAAAGACAATGAAAGAAAGAAATATGGAGAGGAAAGAGAACACACAAAAGAAAGAATTAAAGAAATTGAAAAAGAAGGAAATATGAAGGAGAGGAAGACAAAGATGGAAGAATGAAACAGACAAAAAAGAGATAGGGAAACAAATTAAAAGAATCCAAAACAGATCTTAATAGAATGTAAGAGAAAAGGAAATGGAACAGAAGCAATTATAAAAGAAAATACAGGAAAAGTATAATGTGAAAGAAAGGCAAAGAAAGAAAAAAGGATAAGATGGAATGGGAGATGGAAAAGTAAACAAGTAAAAAAAGAGAGCAAAACGGAAGGGACGGGGAAATTAAAAATAATGGAATTAAAAAAAAATTGACAAGTGAACATGGAGAAGCCCAATTAGAAAAGTGACCAAAGGGGGGGCAGGGTCTGGCCACCATCGATGATGGCCGCCTGATCTGTGGGCTCCGCTCCGGGATGGGGCCTGGAGGGAGACTGCGGCCTTCTTAAAACAACTGGTGCCGCACCTTGGACGTCCTTCAAGTGCCATGAACTCCTGCTGCTAACGATCTGCAACCTGGCACCGCAGGAGACCATAGGCAAGAGTATGCCCGCGGAAACAGGTGAATGCGATGGGCTTAGAGGCAAGCAGAAGGCCTCAGCTAACGCATAGTCCGATGACCCTGGCCAGCAGCTACTACCCTGGAGCTCCAGGGGCCGCAGGACCACAGTGCATCAAGTCCAGCAGTGAAGTCCACGGTTGCAACGGGGGCCCAATGACCAGCCCTCCCCTGGATGGTGCCTCTTACAACCCAACAGCGGGAAAAGGACACAGCAAATAGCTAGTGGACCTCTGACAATGGGCACATCATGGAGAGCACCAGCAACGTGGCCCAGGATCCCCCAGTACCCCCGCTGCCAAGGACTCGCGCCTTAACACTGAAGAGGCACCATACCAGCAGAGGAGCATTCCAGTGAGCAGACAAGCGCGCTGGGTCTAGACGCAGGATCAAAGCCTCGACCATAGTGTAGCCCTGCCCACTGCCTACGGCACAGATCTCCCGGTGCCGCAGGGCTTTGGTACTTCGACCCCACCAGGCAGCGGACACAACACCACGCCGGGACAGCACCCAAAGGTACAATGACACCCCCCTTGATTCCTAATGGATGTTGGGCCCCTGCACAGAGGCAAATGGACATGGGGGAATACCAGGAGAGAACGCATGAGAGGGGATGAGCGGGACTGAGGGGAAAACCAGGGGGTGGCACGTACAGAGGGGTAGATCTCTAGTACCCAGCTCCAACCAGACTTTCAACCATGCGCCTCAGCGAGTAACCCCTGGCCCAACATCAGTGGTCTCCCGCATCACGTCACAAGGGGATCCCACTCTCTACCACATTGCACAGCGGTCGCCCAACCCTCAGTGGGCCATCAACATTGCTACTTCCCACATAGGGAGGTGCCCCCCTTCTAGTCTGCCTCTCCGCGCACTCATCGCACAGGCACTGTAGGGTCCCGACGGAGCATGGTATGTTCCTAACTCAAGTCACATTGATCAGCGCAGTGGACCAGGCTGTCACTTGCAGCCCCAGCACACAGGTCGGGAGGTGTGAGAGGAACTAGGACTCCTTTGGACTGGGTTCCAACCATCCCCCCCCCTGTTGCTCTTTGTGGACAACCACCTGACAGGACACGGGGGTCAGCGCCAAGAAAGCTCATTAAAGGCATCCCATCTATGCGGCATCCAGCCCTGGGCTCAGTCAGAGAGGGGAGCTGCCCATCAATGACCCCATGATTCTTCATGTTACCCCCCTCAATCTACAGATCTGACATCAGCAGCAGGGTATTTCCAGCTCTAACCCGGATAGAGCTATTAAGCGCCCACCAGAAGGCCATCAGAGGCAATGAAGACGTCTTTCAAATGCCACTCATACACAACCATCCCGCAACAAACACCCATTGCTGGCTCACCATGGCATCGCCATAGATTTGGACCTTCCCTTTTCCGTCGTACTTTTGTGCTGACAGTGCACATTGGCTAGAGGCTGGAGACAAACGTCCACCAACAAGCACATAAATTAGACCTCCAGGCAACTTCTTTTTATGGAAGCACTCAAGCATCCACGCAACATGGCCACAAAGGGCCCAACCCTCCCACAGAGGTTCTTCCACAGACAACCTCAGACTCTGCGTAGAGAGACACCATGGACCGCATTCTGCAATAAATCTCCGCAGTTAACCAACTTCTGTAAGGAATGGACACTAATATCTCCTCTCTGGCGGCAGAAGCAAAGTCAATCAGAGCAGACATTGCGGGGTTCCACTCGCACACAGAGGGATTGGACCAAAGATAAAAAATGGTCGAGGGTCACCTAGAGTTCATACAAGACATGGATCAGGAGCTTCTACTCCCCTAAAGTAAGATGGTTGACTTGGAAGACAGCAGAAGGAGAGATAACATCCACTTTTTCGGGGTCCCGGAGAAGACTGAAGGCTCTAATGTCTGGACATTCCTTAGCGACATCCTCCCAAAGCTGGTTGGCATCTCTTTTGACCCACCGCTGGTATTCCAACGTGCCCACTGCATCGGTCCCCCACGCAAAGACCTTGCCACACGGCCAAGACCCCTCATTGCCTGCTTTCTTTGGTATGAGCAAGCACAGCAACTACTGGCAGCAGGATGCCCCCAAGGCCTGTTTACATACTAAGGGCACAACATACGCATGGCAGCAGACTTCTTCTGAGAGACTAATGACCGCAGCAAGGCATTCCTCTCTATCAGACCTCGACTCCGACAAACGAACATTAAATATGGCCTCTTCAAGCCTGCCCGCTTCCGTGTCACTAAAGATGGTGACTCCTGAGACTTCTACGATCTGGAGGATCTGGGCATATTCCTGGACCGCACAGAGCCACAGCCAATGGACACCCAAAGCATAATACAGGAGCAGGCACAGACTACCCCTCTTCTCAAGCATCAGACAGCAGAAGATGGAACATCAGTGGTTCAAGGCATAGGGGTAGGGACCTCCAGACTTCCACCCGTACCCACAAGGACAAGGCCTTGGCCCTCCAAACTGTAGCAGCCTTCATACAAGAACAACAAAGAGACAAATCCCGGTCTCCGTTAAAACCCACTTCGAATGCAGATTGAACTTGAGGGGCCTTGACTGAGCTCATCTGCCCCTCAACTCAGAGCCAAAACGGGACAGGGACGCTATGTAGAGAAGACAGCAGCTTTCCAGGCAATGCACACCTGAGTATTACCCTCCCAGGATGTTATATTATGTTGTACTACACTATGTTATGCTATACTATATGTAACATGTTTGAATAGTTGAATGTGCATTCCTCCCTGCTGTAGCCCGTATATCTCTCTCACATTTTGCCTCACATGATAAGTTGGTTTATCCCACCATGGTCCCTACCTTTGCCAGACTCCTACACCTGGCCTCGCCTATGCCACAGGGTGTGCTCAACGCACTAACATGCTGTCTTCGGGAGGACTTCTTGCCGCCCCCCAGGTGACCTCACACCTCCCACCTCCTCATTTTTTACCCCCATATACACTGCACATCCCTCAGCCCATCTAGCATTGCTGCCCCTGACTTTGTCCGGCCTCAGAACCCATATTTCCACATTCCTCTTTTCTATCGCCCCATCCTCCCGATGGGGCCCCCACCCCGGAGTGACACCCCAGCAAGTCTAGACCCGCAGTAGAAAGTTAAGGACACATGGCTCTGCATAGTAGCCAACACCCTCCCCCCTACTTACCTCCCACCACTGCCTTCCTTTATTGTCCTGCAGAACACCCCCTGCGACCTAAACCCAGTTCTACATCATGCATACAGCCAGTTCCGGTCGCCTCTCTGGACCATACCACCTGCGTTGCATGCCGATGACCCCCTGTTACCAATACCCTTCCCCGCTAACCACTTCCTTCTCTCTTTCCCCCTTCTCTTTTCTTGGCCTTTCCTTTTTCCTTCACCTACCTATTCCTCTCATCCTCCCCACCCCCCGGCTTCCTTCCTGCTCCTGGGTTTCTGTCTGCCTCACCCCCGTCTCTGTCTTTATACCCGAACCTCCCTTGATTGAGACTCTCACCCCTCCCCCCTCTGGCAGGCCACTTATATTTCTCGGCCGCCCCTTCAACACAGTAGCTGAGATCTTCCCCTGCCCCCCCTCCAGTGAACCTCACATGTCATTAAAGGCCCTCTTTCATAAACTCACCACCTCTTATCATTGCCCGCTCTATACGGTCCTCTCAGTATGATTATCACACACCCACTATTCGCAATCATGTGGAATGTCCAGGGATTGACGCACTATATCAAATGAAAAAAAGTCCTTTCATACCTTCAATCTAAATGAGTGGATGTAGCACTCATCCAAAAACACACCTAGACTCTTCAGAATCTGAAAAACTGTATAGGGACTGGGTGGGAAAAGTAATCCACAGCAGTGTTCCATGGAGCGATGCTCCAGACTCTGGCCCCACGCGCAAATGCGGGGTAACGATCCTCATTCGCAAATCAAGGCTAGCCACGGTGACGGGGAGGTGGACGGACCCACATGGACTGTATATGTTTGCCAAGCTGTGAATAGGGGAGACACATATTTGTGTGGGCTCAGTATACGCCCCGGATGGAGCAAAAAAAGTGTTCCTTCTACAGCGTAACCGCCTAATGGTGGAAATAGGCGCCTCACAATACCTTATTGGCGGGGACTGGAACCTGTTAAGAGACAGAACGGGCCCCATCGATAGAGGTAATGCCACAGACAGGGCCCTGATGGACGATATCTTTGCAGACAACGGTCTGGTGGACCACTGGCGTCTTTGCCATCCGGCCGACTCGGAGGTCACCTTTACATACTCTAGCCAAGGCACGCTCTCTCGCCTAGATTATTTTATGGTTTCTCACAGGACAGTACCATTCGTCCTGGACACCCGCATCCTGGAGGCAGCACTCTCTGATCATTCCCCGGTCCTCCTGTCAATAGAGGTGGGTTTGGCCAGAACGGGCCGCAAACCCTGGCGCATGAATATACAGCACCACCGGATCCCTAAAAGGCAAATCTCAATTGCAAGCGCACCTCCAAGTATATCTTTCTAACAAACAGGGGTCCGTAGATTCTGGCAGGACTCCATGGGCAGCAGCAAAGGCGACCATTCGGAGCCAGCTCATGCAGGATGCAGAGGAAGCCAATAGACTAACAGCGACCCAGCAAAAAGATCTGGAAAAATAAATTATGACCTATACCCGCTTGCACACCGCACAACCTACATTACAGCAACAAAGGGCTCTGGAACAGGCCCATACAGCCCTAAATGGCCTCTTCACCTCCAAGGTGGAATATGCTCTACAGACGATGAAAGGGTGAAATTATGAGCAGGTGGAAAAGGCGGGCAGGCTACTTGCAGGGCAGCTTTGACAGCGTGAGGCAGGTATGACAATACCCGCCTCACGCTGTCCAAGGATATTGTGAACCAATTTGCCTCGTTCTACAAATCCCTGTACACCCCGGGGCCCTCTGAAGGAAGGGATTGAATGCAGACCTTTCTCACGGAGGCCACCATCCCCTGCCTCTCGGACAAGGACAGAGAACTCCTCCATGGCGAGATAAGCAATTAGGAGATTGCACACGTCGTAGCCACTCTCTCTAACCACAAAGGCCCAGGTAAAGATGGCTTTCAGGTGGAGTTCTATCACTGGTCAGGAGAGGGAATAGTTGACACCCTGCATGCTGCATTTCAAGACGGGGAAAGTAGGTCCTCTCTAGGCCCTCTCTCTAACAGAGCAGTGATAGCCATCCTTCCCAAGCCTAGCAAAGATCCCTTACTGTTCGGCAGCTATCGCCCTATTTTGCTGCTAAATTATGATATTAAAATCCTGGCCAGTATCCTGGCTTCCCGCCTCTGTAGGGTTATCTCCTCCCTGATCTACCACGCACAAGTAGGTTTTGTACCTGGCTGCTCTTCCAGAAACCGTCTGCGCACCTTAGCCCACACACTCTGGTCAGCTAAGGGACTTCGGACTGACGCACTGGCACTCTCACTTGATGCAGGAAAAAGCATTTGACCTCATCGAGTGGGGGTACCTATTTGAGGTAGTGGAGCATTTCAGACTGGGAGAGCAATTCATTGCCAAGGTGAAGTTGTTATACGACAATCCCACAGCACAGGTAGACTGTGGGGGCTTCATATTGAATCCATTTCCAATTTGTAGGGGTAGACACCAGGGTCATCCCCACTCCTTGCTTCTCTTCCTCCTGGCCATGGAACCCCTAGCAGCCACCATACGCATTTTGACCGACGTGACGGGCATACGCCTCCCGACATGAAACTACAAAATTGACCTCTATGCAGATGATATCTTACGCACCCTCACAGACCTACATGGTCCCTACCATCACTGCTTCATAACATAAATGATATTTCATCTTTCTCCAGTTTCAAAATCAACTGGTACAAAAGTGAAGCACTACCCATTTCAGAGGGAAGTACCAAAGCTGCCACACATGGATTCCCCTTCCACTGGCAACCCACATGTCTCAAGTACCTGGGCTTTTTGGTGAACAAGGGACTGGAGGAGATGGTGGAAGACAACCTAAGCCAATTGATCACTCAGATGCAATGGGACTTTGAAAAGTGGAAAGTGTTGGGACTATCCATGTGGGGTAGGGTACAAGCCATATGCATGGTAACCTTTCCGTGCTTCCTGTACACTCTCTGTATGCTCCCCCTCCAGGTTCCTCTCACTACACTCCACCTAATAGATTCCAGGTTAAACTCCTTTGTGTGGGGTTCCTTGAAACCAAGTTTAGCAGTGTTGAAACTGAAGGCTCGCCTCTCCTACGGAGGATTAAGTCTCCCATTGATAGAACACTTCGCTCTTGCCCTACAGCTCTACCAACTGACGTACATGCTGCCAGGGACACTGGACACGCCACAATGGGTACATGTAGAACAGTTATCCACAGAGTCAGGTCTCTATTTCCTCTATGGGACAGGTATAAGCCGACGAGACCCCGCCAACCCGGTCCTGTCTGTCATGCACAGGGCCTGGCACCGAGTGCATCATCTCCTGGGCTCGCACTTGCTTTTTCATGAAAAAGCCCCGATATGGGGAAACACGGGCATACGCATCGACGGGCAAACGCTATCATGGCCTACATTGAAGACGACGAGTGTCCATTGCCTAGATCAGCTCCTCCATGGGGGCGATCGCAAGACATTTGCGCAACTGAGGGAAGAGTTTGAGCTACCTGTGCCGCAGTTCTGGAAGTTCACCCAGCTACAGCACTGTCCACGGAATTGCCTAGGCCCACGCCCTTGGTCCCTACCGGCATCACCAGTAGTCTCATACTTGCACACATGAGGGAAACTCAAAGGGGTGACTTCCAGACTGTATGGGGTACTCATATCCCACCTCTTCTCACAGCCCTTGGCGCCAACCCTCCGCACCAAATGGCAAACCCGACTGTCAGACTCCTACTAGGATGATGAATGGGCAGAAGTCTTGGAAGCCCTGGACCGAGGCACTCGAAAAGCAAGATTGAAGTTTTGCCTTACACACCTGACACTGGTCACCCACGAAATTACACAGAGCAGGTCTAATCCCACATGCCAACTGCTGGAGATGCCTGAATACTAAATGTGAAGAAATAATGGATAGCCAAAACGGCATTTCGCAGTGCCAGAGGCTTGGGACACAGAGTTGTCCCATTTTTGATGTTGAATACAAACTGCAACACGACTCACATCATATGTGAATGCCCATCGGTACAACCTCTCTGGTCATATGTGGGCCGTATCCTGAGTGCCACTATGTCCCTGCATTTTCTGCTCACCCCCACCGTCATTGTCCTGCATGACCTACATCTCTCCCCGGAACCATCAAAACCGCAACGTCGCCTTCTCCATACGGCATTGGCCTCCGCAAACATATGCATTTTGTGACAATGGAGGTCACCGACCCAGCCGTTGCAGGAGACCTTGCTAATGGCTATGATCCACGTGGCTGCACATGAATAAATCATATACAACCCCCAGGATGAATCCGATCTGTTTCTTCAAGTGTGGGCCACCTTTTTACGCACAGGTGACAACAGCACAGATCACCGTACAAACAGGAATTTGCCCCTGGCCACGGCAGGGCCGCCAGAAGAGGACGTGTGAAACACGGCATAAGAGGCCGCCCTTTGCGTCAGAGCTTCTCTTTCTCCCCCCTTCCCACCACTGCCCTTGCTGACACAGGCAGGTCAGGACTTACCCCCTTACCTACTCTCCCCCCGCAGACACCCGATACAGCTCAGATATAAACAGCTTACCCTTTGTCCCCCCTCATGTTAGACCCCCCCTATACCCATCGGACACTCAGCCACACATATATTCCGACACTGCCATGACTTCTTCTTCCCCTTCCTCAGTCACAGCTATCATTTACATGTGCTCTCACCCCCCCTGTAGCTCCCACCCTCTTTTATTCTTCCCTTTTACCTGCACCCTAACAATATCTCTAATTCACCCTTGATATGTTTCTCTGCTTCATCCATTACCCCTTCCCCTTCCTCTTCTCCCCGCCCCCCTCTCTCATCCCTCCCCCTTCTATTCCCCCCCCCCCCCCCCTCGGCACTGCACCCACAAGCAGGAACACAGCTCCCCACAGTTTGTTAGTCCAGAGACCCTTGGAACCACCAGAAACTGGTAAGCATCTTTCTCATACTCTACCATCTCACTCGCACAGTTGCCATCCTAGCTCCCACCACACGATTGTAATCACAACTTTTATGACCTCACCATGAATCCGTCATCAGCATCAGAGTGTACCTCATTAACATATACCTGAATTAAAGACATTGACAAGGACATTCCTGTTTACGTGCCTCCCCCCTTGAGATGGGCACTTGAACTTCCCCCCTATCTCCCTCCCCCTCCCCTACACCTATTTCCTTTTGTTCCCTCCCCGTCTTTTTTTTTATCATGTTCTTCTCTTTTACTCTATTCCTTTTATTACACATCGTCTGACAGTACTGTTTGTACGGAGTTTATGCCACTCGAACTGTTATACAATTATTTTCATGCTCACTGCTTTATTATTATAACTGTAATGTTACTGGCATGAGACAGCTTATTTAAACTGTTAATAAAGAAATACAACACAAAAAAGAAAAGGGAACAAATGATGAGAAATGATAGCGTAATATGTTGATAAAAAGTACATCAGATGGCAAAGGGATGGTGGAACGAAAGGGTAACACAAAGATAAACCAAAGAACACGAAAAAGAAAGAAGTATGAAAACACAAGTGTGAGAATACTTTTTATAGGGCCACAGGGCAAGCAGGTGCTACAAGGCCCAAATGTGGAGGTTGAGGGCTTTCACTCTTGATGTCCCAGGTCCAGAATTACTGTGGGCTTTGTGTAAGGGGCTCAAATACTACCCCTTCAGCATTTCACTCTAAGTGGTAGAGAGGATTGAGCAGCTAAAGCCTTCTGATGAGCAAGCAAATGCAAGGTTTATAGGAACACAAAACAAAAAATACTATTCATAACCAGAATAAATGAATGTCCAGCCAGATACTTGCCTCTATGAAAAAAATAGCATTTATATAGGAACACAAAGTGAAATTCGGCACTATTCAGGTATGATCCAGATTCACTCTTTCCTGTCTACAGACTGTGGTTATTCCCTGTTTAATACGGCTCAAGGCCCCCGCTTCGCAGGAGCTGCTCGCAGCCGGGACTAAAGGAAGCAGAGTTCTTCTTTTACTGGATTTCACTGTGCTGGGTGTCTGAAAGGCTCCTGAAAGGCTCCAGAAATAGTGTCAACGCTAATTTGGACCGAGGGAGGTGTTCCTTGGAAGGCATGCGGGACTGCGAGGACTGCCAGTTCCACAAGCCAGTGCGTGAATCAATCCCACGCAGCCGGCCCTCTTCCCGCCTACTGCCTCCTCCTATATAGCAACACCCATTCCCGCAGACCGCGTATCATGAGGGGGGAGAGAGTCCAGTACACCCCAGTCACGAGGAATGAGGGAAGGGGCTGTCCCAAAAAGGAAGCTAGGGGGGCAGACCAAGGGTGTAAAAAGGGCTAAATTAGATCAAGGCCTCATTATTGCTGAGACCACGGGTCCCTTAGCGGACTGGGTGCCCCTTCCATCTGTTAATGTTAATGGTAGCTGTACTCAGCCTCCCGAAACCTTGTTGGCGGTGCAGCCTGCCCCTTTTAGATTTGGGGAGGGGCCCATTGGTGGGGGGGATCAGTTTACCCATGCTCTTAGTAACACTCTGAAAACTCTGTTGGATCCCCTTGTGGCTAGGCTCGACCGTATTGATTGCAGGCTACAAGTGATAGAAACGGACACCGGGGGTATTGTGGACCATTTGAAAAGTACGGGGAGCATTCAAAGAGTGTCTGTGGCTAATGGGGGGGGGCAGTTCTTCCAGCTAACCCCCCAGTTTTGTAACTGCCCAGCCACCTAATCCCCCGACTTTAGTAACTGCTCAACCACCTAGCCCACCTACTTTAGGAATCGCACATCCACCCAACCCCCCCATATCAGTAATTGCCCCTGCGCAATCAATCCCTGCTTTTCTAGCACAGAGTTCTGAGTCTGTAATAGCCATGAACTCGATTAGGTTGGCAAGGAAGACCACGGTGACTGGTGATCGTCTAGCCCATGATCCCTGCAGAGTAAACTGGAAAAATGTAGTCAATCTTCCCCCAGAGGATGCTCCCCACGTAGTGGTCTAAACTGGTGTCCCTGAGCCCACTAACTCTGCATTAGAAACTTTTGATTCCTTAAAAAATAAAGTGGCTAGCTGGGTGAATATCCATTGGCCCCTTTCCCCCAATATTAAAAGTGAAATGTTGATGGTTCGGAGGGCTTCGTGGGTGGGATACACTACGAAGAAAATTAAGGGTGATTGTATCCTGGTAAACTTTAGGAACCCAGCGATTGTCTCTCATATCTGCAACTGGTTGGGCAGCTCGGGAGACACAGTAATTCAGCCATTTCCATTGTCTTTTTTTTATCTACCTTCAAATAGTCGACTGTACTTAGGGCTCGAAGAAGGGTGGACCAGGGTGGGTCCAAGGTGTCAAAGCAGAGGGTTTAGGCCTAACTATTATGAGCCATCTATGCCAATTGATTATTTACACACTAATAGGTATAGCTGCCTTGACCAGGTAGACTGACTACAGCGGGAAGTAGGCCCCAGGGATAGAGATGGAGGGGCGGCCCCCTCAAATCTGTGTAGCAATCCGGAAGAAGGCCCTGGGAGGACCGCTCAGCTGGCGATAGTGGTGGACATCCCCGATAGTTGGCCTTTGTGCCAAGAACCCTTGCACCATTGCCCGACGGGTGTTACTGATGAAGAACCCACTTTGCAAGCCCAATGTAGCCCTCCTGGCTCAACTGTATTAAAAATTATTTCCTGGAATGTGGCAGGTCTTAGTAACAAACTGGCCTGCCCTGAGTGGGGTTCTTTTATAGACTCGAACAATATATGTCTCTTCCAGGAAACTTGGGCACGGGAAGAGCAATTCCGATTAGGTTTTGCCTCATTCTCAGTTGCTGCAAGGTGGGGGGGAAGAGGCAGACCGTCGGGGGGACTAACGATTTGGATAGGAGCCCATCTGGGTTGCAGTGCCAGGGTTATGGATACGGCATCAGAGGATGTGAAATGTGTGGTCCTAGAGTGGCAGAATGGCTCCAGACTCGCTTTGGTCAATATTTATTTTAGACCTGTGAGTGTTACATCTGAGTCTGGAGCCATTGATGAGCTCTCCTTCTTCCTAAGTGAGATTCCTGAGGGAGTCACGCTCGTGGTAGGGGGAGACCTCAACTCCCCCTTCGAACCACTTGAGGGTCTGCTGGATGGTGCAAACCAGGAGGAGGATGATGTCTGGAAAATCCCACAAGTGGCGGGCCCCTCGGCAAGGTCATGGTGTCGTGTTTTGGCAGCTCCTGAGTTAGCGTTTAGCACAGCTACACGGTCTTTTCTGTTAACTTGACCAAAACGAACGGGGGCCATTTTGAATCCCTCTGACTTCCGTTTCCTATGAACACGCTGCCTCGTGGTCAGTGTGCCCTTTTGTCCTTTCTCGATACCCATGGTCACTAGTCTGCTCGGCAACAGGCTATTTTTAGTACTGGTCAAGCGCACATGCGCATTACGCACCAATTGGTCACTCTTTAGGAATGTTCACACTAACTGACCAGTGCTGTTGAAACTCCTCCCACATGTTGGCCGTGTTCCAAAAATGACCTTATATGTACCTAAAATGTGTAACTTGTAACCGCCTATCTTTTTATTGCTAATAAACTGTATAAAAGAGGTCGCGCACCAATGTTCGGTGTGCTACTTCTTACATTACCGAAGGGTGCTGTGGGAATGTATCACCACCCCATGGGGTCTTAATAAATTTGTCTTTTACCTTTTCCAGTGTCCGTGCCAACTTCTATACTAAGGTGTTCGAGAGTTTAGCAGAGTATGTAGGCCTGATTTGAACCCAATACCACAATTGGCGACCACGAAGGGACTCATCGGCGACTCGGATGCCCGAAGGAGAGGTCGTGACGAAGGTCAGGAAACTCGCCATGGACGCGTACGCTGCCACTGAGTGACCCGAGTCTCGGCACCCACGGTGTGTTTTCCCGTCCTTCCGATCTGACCTTCCAGGTGGCGCCGGTCTTCGACTGAGATTCTGATCTTGGATTGTCGTGATGTGCCGTTTTGGCTGATTTGACCACAGAACTTGGCAGTTGGACTTTGGACGTTTGAAAAGAAATTGGTAAGCTTTTGTTTGATGAGGTAGTCTGCTGACACTCACTGTGGCTTTTTGAAACTTTGAATTTGAATTTGAATTTGTTAGCTAACGTTTTGAATCTTTGAATTTGAATTTGAATATGTGAAGTGCACCTCACATAGGCAGGCATGTAGGGATATTTCTCTGATTTATTTGATTTGAACGGTACACCGTGTTAGGTGGCATTTTTGTAGTATCGCGTTTTCGTGGTACCTTTTGAAACATGCCTGTTTTTAGCACACTCCGTAGGATGTGCTGTTCTGAAAATGGTACCAATTATCGATTAAGTGCAAAACAGCCGGCTCCCCCAGAGGGGACTCCAAATCGTGAAATGTATGTCAAATTCGGTATTCCACCAATAATGTATAGTACATTATGGCATAAGTATACTAAAACTGATCGTGAATTACAGTGGCCACTATATGGGTCGTTTGACCTTCGAAAGGTACAGTATGTGGAACAGTGTTTGTTTCAGCGAAGGTCTAGACAAGATATGTTTGATTGTGTGCGCATGTGGGAGAAAGAGGTGCGTGAACGAGCGAAGCGTGAGGAAGCCTTGGCGGAGAAAGTGCAGCGGAAGGCTGCACATGACAAAGCTTTACAGCTACAGGAGAAGGAATTACAGGAAAAGAAAGAGAGGGAGAGACGAGAACGCAATTTACAGGTTAATGGTCAATTCCCTATCAGGCGTCCTCTCTATCCAGTCCTTACTAATGAAACGGATGATTTTTCATTACTAGATCGTTGTCCGCCCCCGTACGTCACGCCAACGGCTCCGAGCGAGGGATCAGACGAGGATAGTGATCGAACACAGCGTACCAGGTTACATGCGGAACGAGCTGCGGAATTACGTTCATTTGCACGAAAACTAAATATTAATACTGTTACTGTTTCTGACGTTACTGAACAAATGGAACAGTGGCCTGATAAGGAACGACTGTATTTTTTAGATCATTTTGGAGATGAAGTTGTTGAGCGGTATAGAAAATATTCTCTCGAGTTAGAACCGAAGGAGATATCCAAGGGTCGTGAGTATTTTCGTAAAGGTCTTTTTGTTCTTTCAGATGCGGATGACTTCTTCAAGCGTTTGATTGAACTGCGTAATGAGGCAACACGACTACGGGAGTTGGAAAAGTCGAAGAATTCGTCTACGTCCGGAGCGACGGGGATATCCAAAGAATGCCCTATTTTTGAAACAGATAAGATCGCTGCGATTAATGTTAGACCTATGCGAGAAGCTGCGCCGTTATATGTCCCTCATAAAGGGGATGGTACAGATGATGATAAAAGATCCAAAGACGCGAAAGGGTATTTTATATATAATTGGGTTTATACGCCTTGGAATAGAGCAGATGTCATGGCGCTTAAGAATGCTTTACCTGATCCCCGTAAAAACCCTGCGGCTTTTTATGAAAATGTTGAAAGTGCAATTTCTTCATGTATCATGACGCTAGTTGATATTGATCTATTTTTCGGGTTGATATTGCCCCCTGATATGTGGAGAGTAATTCGTAGGTTTGATGACCTCACGACTCTCGGGGCCACTTGGAAAGATCTTGTTCAGGCTGATTTAGACAGAGAACCAGCATGTAAGCCGTGTCAATTAATATTAGACCTTCCAGGGGCCATACTAACAAAACTAAAGACTCTTGCTCCCGCTAAAAAGATTGATTGGACTATATTAGCCTCGTGTAAGCAGAAAACGGATGAATCAGTTTCCGATTTTTTCTCTCGCTTCGAGGAAGCGTTCCACGATTACAGTGGTCAATTATTGACAGAAGATACTGGCAGGCATCTATTCGTTGATAAGTATGTAGCTAATCTCCTACCGGAGATTGCGAAACGATTAAAAGCGAGTGAAAGTTCATGGACCACAGCAACCCCTGCTTCTTTATTGACTATGGCTCAATATTATGAAAGACAGGAATTGGAGGCGAAAGAAAGTAGTGAAAAGAAGGCGAAGGAATTGAAAACGAAGGTAATGTTAGCTCAGGTTCAGGCTACGAGAGGAAACAGTAGAGGAGGGCGAGGATCATACAGTAATGCTCCTCCCCCTCGTTCTGACATTTCTGTGAATCAATGTGCATACTGCAAACAGTTTGGCCATTGGATTGCAGACTGTCCGGTGTTTCGAGAGCAGCGTAATTTGAGGGGACGAGGAAGTGGGAGATCTAGGAACTATTATGGAGGGTCAAGAGGAGGTTATGGCATGAATGATCGTGGAGGATATGGAGCAAGGGGTCGTGGTCAGTCAGATTATAATACGTTTGATAATCGCAATCAATATCAGATAAATGAGGGTGGTCCTGCTGAACCACGGGATGAGCATTACGCATAGGATTGCGTAGGATGGGGTGTGGAATCGGTTGAGGTACCAGTTGATCAGAGGGGTCCATACATAGAAGCACATGTTCTGAATTCCACTGATAAATTTCTGGTCGATACAGGAGCTACTCGTAGCGCTTTGTCCAAATACTTGGTTCCAAGGGCTCCCCTGTCTGGCGAGGTAATTACAGCAATAGGGTTCGATGGAACACCTACTTCTAGCCCACTGTCTCAACCAGTTACATTTCATGTTGATAAATTTGCTGCCCCTTGTCCTTTTTTGTTGTCTCCAAATACACCAGATAATATTATTGGACTCGATCTGTTAAAACACTTTCGAGCTACTATTCGCTGTGCCCCAGAAGGAGTGCGAGTTGTGTTGAATGAGAATTACCCGGAATTAGAGCGAGTGTGTTTTCTCCATGAATCTGAAGTTCTGGCCTCCTTACCGAAAACGTTGTGGGCCACTTCCGATACGGATGTAGGGCAGATGATAATTCCTCCAGTGCGTATTACTGTAAAGGAGGGAGTATCTCTGCCACGTGTCCCACAATATAAGATTTCCAGAGAAGGTGAACTTGCTTTGATACAGATTGTAGATGATTTAATTTCGGCAGGAGTAGTTGAGGAAGTCCCCTACAATGTTTGTAATAGCCCAATTTTACCAATCCTTAAAAGAGATACAGATGCTAAGGTTTACCGTTTCATTATTGATTTGAGGGAAATAAACAAGATAGTAGTGCCTCAGTATCCAGTGGTGTCTGACATCACCACATTGCTTACGTTGGTTCCACCGACGGCAACTACTTTTACAGTCATCGATTTGAAGAATGCCTTCTTTTCGATCCCTGTACATCCTGACAGTCGATATCTATTCGGCTTTACATTAAATAATAAATCGTACAGATTCTGTCGAGTTCCTCAAGGCTATACTGAAAGTCCTAGCATTTATAGTCAGGCATTAAAAAGACAGCTTGATTCCTTTGACTTACAGGAGGGAGTGGTTCTCATTCAATATGTAGATGATATCTTACTTGCTGCAGACACGCCAGAACAATGTGAGAAGAGTACCGTTTCCTTGCTTTCCTTCCTGGCCAAACATAATCATAAAGTTTCGAAGAAAAAGCTGCAATATTGTAGACCAAAGGTGACCTACCTCGGTCATCTTTTGTCTAAGGAGGGCCGTGCATTGACACCAGATCGAATTCAAGCAATTCTAGATACTCCAGTCCCTCGCACTCAGAAGGATGTTCGCGCCTTTATAGGTTTGACGTCTTTTTGTAGGCAATGGATATTGGGTTTTTCGCATATTGTTAAACCATTGTTAGCATTGTTGTCTAAAGATACACCGATTCCCATTGAATGGACGGATGAATGTCAGAATGCTTTTGAACAATTGAGACAAGCTCTTTGTTCTGCACCAGTGTTAGGTACACCTGATTATACGAAGGTTTTCACATTATATGTACACGAGAAGGATGGGTGCGCATTGTCAGTCTTAGTGCAGACACACGGAGATAAACAGAGGCCTTGTGCATACTTCTCGGCGGTACTCGACCCTGTGGCTCGAGGATTGCCTGGATGTTTTCGAGCAGTTGCAGCAACAGCAGTTGCGATACGACAAAGTGAGGGAATAGTTTTGTCACACAAATTGTTGGTGCTAGTTCCCCATGCGGTAGATGCGTTACTGAATCAAACGAAAACGCAGCATCTAACCAGTGCCCGACTTACAGGATATGAGCTAACGTTGTTGGCACCTCACATCACATTAAAACGATGTGCAGCACTAAATCCTGCTACTTTATTGCCGGACCCTGTTGCTGAGACCCAGAAGGAAGAACAACATGATTGTGTTTTTCTGACTGAGGAACAGACAAAGGGTCGTATCGACTTACAGGATACGCCATTTCCAGATGTAGATGGGGAACTGTGGGTTGATGGATCGTGCGTGAGGTTACCAGATGGTACGACTTCCGCAGCTTATGCGATCACGACACTTAAGACTGTGGTAGAAGCAGCACGGATACCCCAAAAATCGGCTCAAGCGGCTGAGTTGATAGCCTTAACGAAGGCATGTGAGTTAAGTGCCGGACTATATGTGAACATTTACACGGATAGCCGTTACGCTTTTGGAGTAGTGCATGATTTTGGCCTACTTTGGAAGGAACGAGGATTCCTGACTTCACACGGAGCACACATCATGCATGGAGAATTGGTACGCGATCTCCTGAATGCACTGTTATGCCCAAAGAAAGTTGCAATAGTCAAGTGCAGTGCACACAAAAAGGTGACGGACAAAATAGGGCAAGGCAATGCTTTCGCAGACCGCATTGCGAGAGAGACCGCTATGCTGCAAAATAATTTCCCCATGTATGTGGTGAAGTCACAAGCTGAGCGGTGGCATGATGCTAGAGAAGAAATACTAGATATACAGAAGTCAGCATCAGAGGCCGAACTTGTGAAATGGGCCACTGAAGGAGTATTGGATGATGAGGGTTGCTGGCGTAGTAAAGATATGGAGAGATGGAAACTACCTATGGCCTATGTACAAACAATGGTGCAAATGACACACGGGCTGGCACACATTGGAGCTCTCGCAATTACTAAATTGCTTACACGAGTTTGGGAAAATGCTGACATTGCTAGCACGGCT
Organism: Lissotriton helveticus; assembly: GCF_964261635.1. Taxonomy (NCBI): domain Eukaryota; kingdom Metazoa; phylum Chordata; class Amphibia; order Caudata; family Salamandridae; genus Lissotriton; species Lissotriton helveticus. The sequence goes on from NC_136067.1 coordinate 1,389,558,701, forward strand.
AAGAGAGTAGTGCAGACCTGTCTGATATGTTTGCAGCACAATCCTGGACAAGGGACTCATACTCCTAAAGGTGGGTTTGTTCCACCTACTGCACCATTCGAAGTACTACAAATGGATTACATCCAGCTGGAGCGCTGTAATAATCTCAAGTATGTCCTAGTAGTGGTGTGTGCCTTCAGCAAATGGATTGAGGCTTACCCTACGAAAGACAATACAGCATTGACAACAGCTAAGGTGTTACTGAAAGAGTACTTCCCGCGCTACGGTGTTTGTAAACTTATGTGGAGTGATAATGGCCCTCATTTCATCGGGAAAGTAGTGGAATACGTCCTGAAAGGATTGGGAATCAAGCAACGATTCCATGCTGTCTTTCATCCGCAATCAGCAGGTTTAGTAGAACGATACAATGCAACTCTGAAGCTGAAGTTAGCAAAGATAGTGGCATCTACATCTCTGAAATGGCCGGATGCTTTGCCTTTGGCATTGTTGTCCATTCGATCAGTGCCACATTCTCGATCTGGCCTCACACCCTACGAAGTGGTGTTTGGAAGGCCTATGAATATTTGGGGAGTTCCAAAACCTCGTTTGATACATGATATGCCTTGTATAATGATGAACGATTATCTGGCACGATTAACAAATGATTTGCTTTCTATTCATCAACAGGTTCGAGAGGCGCTCCCTGATAACTCCACTGGTGAGGCTCACGATCTCCGCCCTGGGGACCACGTGATGGTCAAAGTCTTTGAGCGATCCAGCAGTTTGGAACCGAGATGGCATGGCCCTGAGCAAGTGCTGCTGGCTACGCGAACTGCTGTGAGAGTCACCAACAAGAAGCGGTGGATACATTCAACGCACTGCCGACGTGTCTCTCCGGATCTGGTGAGCCCTGTGGTGCTATCCGACTACAGAAAGATTTTGGATACAGAAAAGAGCCCAGCCGTCACGTCTGATGAATTGGAGGGAGCCTTCCCGGACCACGTTGTTTCTGATAAAGTGAAGTATAATCTACGCCCCAGGAAATAAGATTCCTTTTGTGTTTTTGAAACTGGTTGGTAACCGCTCTGAGGTTTGTGAAACGGAAGCCGGGAATATCAAGGGGGGGGGATCAGTTCTGCCCAGTGTAGCGACACCCGTCTTGAATCCCGGAGAACAAATCAACGGCAGCCTCGGTTCAGAACCATCGTTTTTTTTATTTTTCCGGCTTAGTGTTGTTTTTTGAAGAGTATTGTTTTGTGAACTATGGCATCTCCTTCGACACGAAGAGGGAGAATTCTTGGTGCTGTTTTATTTGTCTTGACCGTAGTGGTGATCGCAGTATTAGCCTGGACTATAGAACTGTTGTTTCCTGTACGAGAACATTTGCTGCCCACCACTCCAAGTCCATCCGAACATTTTCATTTCACTCTGCCTTTTCACGAAGAAAGACATAGGCAGACTTATTTGAACAACAGCTTTATTAAGATTTTGCATCACACTCATAATATGACCAACACGTCCAATTGTTGGGTATGTGGAATGTTGCCCGGACATCAGAAGAAAGGAGGAACACCACTCATTCCTCTCCCGTTTACTCATAATGGTTCTTGTCATGCTTGGTACACTCTTCTTTTTACTCTGCGATGGCCAACGAAAGGTGGACTACTTTTTCGATTGAATAAAATATGCTATAACGACAAAGACGGCTATCCACATGCTGAAGGAACTAAATTCGAATGGGAAGAGTACCGTCCGGACAATGTTTCTACACCTCGCGTATATACGAATCAAAGACTTATAAATGTGACGAACATGCATATAATAACAGTCATTGATACAAAAGCAGATTTGTGTATTAGAAATAAAGGTACAATCCCTGTAGGCCGCAGTGAATGTAATATTACACTTACCTTTGATACACCAACTGGAATTGCATTTGTAGCCTCACGTAACACATATTTCATTTGTGGAAATAAGGGATACCACCGTCTACCATTGGGATGGTTGGGAACGTGTTATATAGCTTTTGTATTACCACCTGTATTTATTGCTCCTCCCATGTATCACAATGATTATGATTTGTACCATGATTTCATATTGAATAGAGTGAAACGAACAATAGATTTTGATGAAATAGACCAGACTGATACCACATTACAACAATATGTAGATTTCAATTTGGGGTTATTTTCATTCGTAGGAGCTGCACTGAATAGCAGGAAGATAAGGCGGCTTACGCGTGTGGTGGAAGCCGTCGCAAATGAAACTGCCTCTGCTTTAGGGAATATTACTGAGGAATTACAAATTACCAGAATTGTAGCGCTCCAGAATCGAATGGTTCTAGATGTGATACTAGCTGATAGAGGTGGAGCATGCCGCGTCATCGGAAGTAGTTGTTGCGTTTACGTACCAGATAACTCACCTTCTGTATATGATTCGATTACAAAATTACATAAAATAGCTGCTGAGATCCATCCAGAAAATGGAACATGGACCTTTTCTGGTTGGTTCTGGACCCTGCTTAGTACTTGGGGTTGGAAATTATTAACGATTCTCTGTGTTTTTATTGGAGTACTATTTTTTCTTTGTCTATGTATTCAATGTGTCCCTACATTATGTTCTGTATGTATCACAGCCTGTATTCCGTCCAAACGAGCTGTTGTTAAGCAAGAGAAACTGATCAATGATGAAATATTGAAAATAATGGCTATTGACATTGAGGATGAACATTCTGACTACGTTCACTATGAGGTAGCTTTTGCTAAACGCTAAAAGGGCCGTCTGTCGTGTTTTGGCAGCTCCTGAGTTAGCGTTTAGCACAGCTACACGGTCTTTTCTGTTAACTTGACCAAAACGAACGGGGGCCATTTTGAATCCCTCTGACTTCCGTTTCCTATGAACACGCTGCCTCGTGGTCAGTGTGCCCTTTTGTCCTTTCTCGATACCCATGGTCACTAGTCTGCTCGGCAACAGGCTATTTTTAGTACTGGTCAAGCGCACATGCGCATTACGCACCAATTGGTCACTCTTTAGGAATGTTCACACTAACTGACCAGTGCTGTTGAAACTCCTCCCACATGTTGGCCGTGTTCCAAAAATGACCTTATATGTACCTAAAATGTGTAACTTGTAACCGCCTATCTTTTTATTGCTAATAAACTGTATAAAAGAGGTCGCGCACCAATGTTCGGTGTGCTACTTCTTACATTACCGAAGGGTGCTGTGGGAATGTATCACCACCCCATGGGGTCTTAATAAATTTGTCTTTTACCTTTTCCAGTGTCCGTGCCAACTTCTATACTAAGGTGTTCGAGAGTTTAGCAGAGTATGTAGGCCTGATTTGAACCCAATACCACAATGGGCACCATTGGCCGTACAAATTACGACCCTGACACTGACTCATTCAATCAGGGCATGTAACAGTCGTGTAAAGTCATATAACCCTCCTATGTGTACTTTCAACAAACCTGGGAGGGAGGCACGCCTTGACTATATCTTTGTTGAGTGCAGTGCCTGGCATAGGGTACTAGATTTCAGGGTGCTACCCAGGGGAGAGAGCGACCATAATGCTTTGATCTTAGATTTTTCCTCGTCCGGCATTTCTAAGGCCAGTCCGGCCTTAGAGTCCGGACCAGTTAACAGGGCCTTCTTATCAAATAATAGACGGAGGGTAAGATGGGATAAGCTGGTCACCAACCCAGATCAAGTAGCGGAGTTATATGCCCGGGTTATCCCAGTATTAGAAGCCGCTGGTGCCCTAAAGGTACAACACCCCCCGTATGAACTACACGTAAGGCTGGCAGAACTTAATAGGGTATTACTCAATAGTTTGTCAAATATCTTAAATCCCCAGGCCCTAGGGGGAGAAGGGCTGGAAGCAAACCCAGCTGGTACAATAGGGCCTGTAGACAGGCGAAAAGAGAACTCCTCGAGGCACTGACAGAACAATAACAGGGCACTTATAAACCGTAGGAGGCTAGTATACCGGCAATTAATTCATCATGCTAAGATTGAGTGGGGGAATGAGAATTGGGTGAAGCTAACGTCTGCTCTAGCAGTCAAAGATGCACGGAAGTTCTGGCAGACTGTGAGCACTGGAACGGTTGAGCCCGAATGAGTTAGCAGTAGCGCCGAATATCGCAGCAGAGGTGTGGGAAGAACACTTTCACACCTTGTATCAGGGGGACAATTCCCTTATGGAACTGCACCCTGGTGACATAGTGCTTAGCTGTGTCCCTGGTTTGCCTGAGATTGAGTTCACTGAAGGTGAGGTCCTGGCTGCTATATCTAAACTCCCTGCTGGTAAAGCCCCTGGGCTGGATAAGGTCCCTGGTGATCTTTTTAAACATGAACCCGGGATTTGGGCTCCTTATCTACTGATGATTTTTAATGCAATTTTAGGGGGAATGGTGGTCCCAAGTACTTGGCTGGGAGCAGAGTTAGTCCCTATCTTCAAGAAGGGCTTTTGTCTGCTCCCAGCCAACTATAGGCCAATCAGCCTAATAGATGTATCACAGAAACTTTTTTCACGGCTGATTTTAGACCGCCTCCTGGGCTGGATGGAGGAGTCTGAAATTTTAAGCCCGTATCAGGCGGGCTTTAGAAAGAACGTATCCACTACGGACCAGATTTTCCGATTAACTATGCTTTTTTGGAAAATGGTTAAGGTCGAGGGCGGTTCACTATATACTGTTTTCGTGGATCTCCGTGCGGCCTTCAACCTGGTTCCACGCCGGAAACTGTGGAGGGTTCTTACGGACTTGGGCATTCCTGTCCCTCTTCTGAATATTATAATCCGACTCCACACTCAGAATTTCGCACAGGTTAGGTGTGGGAGAGAAGCTAATTTGTCATCTAGCTTCCCCGTTGGCAGAGGGGTAAGGCAGGGGTGCGTCTTGGCGCCCACCCTGTTTTGCCTCTACGTCAACGGGGTAATCCCCCCCCCTGAATGCGGTCCCCAACAGAGATGCTCCAAGGCTGGCTGGGTCTGGGATCTCTGCGATTATGTTCACAGATATTACGCTATTACTCTCTAAGACCCCTATGGGTATACAGCGAGTCTTAGATGGTTTTGTGACCTTTTGCAATGATCGGGGGCTGGAAATAAATACATCAAAAACGAAATTCATGATTTTTAACCCTCTGAAAACAGCACCCCCAAGCCCCGCGATTGGAGGAGCCAGGCTTGAAAGAGTCCAGACGTTTGAGTATCTGGGTCTTACTCTTAATGAAAGTATGACCTGGGCTCAACACCAAATTAAATCTCAACTAAAGCTCTCTTAAAAGGTGGGGGGCATTCCTAAACTTCTAAGCAAATCCACGGTAAAACCTATTGGACAACCTCTTGAAATTTACAGATTGCAGGCACGTGGGGAGGTAATTTATGGTGGCGAATTGTGGGGTCACAATTGTTTTCCTGCAATTACCGTCACGGAAAATAAGTTTCTTAGGCAGTTGGTATCACTGCCACCTAGTACACCTTTGCTGCCCCTCAGGCTCGATTTGGGCCTCAGACCACTAAAAGAGGAACTGGGCCTTAAACCCCTAAATTTTTGGAGGCGACTCTGGGTAACTCCAGAGCTCAACAACTATAGGCCAGAACTTTTGGAGGTGTTAAAACTGCCGAACGCGTGGAAACTTTCCTGGTTAAAATATATAAGACAGGAATTTGAGAGGTTAGGTTGCCCCCTTATGTGGATCAATCCGGAGCAAGCTTGCAGAAGCATATCGCGCAAGCAGCTGGTTACCCTGTATTATGAATATAATCTATCTGCCCACCTATCGAATGCCCAAACGGGGACTCTGTCCAGCATGTTTTTCACAATGAAAGACTATTACAAATTTGAGACTGTATTTGATGACATTGGTCCTGTTGGTTTTAGGAAGTTATATCTCCAATGGAGATGCGGCTCTTTGCCAATCAGAGCCCTCACGAGCAAATGGTGCCCACCTACTCTTAAAAATTGCCCAGGCTGTACTGTGGAGTTAGAAAATGATTTGCATGTCCTGTTTTTTTGCCCTTCCTACCAGACCCCCAGGAAGAAGTGGATTGTTCCAATCTGTAAAAACGTGGGGATTAGGCAGTGCTTCCAATCTTACCGAATACTAAAAACTGACCTTTCTCCTCTAATTGTTTTTGCTGTAACCACATTTTTAACAGCCATGTGGAACATTAGAAGGAAATATGTGAATGCTTCTCTCAATGGGATATAGTATACACATGTATAGTTTTAGGGAGCCTGAATACCAACCAGAGAAGGGAAGGGCGTTGAATTGATCATGTTTGTAATTGCTTTTAGCGTTTTTGTATCTTACTGTGATGAATTACCCTAATGGACATGATGTAATCTTAGCTTTTTAATATGTTGAAATGAAATGAATTGTGCTAATTTTTATTGTTGATTGTAATGTGATCTCTTTTATGACAATACTGTCGAAATAAAGATGATAAAGAAAAAAGAAGAACACACAAGTGTCAGAATACCTTTTATAGGGCCACAGGGCAAGCAGGTGCTACAAGGCCAAAATGTGGAGGTTGAGGGCTTTCACTCTTGATGTCCCAGGTCCAGAATTACTGTGGGCTTTGTGTAAGGGGCTCAAATACTACCCCTTCAACATTTGACTCTAAGTGGTAGAGATGATTGAGCAGCTAAAGCCTTCTGATGAGCAAGCAAATGCAAGGTTTATATGAACACAAAACAAAAAATACTATTCATAACCAGAATAAATGAATGTCCAGCCAGATGCTTGCCTCTATGAAAAAAATAGCATTTATATAGGAACACAAAGTGAAATTTGGCACTATTCAGGTATGATCCAGATTCACTCTTTCCTGTCTACAGACTGTGGTTATTCCCTGTTTACTTGAGGCAACAGTCAGGCTAGGTACTGCTAGTATGAATCTTAGAAGTTCCAAAATAGGTTTTTTAAAAATCAAAGTTTCTCAGCAGTCTAGTGTATAATCAGAGCAAGTCCCACCAAAGGCTCGGTGACCTGTGATCAGTCTTACCTGTACCCACTGGTGTAGCGATGCAGAAGGCCCAGGTGCATGTCAAAAGGCCAGTGATGATCAGTAGTGGCAGACATCCTTTGTGCTTCTCTGGTCATGCAGTAGGTCCTCCTGATTCTGGCGAAGCTCAGCTTATATGGGTTGCAACCTGGGACACTTCACTTTCACATGCTGCTCAAGGTCGACAGCACTCTTTCTTCACCGTCGTCCTCACCTGGCATACTGGGTGCACAAACAGTAGCACACAGGTTGACTATTCCTCCGCGTCACAGCACTGCACAATGATACAACCCTCTTTGATCACAGTGATGCACCAGGGTGACAACCCTTAATTTTCATACAGCCCAGGAGTGTGGTTAGCAGTCCAAGATGGCAGCCTCATAGTTGGAACTCTTCCAGACCTAGGATTCAAAATCGTGTTAACATCTCTGCTGGCTTGCTGCATCGGGTCACCGGCGGGTACGGGGGCACTGCCCAAGGGCGCAGTGCGACATCTGCAGATGCTACTGACAGTGTCGAGGTAGCAGTATGGTGGCTGAATCGGAGCAGCCTGGAGGCCTGATGCTCCACTGAGATTGAGGACACACAGAGTGATGGAGATACATTAGCACCTGGCATGTGGTGGCTTACCTTCTGGCTGAATTGTGACTGGCGGAGCTGCGGAACATAGCAGGTGCCTCTAAATTGTGCAGGTTAGTTAGGAGCTGCTCTCTCATTGCTGCTGCAGCCTGTGAGAGAATTGTCGGTGTTGACGGCTACCGCGAGGTTGGAGGGGCCTGTGCACCAGGGTGAGCCCACTGAGGAGAGCTCGGAGCAAATTGAGGACCCTCCATCTTCTTTCCTTACCTGTAGGTCAGCTGGCTGCAGTGAGGAATTGTCTGCACATGAGGTTTTGTAAGAGTAAATTCCTTTTTTCAATTCAATGCACCAACACTGGCTCCGCGTAGCGGGGCACAAGGAATGCTGCTGCTCCGTGTGTCATCAGCTGTCCAACTGTCAAAACAAACTGACAATTGGTGTCAGAGGATGGCAGTACACTGTCCCCGCAGGGACATGTGGAGAGAGCAACAACATACGGTGTCCTCGCAGGGGCACACAATATAATCATAACACATCCTCCTCCTTTGGGAAGAAAGAAAGAAAGTAAGAAAGACGAAAAGCGAGAGGGGAGGAAGAGAGTGAGTGAGAGTGGAGAGAGAGAGAGAGAGTTAACGAATGGCATACAACATGTGGTAGTAGCGTGAGTGAGGTTAATCACAAATGCAATCCGAGAGTTTGACAGGAGGTAACAACCTTCTGCCTGCTCTGCTTGTAATGATAGGGTGAGAGGTGTCTTGCAAAGGTGTAGTAGGTGGTTGCCTTCTGACCCTTCCCTAGTAGTTTCCATCAGGTAAACACACACAGGTGCGGCGGTGGTGAAGAACCGGGTTATTTAGAACCCAGCGGTGCCAGGGGACACACCCGAAGTCTCCGGATTCACCTGTCTCAGAACTACAGAAACACGGGAACTTCTTGGTGACGTCAAAGATCAAATTTATTGGCTGCAACCAGTAACAGAGGTCCACGAAGTACAATGGCTGTATATTCGTAGGAGACTGCTCAATTTTACTAAGCCAGTCAACCCTTTTTATACCAAATATTGTGCTTCAGGCAAACATTCCTTATTTACGGTAAACCAATCTCATGTGCACACGACAAAAGCATTGCATGACAAACCCACATTTCATTGTTCAGCCCACCATCAATTACCCGGAAAGGCCCAACACTCTTCATCAGATAAATCGGACGGACCCCTAATAAAAACGGGCACCTCCTCATCGTAAAAGGGTCATAAAGAAAGGAGCAGAGACAGGTGTGAGTAAGATAAGACATAGTTGTGTGCAATAAAAGGGTTCATCATGTCTTGTGCCTTGATCCTCAATCTTGATCAGCTACTGGGAAAAGAACTGGCCTAACCAGTTTGGCCTCGGGCAACGGAGCCAGCTTACCCAGGTCACATAAGAGTCAGCTAAAGGTGTACGTGTCCCAAGGACTCGTTCGGCCGCAGTCATCGGCCTATGTGAGGGCAACCACAAAATGGCTGCCGTACACAAAATGGAACCCGAGGGTTCAGAATGGAATCCCTTATTTCATGATGATCTCGTCACACGAACATGACGAAAATACTCGTACACATTACACTTGCCATTTTCGGTCCGCTGATATAAAAATCGTCATGATACGACGATATTTATGAAACGGGTTCAGAATTCATGGAACCTCAGTGGGCTGCACGGCAGTGTTGGGAAAGCACGCTTGGGTGGTGTGGGACTCAAAGTCTGAATCATCGTCAGACAAACCTGTGGGTTTCTATCAAACATTCCTGGTCATGGGAAACTCACAGGAATCATTCCTGGGCATTGCGTTGTGGGCTCCTTCAATTTTTTTTGTACAAGGAGACGGTGGAGAAGTGCTACAATTTACCGTCGCTCAGGAGAGCTGAATTTCAAAACACCTTGCATACTGTTATGGGTGGGGAGAACCTATTCTGACCCTTGCCTATGTGGCCACTTCTCTTGACCTTGACAGAGTCCCGATGTTGAGCTCAACAGGTTTACAGCCCTGATTTAGGTTGTATCTGGCCTTACTGCTGGATTGAGCTTGCATCAAGCTCTCCTTAACCCAGTCGGCTGACCAGTGTACTCTTTTTGTGGCCTGAGTCCAACCCACGTTGTCTTTAAATAAGGGTGTCCTTCCCCGCATAAGCTCAAATGGGCTGTGGCCAGTGGAGTCCATGGATGTTATGCGATAAGCCCAGAGTGTTTTGAGGCCCCTGCTGCAGGCCAATTGTACTATACCCTTGAGTACTCTGTTGAAGCGTTCAACGGCACTGTTGCCTGCTGAATGGTAAACAGAGGTAGTTTTATGTCAACTTGGTTCCTTAACATGTAAGCCTTGAACACATCTGACGTGAATTGAGGCCCATTGTCACTGACAATCTGTTTTGGGAGACATTTATGTGTGAACACATTGTCTAGAAATCTGACTACGCATGTGGAATCCGCTTTCTTAACAAACAATGATCGATGACTACAATGATATACCACTGCTCCATATGCTCTAGTATGGGACACATTATGTCCACCCCAATTCTCTTCCAAGGCATGGAGGGGCATGGAATGGGGTGAAGTGGTGGTTTGAAAGTGATCTGCGTTTTATCAGAATTGACACATAGGGTGCAATCTCTGACCATCCTCTCTACTGCCAAACTAATGCCAGGCCACCAATAGCTGTTTTTGACCCTGCTCTTAGTTTTCCCCATGCCCAAATGTCATTTGTGGCACAAGTTCAGTATTTTCCCCATGAGACTACTGGGAGTGATGACTCTACCCCCTCTTAATAGCAGACCATTTTTCGAGTGAAAGATTATCCTTGACCTCCCAGAAGTGTCGCAGGGATAACTTGCCCTTATATGACCACCCTTAATTTAACATTTTCATGACTTGGCATAAGTCTCCGTCCTTGTCCTGTTCACTCAACCATACCTCCTTAGAAATACCTTAAATTTTAGCATCTATGCTGGCTATGCATGCCTCATCTATCTCCAGTTGTTTGTTAGCATTCATCGGCTCTACTGGCACTCTGCTCAAGAAGTCTGCTACAACATTCTTTATGCCTGGCACATACTGAATGCTGCAATTGTAGTCAAACAGGTGCACTGATAATCTTGCCAGTCTAGGTGATACAGCGTACATTCCTTTGGTCGTGAACACTTTGGTTGGGGGTTTATGGTCTGTGCACAATGGGACTTTGTTGTCCCAAATAAACTGTCTGAAATCTTCCAGTGCCCATACGTACGCTAGTGCTTCATGCTCAAGGACTGAGAATTTCTTCTCGGAGGTGGTCAAGGAGCGCGATGCAAAAGCTATTGTACACTCCACTCCTTTTTTGTCTTTTTGGGTGAGTACAGTTCCTAACCCTTTTGAACTTGCATCTTGTCACAACAGAGAATGGTTGACTAACCTTGAGAAGCCGGGTACAGCAGGAGCGATGTTGTAGCTAGTTAACCTCTTTCCTGATTGTGGCACTACCTGCGAGCAGTATATAACACTCTACAGATATTACCCCAGCAGGGGAAGGGGAAAAAAGGGATAAACGAAGCAAAAAAAGAGATGCAGCAGTAAGAACACTCTTCAGTATAGGATAAAGGAGTTGTAGGCTTCACTCCTAAGACTGCATTCTGTTTCCTGTAGGTGAGACATAATACAACAAGCATAAGTTTTCCCCCCTTACCCCTCTAAACGTAATATAAAATATATCTGGGGAAGAGGTAACCTACTTACATAACATCTGCCACAATCATCCACTAAGAAAAAAGGTAAAAGGTAAAAATAAAGTAAAGAAAAGAAAAGAGTTCTTTTGATCTCATAGGTCAAGGGTTGCACTTTCAGCAATATTTAACATAGAACTATAGGAAGTATTTGAGTAATAGTACTTATCTCAAGGCGCCGAGGTGAGTCTGTCTCTAAGACTTCTTCCAGTTCGAATATAACTCCAGGGTCTCTTATACTGGGTTTAGAACAACCCCCTGTGGTCCTTTCAGAATAAATGTACAAATCCGAGCCTCTCAACGGCTCCGCTAGGCAGAAGAATGAGGCTAAATATAATCCCAGAAATGTGTGTTTGTTAAACACCCTTCCAAACGGGTGAAACAACCGGAAAGCAAAACAATAAAGAATTCACTCGTTCCTTCACGAGTGTTCCAAACGATATCCAATTTGGGCTCTTCGTATTCTTCTTTGATGTAGGAAGGACACCGGGGCTTAAACTCGTTCCAGGCGCACCGGCGCGAACACAAGCTGCGAGCCCCTCACTTGCTGCCAGACGCGCTGGCAGGTCAAAGGTCGCGGTCGCGCTCCAGCGCGATCGCGTAGAAAAGGAATTCCTGGCAATACACTCACGTCAACGGGGCTTAGCCAACGAAGGAAATGAATTTCAAGAAAGTCCGCCCAGACGGATCTCTATTCAATGCGGTTCCATAATAAAGGACAAGCTGAGAACGCGGCATGGATTACATCAGCGTCTTCCTCCCTGATCGGACTTCACCTTAGAACACAGGTGACAAGGCCCGCATGACAGGAAGAGAGGAGCATATGTAGGAAGAAGCCGGAACAGAAAATAGACAGAGAGACAGAATAATTTGCCAGGGTTTATGGGATATGTAGTTTAAGGCTTTCGTTCCCACATTATACCATCATCGAGGCCTAAATGTTACAGAACCCCCTCTCAACGACCGACGTCTCGGCGGTCCACCTAGCTTAGTGGGGAATAGTGCATGGAAACGCCGTAGGAGCCCAGGGCAGTGAAGGTGGGTGCTAAGTTCCCAGGAACGCTCCTCAATGCCATACCCTTTCCAATCAATCAGGTAGTGTACCCGTCCCCTTATGCGTTTGGAATCAAGAATGGTTTGGACCTCATATTCTTCTTCCCCCTACACCTCCACCGCGTTTGGTCTGACAGGCACCCTTGGTCCATGAAGAAAAGGTTTCAACAGAGAAACATTGAACACTGGATGGATGCGCCATGTGGAAGGGAGTTTCAATTTCATGGCCACTGGGTTGATTACAGAGACTATGGCATAGGGACCCACGTATTTAGGTTGTAACCGTGTATTGCCCATAAATATCAGATGTCTCGTATTCAACCACACTTTATCTCCTATCTGGTAGTCTGGCTCAGGAGTCCTTTTCCTATCTGCATGTAGTTTGTCTCGAGTTCTGGCTGTTTCTAAGTGTGCTTTGGCATCCTGTAAAACAGTTTTAAGGTGTGCATGATGTTCCTTAATCGTGGGATGGTTGGACACCCCAGGTTGCTCAAACGGTAATAAGTTGGGATGAAACCCATTAAGACAAAAGAAAGGTGAACAACCTAATGAAGAATGGTTTGCGTTGTTATATGCGAATTCAGCAGTCCATAAAAGCGTTCTCCATTCTTCATTCTGTTGTAGAGTGAAACACCTCAAATACTGTTCTAATGTTTGATTGAGCCTTTCTGTTTTACCATCCGTCTGGGGATGGTAACTTGTTGACAGACGGGCATCAATTTTCATTATATCACAGAGAGCTTTCCAAAAACGTGATGTAAATTGGGTACCCTTATCTGTAATGAGAACGGAAGGGATACCATGTAAGTATACTACATGTTGCAGAAACACAATGGCCAATTCACCTGATGTGGGTAGTTTGGTTAGTGCTACAAAATGACCCATTTTGGTCAAATGGTCGACAACTACTAGTATTGTATTGTTACCAAAACTGAGAGGCATTTCAACTATAAAGTCCATAGACACTGTGTGCCAAGGTGGAAGGGGGTTTCGGTATAGGTCTCAGTAGACCACTGGTTTTTTGATGCTGAGCCTTGGCCTGTGTGCAGATGAAACATTTTGAGACATAGTCTTCTGTGTCTTTACGCAGCGTTTCTCACCAGAAATATCTAGACACGAACTGAATGGTTTTTTGTATTCCCAAATGCCCGCTAAGAGAAGAATCATGAGTCCATTGCAATGCTTGTCTTTGCAAAGAGCTGTTTGGTCTGAAAAGTCTTTTGTCATAAAGCAGTAGACAATTCTTTATTGATCGGTGCACTGGATCTTTAGCTACCCAGGCAGATTCATCCAAGGATTCTGTCTTCTTCCGTACCTGTTCCAGGAAGTCATCTGAGAATTGGTTTCGGGAATAGGCAAGGGTCTCGATAGTGCATCCTTTTTGCCATTCTAAGGTCCTGGTCTATATTTAATGACAAAATCAAAGTCAGAAAAGAATAAGGACCATCGTAGCTGATGAGGAGTGAGGGCCCTCGCTCTCTTTAAAAAGAGTAAACTCTGGTGGTCAGTGTAGATTTCCACCGTGTGTCTGGCCCCCAATAGATGATGTCTCCATTCTTCACAGGCTCTTTTGATTGCCAGCAGCTCTTTGTCTGTGATACTATAATTTATTTCACAAGCAGACAATTTCCGTGAGAAGAATGGAACAGGATGCAATTGTCCTGTTTCAGGGTGTCTCTGCGGGTGAATGCCTCTGATGGCATAGTGTGAGGCATCTGTTTCTACCACGAATGGCTGAGCGGCTTCAGGATGTCGTAGAACAGGCGCTGTAGTGAAGCACTCTTTTAAGGTTTGAAAGGCTTTTTCTGCAGAGTCAATCCAAAGGAAGACGGCTCCCTTTCGAAGAAGATGTGTCAATGGTTGTATTATTTTGGAGAACTCCTTGATAAACCGTCTGTAGAAATTCGCAACGCCTAGGAAGCTCTGCAAGGCCTTTACACCAGTAGGTGATTCCCACTGAATGATAGCTTGTATTTTCTTCTGGTCCATACGTAGTCCATTAGGCCCGATAACATACCCCAGAAACTCAAATTCGGTAGCGTGGAACAGGCATTTCTCCAGTTTGGCATACAGATCATGCTTCTTCAGATGCTCTAACACAGCTAGTACATGATGGACGTGTTCTGCCTGTGTAGCAGAGTATATGAGGATATCATCTATATACACGATGCAGGAAACATCCAATAATCCTCTGAGTACTTCATCCATAAAAAACTGGAAGGCGGCAGTGGCATTATAGAGGCCAAAGGGCATAACTTGATATTCATAGAGCCCAAATTTGGTGCGGAAGGCTGTTTTCCACTCATCCCCCCGCCGCACTCGCACAAGGTGATGTGCTTCCCTTAAATCCAGTTTAGTGAAAGTCTTTGCATCTTTCAACTGGTCCAACAGTACTGGTATTAAAGGAAGGGGGTACCTGTTCTTCTTGGTCACCCTGTTGATTGCTCTGTAGTCGATACAGGCCTGTAAACCCCCTTCACGTTTAGGTATAAAAAGCAGGGGTGAGGACGCAGGGGAGGTTGAGGGACGAATGAATCCAAAACCCAAGAGCTTCTCCAAATATTGTTGCAAGTAAGTTGTTTCTGCCTCAATGCGGGCATGAATCCGACTACAAGGAATGATTGCACCAGGCTCCAACTCTATTACACAATCGTACTCCCTATGTGGGGGTAGTTTGTTGGCCTCCTGTTCGCTGAAAACATCTTTGTAGTGTGTATAAGCCTCTGGAAGTGTGGATACTAGGCACACGCTCAATTCCCGACATCCAGTAGCTAGCAGGGTAGCAGGACTTTCCGTCTGATGTTGCTTGTGTGTTTTAACGTGTGTGTAATTCTCAAGACAATAGGCTGAGTTTAGGGTGACTGTGCAAGCTGCCCATTGGACTACAGGATCATGTTGTGTAAGCCAAGGCATTCCCAAAATGAGTTGAAATTAGGTCAAATTGTATGTGTTCGTAATGATTCTGTCCAATTTGCATGACAAGTTCACGTGTATGGAAGCACACAGGACCAGAGGTTAACTCTGTACCATCAACTGCCTTGACTGGTTCAGGAATCTTTTTTCTTATGCAATTGTTGTGCGTAATGTTGGTCAATAAAATTACCCGTTGCCCCAGAATCCAATAATGCATGCACCATCACTGGCTCCACTCCAGGCCACTCCATAATAACACACACATTCATATGAGGCTCGGAAGTTTGCACCGTGTTTGTCACTGCATGAAAGACCTCTTCCTGATCAGGACTCAAACAAGGGGTCTCTATCTTGTCTGAGCATAGCCGTTTCCCAAAGCAGAAGATGAGTAATCCACCATGGGAATAGTTCTAGCACTCTTATCGTCTTTGTATGTGGTCTTGGTTTTTGATTTCCAATCCCTGATGAAATGACCTGCCTTCCCACAATACATGCACAATTTTTGACTGCGTCGTCTGTTTCTTTCATCAGTGCTGAGTGGTCCACATTTACCTCCGATCTGCATGGGTTCTGCTCCCTCACAGGACGAAGGGGTTCCCTCTGTGAGAGCTCTTGGGCGTGTTATGGGATATCTAATATCAGGACGCTGTTTATCCCCTTTCCTCTCCTGTAGACGGTGGTCAAGTTGTACTGTTAGAACTATGAGTTCTTCACACGTGGTGGGCATGTGTACCACTTGGGCAAAGACATCCTTTAGTTCCCCTTTCAGCCCTTGATAATACAAGGATATTCTTTTTTCTACAGGCCACTCAGTTTCGATAACAAGACGATTCAAATTGGTAATGTAAGTTAAAAGATCTTGTGAACCCTGTTTGAGTGTTATCAGTTCTTTATCTAGGGAGAGCATATGCGCCTTTCGGTCAAATAGTTTGCGCATTTCATCACAAAAGTCAGAAGAATTTAGCAGCTCGGGATCGCTTCTCTCTATCAAAGGGAAGGACCAACTCGCAGCGTTTCCCCCCAAATAGGACATCATGAAAGCTGTCTTTGCCCCGTCGTCGGGGAACACTGCTGGTTTGCACATGAAATGCAGTTTGCACTGCCCCAGGAATGTGCCAAACTTTTTTGGATCCCCAAAAAATCTCTCTGGAGGAGCTAAGGGTAATTGTAACGGCTGAATGACTTGAATGGTTGACGCTGAGCCTGTCAGGAATACGCTCCACAGGATCCGGTTGTAGCTCAAAGGGGTCCACCTCCTAATGTTACCAACTCCCTGATGTATGTATACAGGGAATTCGAACCATTAGGCGAGGGAAAAAACAGGGAAGGGGAAGGAACTGCTGGGATGTTAGGCTCTGAAAGACATAAACATATAAAACACTATTAAACAATGCATATGTTATAATCTCTACTCTCATCAATTCTCGCTATGGGGAATGTATACAGGAGGGATTAGAAACACACCTCCAACTGTGGAACCAACAATCCAACAGCAGACCAGGAAACAAACAAGAAGCACAAGCCTAATTCTCGAAACCCAGGAAGAAAGGACACCGTCCTTGCAAACAAATAAAGGGCTTAGATAACTCTCCAAATAAGAACTGGAGATAGTTAGTCACTAGAACAAATCCTAGAAAGTCTTCTTCCTTGAAATCACTGTATATTGCATCCTCATATACCGTGTAAGAAGGCTCAGTACCACGCTTCAATCCAATACATACGGAAGAACGTAGCAACACTACTGAACTCCGCTGTTACATAATAGTGTGGAAAATGGTCCAAGTCGTAATGCGGCTAGGTCTTGTCCAACCTACCACCGCACTAAAGGCAAACTAGAATATGTCCATAAACGGTAACGCGTGGCAGGTTACACACAGCGTTCCGTTCTTTAAGAAACCGAGAGTCCTTATCACAGCAGCCTGTAGTAGTCACCACTATGCTCTGCAATAATATCAATATCCACAAATGATGCAAAACAAAAACGGTGACGTGTGGTCCGTCGACCCACTACGTTCCGCTTTGTGTCAGAAGCGCAGCCGCACTGGAGGGACACTGACACCGGAGGAACAAGCCAGTCCCCAGAAGGCGGAAACAGCAGCGCGTGGACGGCCGACACATAGCGCTCCATTTCATGTAAAGGGGGCAGCCGTGCCAAACACTCACCAGCCTCTGAAGCAGCACTTGCCAGGAGAAGACGCGGGAACTCAGAACAGCTCCGGGACTCGGGGAAGAGAAAACCGCTCACAGAGGAGACCAACCGCAATGCCGGAAGTCACAGAATAACGCGCATGCTCTGCAGCGCGAGAAGACAAGAAATACCCCTATGCAGTAGGGGCTCATGGGAGTTGTAGTCTATACATTGGGTAGGCATGGTAGGTGGATTCCTGACAGAGCCTTGTCCTCCCTGTTGTGTGGTGGTACTGGTATGCGAAGGCAGAGGTAAAGTATAATCTCTAATGTAGCTAACCCCTCTGGTACTGGTAGTACTTGCTCGTGATAGACCTGCAACTTCACGCCGTATAATATAGTTATCTAATTTCTCATTTCTAGTGTTTCCCCTCTAAAGGCATCTACTTCCATTCTTAATGCTGTTAGGGTTTCTAACACTGGCGTTAGCACAGTGTTGGCATCCTTCGCTCAGGCCGTAGGTGAACGTGGGCTTGTCACTCTGTCACAACAGAGAATGGTTGTCTAACCTTGAGAAGCCGGGTACAGCAGGAGCGATGTTGTAGCTAGTTAACCTCTTCCCTGATTGTGGCACTACCTGCGAGCAATATATAAAACTCTCCAGATATTACCCCAGCAGGGGAAGGGGAAAAAAGGGATAAAATAAACAAAAAAAGATGCGGCAGTAAGAACACTCTCCAGTATAGGATAAAGGAGTTGTAGGCTTCACTCCTAAGACTGCATTCTGTTTCCTGTAGGTGAGACATAATACAACAAGCATAAGTTTTCCCCCCTTACCCCTCTAAACGTAATATAAAATATATCTGGGGAAGAGGTAACCTACTTACATAACATTTGCCACAATCATCCACTAAGAAAAAAGGCAAAAGGTAAAAATAAAGTAAAGAAAAGAGTTCTTTTGATCTCATAGGTCAAGGTTTGCACTTTCAGCAATATTGAACATAGAACTATAGGAAGTCTTTGAGTAATAGTACTTATCTCAAGGCGCCAAGGTGAGTCTGTCTCTAAGACTTCTTCCAGTTCGAATATAACTCCAAGGTCTCTTATACTGGGTTAAGAACAACCCCCTGAGGTCCTTTCAGAATAAATGTACAAATCCGAGCCTCTCAACGGCTCCACTAGGCAGAAGAATAAGGCTAAAAATAATCCCAGAAATGTGTGTTTGTTAAACACCCTTCCAAACGGGTGAAACAACCGGAAAGCAAAACAATAAAGAATTCACTCGTTCCTTCACGAGTGTTCCAAACGATATCCAATTTGGGCTCATCGTATTCTTCTTTGATGTAGGAAGGACACCGGGGCTTAAACTCGTTCCAGGCGCACCAAAGTGAACACGAGCTGCAAGCCCCTCACTTGCTGCCAGACGCGCTGGCAGGTCAAAGGTCGCAGTTGCGCTCCAGCGCGATCGCGTAAAAAAGGAATTACTGGCAATACACTCACGTCAACGGGGCTTAGCCAATGAAGGAAATGAATTTCAAGAAAGTCCTCCCAGACGGATCTCTATTCAATGTGGTTCCATAATATTAGGACAAGCTGAGAACGCGGCAAGGATTACAACAACGTCTTCCTCCCTGATCGGACTTCACCTTAGAACACAGGTGACAAGCCCCGCATGACAGGAAGAGAGGAGCATATGTAGGAAGTAGCCGGAACAGAAAATAGACAGAGAAGACAGAATCATTTCCCAGGGTTTATGGGATATGGAGTTTAAGGCTTTCGTTCCCACATTATACCATCATCCAGGCCTAAACGTGACACATCTGTAGTGACAAAGTTCTCTAGAGACAGGTCAAAACCTTGCAAGGGCAACGCGGTGCACATTTCATCTTTCAATGTACAGAATGATTGTTGACTCACTTCTGTCCATTCAAATTTTTTTTTTAGTTTAAGAAGTTGTCTCAATTTGAATGTCGTGCTAAAAAATTTTTTCACAAACTTTGCATGAAACTCAACAAGACCCAAGCAGGGTCTTAACTCGTTCTTGTTGCTGGGCACTGGCAAATTCTCAATTGCATGCAGAAGTTCTCTTTTAGGTCTAATCCCCTCACCCGTGATTTCATAACCAAGATAGTTCACTGAATTGCATGCAAATTTGCACTTCTTGTGCTCTGCTGTTAACCCTTTGGCATCCAAGATTTCTAGAACCTGCTTTACCTTGGTATTATGTTCCTCCTTGGTCTTACCCATTATAAGGATATCATCTTGGAACATAAGGATTCCAGAGACTTCTTTGAAGATGTGATGCATTAGTCTCTGGAACATTGCAGCTGCTGATGCCAAACCGAATGGCACCCTAGTATACCTTTTACAACCAAAGGGTTTGATGAAACTTGTTAGCTGTTTGCTGTCCCAATGTAGAGTTACATGGTGGTAGACTGACTTCCAATTGATTGTAGAGAACCATTTTACTCCCTTAGTATTGGACAACATCTCGTTTATCCTTGCGAGGGGACACTGTTCGGCAATTTGAGGTTGCATAGATCATCACACAACCTCAATTTGCCGTTGGGTCATTTGGCCACGACCATTGGTGCAACCCACTCCGAGGCCTCTACTCGTTCAATGATGCCATCTTTAAGCAGCTTGTCTAGCTGAGTTTTTACTTCATATTTGATAGAGAACAGTAGATTTCTAGCTTTGTGTGCAATTGGAATGGCATCTGGTTTCACTTGGATCCTATGCTGGTACCCTTTTAGTACACCTATCTTGCCACTAAAACCCCTTTGGGGTTCTGGACTTTTTGGTTCTGTCCAGAGGTGTCAGGGATAACACCCGAAGACCCCGGAGTTCTACCTGTCTCGGTGCACAAACAAACAGAAACACGGGCTTCTCGATGGTGGCGTCAAAGACCAAAGGTTTATTACTGCAGGGACACAGAAGTCACAGAAACTACACATGGGCAGTATCTAGGAGCCTGTTCAATTTGTACAAAGAGGGTTGTTCCTTATATACTAAATATTCTGCTCGGGGCAAATTCTTTACATGTTACCACAGTTCTAAACATTCGTGTCTTAAACAATAAATATTTGGCGTTGCACAGGAATCGTCAACAGTATCTGATGTCAAAACATTACGAATGAGGGGTTCCCACTATTCCATCATAATCCCATGTCAATTTCTCATTCAAGACCCGGACCGCCTCATCGTAAATTTCGTTACCTCCCCCTAATAAAGGCCCAGAAGGAAAGGAGCAGAGCCAGGTGTAGAAGATAGAAAGACAGGATAAGAGATGTTTGTGGGTCGTAAATGGGCACGGTTACCAGCTTCGGCCGCCTAATCATGATCAGGCCAACGAACACAAGAACCAGTATAGCAGGACTGGCCTCAGGCTGGGGAGGCAGTTCTTGCCGAGTCATGCTGCCACAGCGTTGCTGGCCTAAGGTGCACGTGTCCCTTGCAAGGTGAATCGCCGGGTAAAGCCTACGTGTCCTTAGATGAAAAAAAAAGGTCATTGCGTGTCCATTGACTATGTGAGGGCAAGGAATACAAAATGGCTTCCGTGTTCTAAGATGGATGCCATGGGTAGAACAGAAATGTGTTCATAACAGGAGTGCTCTTGCTCGTAGCATAGCGAAAACACCAGGATATACTAAATGGATCATTTGTGGTTCACTGATACCAAAATCATGTGTTTACGACAATGATGAAAACACGAGTTAAAATCGTCACG
Organism: Lissotriton helveticus; assembly: GCF_964261635.1. Taxonomy (NCBI): domain Eukaryota; kingdom Metazoa; phylum Chordata; class Amphibia; order Caudata; family Salamandridae; genus Lissotriton; species Lissotriton helveticus. Next base: position 1,389,579,821 of record NC_136067.1, read on the forward strand.
GAACCTCAGACCCTCCTTTTGCCCTTACATAGGCAATTACTCAGTCTATGTCAGAATCTAACTCTATGCTCATTAGGTCAGTGACATGTTGTTGCACCATCATCCTGTCCCGTGCCTTTTCTCCTAATGTAGGTGGTTTTCTGAAACAGGTTGCAGCACAAAGACTACACAAAGCGGGACCACATTGGATAATAAGGCAGCACGAGAACAGAAATACTAGGATGACACCAATGACCATCAGAACCTTCCATCCCCACGCTGATACCAGAGTCCAAAACCACTCCATGAAGGACCAGTTTCCCTTGTCTACGTGTATGGAGTCGGAAATCTTGTGTAGCTTAGAGATCGCTTCATAGACTGTTGGAGCATTATTTGGAATAAAGACACAGCAGCTCGATTGGATCATTCTGCATACCCCACCTCGATCTGCAAGTATTACGTCTAGAACCATTCGGTTCTGCAACGTCATGAGACGATCCGCCTGAAGCTCAGCTGTTAAGTTACTAAGGGCACCAGCAGTTTCTGTAATAGTAGATTCAACTACCCGTGTTAGTTGACGTAGATTTCTACTATTGGCCATAGGCCCCCAAAACGGAAGGAAACCTTTGAAGAAGTCTCCAGCTTCCTGACCAGCGGTATCTTCCTTGCTGAAGACACCTCTTGCTACTCTGGTCTTGTGATAATCTGAAGAAGCAGTGTATGTCGGAGGTAACAATCGAGCAATATAACATGAACCTGAGAAGTCAGCAGGCAGCCATGTATACGCTCTGTCTTGACAGATGAAGTAAGTACCCCTAGCAGTAAGGAAGGCAGGGGAGGAGTTAGACGGAAATACGTAAGTCTCAACGCACTCACTCCTCCCTAGCTGAGCTCTCAGATTTCTCCCATTTCCTTGCAAACAGACCTGACCTCGGTGAGGCACGACCCAAACTGAAGTGGAGCTTTTACGCTTGCTTTCTCCCAAACTAAGGCGATACTCTGTAGAGTTCCAACTCAAATACACCCGTAATTCATCTCTAGGGTAAGATGGAGTATTATTGACGTCTTTAATCATGTCAATAATTCCCTGGACTAAAGCTTTGTTGGCTGAGTTGTATTTAGTGGACCGTGGTGGACGCGGAGGATAGGTCTCAAGGGCATATGAAAAAATGGTCTGAAAGGCCTGAAATGATCCATTGTAGCTAAAAGGCAAGACTAGATAGGGAATGCCTTTATCCATAGTGTGAGGTATCAAGCCACACACCCAGCAGTCTGTAGTATTAACTACCAGTTGGTGTTGATGCAAGAGCTGCACAAATGTATTGTTAATAAATTCTGAGCGTCGAGCTTGTTCGTGTTCAGGAAATGAGTGAAAAGAATGCATAGAAGAAACCGTAGAAGTAGTAGGATCAAGGGGAGGTACTGTAGTTACCGGCATGAAAACCAAATGCACACCAAAGATGATTCCACCCACCAATGTTATCAAAACGATTAAAAACGTAACTGCACATTGCATTAGAAAGCATTTGCTGTGAAGTATTCGGTACAGTCTATTTCTGCGAACATAAATTACATTCTTTCTTTGCAGCTCAGGAAGCTCCATCTTCTACGACCGTTCGCGACCACTGATGATGTGTACGTAGATGAAAATGCCTCTATCAGCCCTGGGAGTTCCCAGAACTAACAGAAAGATCGACCTTGTGTCTGACCCCCGCAGATTCAACTAGGCACACAGCCACGACCCTACGGCTACCCAGACGGCAAGGCAAATTTTAAAACAAAAAGAAACAATACAAAGTATTAGCAAACTTCCTGGCTGGAGGCAATGTATAGAAAATTCAGATCTGAAAATAGGCAGTTTCCTGCTTTATTTGTCCATATTGCGAGGTCGCAAGTTGTATCTCAGTTTTGCAGGAGCTGTCTGATCTGGAAACAATGTATTTTCAGCTGACGTTGCAATGTTCACGTTCGCAGATGGCAAATGTTCAGGGTTCAAAAGAGCAGTTTCAGGAGGAGAGTCAGAGTTTGGTGAATCCGTGATCAGTTCTGCATCGCTGAAAGGTATGAACCTGGGGACTTGTTCCGTTTCAGAGGCACCGATTCCTTTCTTTACCCAGTTGTCGTAAGGAAGTGGCAGAGGCACACGTTTGACATGTGTCGTATGGATCCAGTTCTTCCTTCCGGCCACACGAATAGCAGTTCTCGTTGCTAGTAGGACTTGAAAAGGGCCAATGAATCTGGGCTGAAGATTTTTCGTTTTTGCAAAATTTCTAATGACCACCTGGTCACCCGGTTTCAGCTGATGGCCTGGACTCTCCGGTGGCTTTGGCAATGCATCGAAAACCTGTTGGTGAATAAGACTCAATTTAGCAGTCAAGTCGAAAAGGTAATCAATTAACATTGGGTATTCCAGCTGCTTGAATTCTTTTGGTCTAGGTACCCCCCAAACATTTGCAGGACGACCAAAAACTATTTCATATGGACTAAGCCCTACTCTAGAATGTACAGTTGCTCTTGTTGATAGCAAAGCCAAAGGCAATGCGTCTGGCCAGGACAAACCCGTGGATGCTTGTATCTTAGCAAGTTTCAGTTTAAGGGTGCCATTGTAACCCTCGACTAAACCCGCGGACTGGGGATGATTCGCACTATGAAACTTCTGTCTAACCCCTAGGCCGGCACACACACTCTGCATAACTTTCCCTACGAACTCACTTCCGTTATCTGACCATACAATCCGTGGCATTCCGTATCTGGGGAAGTATTCTTTAAGCAGAATTTTGGCAGTGGATAAGGCAGTATTGTCCTTTAGCGGGTATGCTTCGATCCATCTGGAGAAAGCACAAACTACCACTAGGACGTATTTCAGATTATTACAACGATCCATGTGAATGAAGTCTAGCTGGATCACTTCGAAGGGGCAGGAGGGAGGAGCGAAATGACCTGCAGGTGTGGGGATTCCCTTGCCAGGATTATGCATAAAGCATACCATACAATTCCTCACCACTCTCTCTGCGCACTTACTAATCCCATCATTCTTCCAAACTGGAGCCAACATCTTACAAATCCCTTTAGAACTGATGTGCGCTGCTCCATGTGCCATCGTCACTACTGCAAGCACATACGCATCAGGCAACATCCAACGCTGTTTTTCCGACAAGTCAATCCAACACCCACTCGAGTCCAATTTACCCGTGCTCTCTTTCCATGCAAGTTTTTCCTCCTCAGTCGCCTCTTTCTGAATTTCTTTCACGCTTTCCACTGTGTCTTCACACATTCCAGACTCAGAAATCCATCTTGCAGACGTTGCAACATACATTCTACTCATCATATTTCTAGCTGTCTGTTTTGCAGTCTCATCGGCAAAAGCATTCCCACGACCAACATCATCCGTGATTGCTTTATGAGCACTGCATTTCACAATCGCAACTTCAGTCGGCAAGGTTAGAGATTCCAACAAGTCATTAACTAGCTGGCCATGTTGAATCTTAGTCCCATGGGACGTAATGAAACCTCTCTCTTTCCACAAACGGCCAAAACTATGGGCCACGCCGAACGCGTACTGACTATCTGTGAACACATTCACTCTCTTTCCCTTAGCTAAAACGCACGCTCTTGTTAGCGCGATCAATTCTGCAGCCTGGGCAGAATTCTGACTCACTCTTGCAGTCTCCACAATCGTACTCAAGGTCGTTACTGCATAAGCAGCAGTCACATCACCATTCTCTAATTTGAAGCAAGACCCATCAACATACAACGTTCCATCTGGATCTGATAACGGAGTGTCTTTTAGATCAATTCGTCCTTTTGTTTCTTCCTCAGTTTTGAAATAACAGTCGTGTGGTTCGGAATCACTCGACTCTTGGCTAGTCGGCAACAATGTTGCTGGATTCAATACATTGCATCTTTTGATCTGAATATGACTAGCTAACAGTGTCAGTTCATAACCTGACAATCTAGCACTGGTAAGGTGCTGCGTCTTGGTTCGGTTCATGAGTGTATCTACAGCATGAGGAACCATAACTACTAGCATGTTGTTCATTACTAAACCAGCAGATTGTCGAATGGAGGCTGCAGCTGCGGCTGTAGCTCTCAAGCAACTAGGCAATGCTCTGGCTACCGGATCTAACGTTGATGAAAAATACGCACAAGGGCGTTGTTTATCACCAAATTTCTGTGTCAAAACACTCAATGCACAACCTTCTCTCTCGTGGACATAGAGCGTGAATGGCTTACTGTAGTCGGGTGTACCCAATACAGGTGCTGAACACAGTGCATTTCGCAATTCAGTAAAACTCTGCTGACATTCTGCAGACCATGGTACCGGACTCGGAACACCTTTCCCAGTCAAGGCTACCAATGGTTTTGCTAAAAGAGAAAAATTTGGGATCCATTGCCTACAATATGAGGTAATACCTAAAAAGGCACGTACTTCTCTCTGCGTGCTAGGAACATTCATCTGTGTAATTGCCTTTATTCTCTCTGGGGTCAACTTCCTTCCCTCCTTTGACAAGAGATGACCTAGGTAGGTCACTTCTTGGCAGCAGTATTGCATTTTTGAAGGTGACACCTTGTGATTCAAATTTGACAAATGATGCAATAAAGAAATCGTAGCTGTTTTGCAAGTTTCCTTGTCATCAGCAGCCACTAGAAGATCATCAACATATTGTATTAAAGCAGAACCAGGAGGAAGTACGAAGGAATCTAACTGGCTTTTTAATGCTTGACTGTAAATGGATGGGCTTTCACAATAGCCTTGTGGAGCGCGTTTAAACCTGAAGCTTCGTCCTCCTAGAGAGAAACCGAAGATATCTCTGCTTTCCTCGGCTATCGGAATGCTGAAAAAGGCATTTTTCAAGTCGACAACCGAAAACCATGCTGCTGTAGCAGGAATCAACGTTAACAATGCAGTAATGTCTGGAACCATAGGAAACTGTGGAATCACAATTTTATTAACCTCTCTAAGATCAATTCCAAACCTATATACTGGAGGTTTTGTTGGATCAGTTCGTTTCAAAATAGGCAGTACAGGACTATTACAGACATTACCTCTAGTTTCTTCTATAACGTCTTTCTCAATCAGATCATGCACTATCAGTAGGAGCGCACGCTCACCTTCACTAGAGATTCTGTATTGTGGAATTCGTGGAAGTTTGACATTTGCTTTCAAAGTTACTACATAGGGTGGAATTTCCAATAGACCTACATCATTAGGACCAGTCGCCCAAAGAGTATCAGGGAGTGAACGCAGCTCTGGTGGGAGCGCATCCATCGACAAGTACATCGGAGAGATTATTCTTTTACCCAACGTAAGCTGTACTCCTGCTGGAGAACAGTACAATGTCGCGTACAGGCGTTTTAACAAGTCTAAACCAAGCAGATTTTCGTTACAACCTGTCGTCAAAATCAGGGGTGCTTTCAATTGACAGGGTCCAACAGAAATAGACAAAGGACCAGAAACAGGGTTATGAACAGGGGCGCCCGAAAAACCTACTGAAACGTTTGTTGAGCCAGACAAAGGTGCGCCAGGGAGTTTCGCATGTATGATAGAACTTTTTGCTGCACCAGTATCCAACAGAAACGGTTCGACTATACCTGATGTTGCTACTGCGACATAAGGCCCACTCTGATCTACTGGAACTGATACTACTCCCTCTCTTTGTCCATGGCTGTCCTAGTATTCACTTTGCTGAACTTCCTCACTAGCTTCATAATAGTCTTCAACATGATACTGTGGAGACCTATTCTGTTGGGCAGATTGTCCATTTCGCTGGTCGAAATGATTAGAAGGGCGATCACTCGTCTGCGGAGGCATAGCACCTCGTCCTCGACCTCTAGAGTTTTGCATAGAACTACCACGACCTCTCTGAGCTGCCGCAGCATTATTTTGCGTTCGAACTGGACACTCACTTTTGTAATGACCTTCCATTTTGCAATAAGCACATTGATTCCATTGGTATTGTGGCCTTTGAAAATTATAATCCGTTCTTTGATATGACCCTTGCTGCATGTTAGTCTGATTCGTGCGAGGCGGATATGCTTGCTGTAAAAGTACTTTAGTTTTTAAATCTTTCGTCTTTTTATCTGTTTTTTCTTTCTCCTCTTTATCCCTATTTTCATAGTACTGGGCAGTCGCAAGTATTTGCGCAGTCGTAGAGACAGCCCACGCACTTTCAGAATTCTTTAATTTACCACTAAGTTCTGGCAACAGATTGTGCACAAATTTATCAACAAATAATCTCTGGCCTCCTTCTGTGCTCATATCCTGACCACTATGATCCACGAAAGTTTCCTCGAATCTTGTGAAAAAGTCGGAGACGCTTTCGTCTTTCTTCTGTTTGCACGCGGACAATTTGTCCCAGTTAACGCGCAATGCTGGCATTAGGGTTTTCATTAAATCGATTATTCTACCAGGTAAATTAGCAATTAAGGGTTCAGGTTTAGAACCACCTATTTGTTGACCATCCGCTGCAATTATAGCTGCCCAATCACCACCTAGGGCAACTGGATGATTCTCTTTACGAATTTTAGCCCAAATTGGTTGTGGTACTACATTACCAAATAGCAGATCTATGTCAGCAAGATTCAATACACAAGCGTCAACTGTTTGAGCCAACTCTTTGTAGTACCCTGCAGGATTTTTACGCGGATCTGGCAAGGCCTGTTTCACTGCTAATACTTCAGCTCGCTTCCATGGAATATGTATCCATACTCTCTGGAATTGGGCCGGAGCGGCTGCAATACCAAGGTTTACATTAGCTTGCACAGCTTCACGCCAAATTGGTGGAACCTCTCTCATTGGGTATTGACGATTTTGTTTCGTACTACGTTTCTCTAACTCTCTTGGTGAACGAAGGGATGGGTCATTCCTATAACTTAAAATCAGTTCCATCGCTTCTTTTATATTTTGACCGACTATCATACCTGCAGCAAACTCTTTCTGAACATTAATTAATTCTCCTAGATTTGATTCAGGGTCATCCTCTTCCAATTCCTCACGTAGAAGGAAACACATTTCATCGAACACATATCGTTGTGTCGGTTCATTCCATTGCATAAATGTATCTAATACATCTTGTACATTATATCTTCCAACTTTCGAAACCCATCTAAGAGCAGTGGAATCTAATATTCCTCTTTCTTCAGTACTGGGAAGCTGGCTACGTCTCTGCACAGAGTCAGAGGTAGGAGTCTTAATCAGAGTTTTATACAAGGGAGATAGAATATTAGAGACAGAATCAGTGATTCTCCGACGAACAGAAAGCGGAGTCATAATATTAGCAGAAGCAGTAAATAGAGTAGCAGTTGGAACAGATAGATCAGGAACAGTAGGAGTAGCAGGCAAAATAGCTTGTGAACTAGCAGGTGTGAGCGACACAGGCATAGGTAAAGAAGCCGGCAACCCTGGAAGAGGGGTTGTCGAAGGAACATTAATATTGACCACAGGAGGTACAGGAACTTGATTCAGGGGAGCGAGAACAGGGACACCAGGTTGTCCAGCAACCGGTAATTGAACATTCGGTATAGGTGGAGCCGTAGCACCCTGTGCATACGGTGGGGGTGATCGTAACAAGTAAGACAACAGGGGATCCTTTTCAGGGTCCTCTACTATCTTAGCCGTACTCGATGGCAAAGCCGGATAGCACTTGTCTATCGCTAAATTACGCTCTCTATTGGCCACCTCCATCGCTTTTTCAGACTCGTTGAGTTGCAGCTGCTTAGCAGACTGTTCTAAAGTCAACTCTTGCTCTTTCTGTTCTTTCTTCAACTTTTTAATTTCTCTCTGTTTAGATTCTTTTCGCCAATAACGGAAAGAATCAAACATTGCCGGCCGGGCTTTCTTCTTAAACAACCTTCTTTCTAGATTATCGAGAACTTCAGGTTCAAAACTACCATGTAGTGGCCAACTAAGGACACCATCTTTCTCTGTATAGTGGATCCATACCTCGTTATAAGAGATAGGGCCCACACCAAATTTGCAATATAGATCATAAAGAGGAGTTCCAATCGGAGGAACCAAACACGAGTCCTCTAACTGGGAATCACTGTTGCAACTAAAACAAGACAACATACAATTTTTCCGACTTACCATTTTATAATCCGGAACACAGAACAGACAAAATACAAACAAAAGGGTGCGCACTTGAACCAAGAACTTAGGCCTACCAGAACTGATAAATGTATCGATACCTGAACTGAACCGAATGATTATCGTAACCAGAATAACCAGTGATAATCTTACCGAACTGAACTGAACTGAGAACTAAAAGGATTATCCAAACAGGAGCAACCCTCACAAAATACTTAACTGAGGTACTGAAGACGTCACCAAGGAGAAACCCGTCACGTCTCGCCGTACTAAGGACTGCACCTCGGGTCCAAGACAGGGCGACGGTCAAGGCAACGGACCACTGCAGCCGTCTGAACGGGAACCCTCGTGGAAGAGAACGTCGGGCCACTTTTGCGATATGCCGGGATCAATGAAGTGGGGCGCCTCCCTCTGAAATCTTCCCACGAAGCTCCTCGAACTCTTCAGGCTTTTGGACCGGTACCGAATGACGTCGCCCCACATTGGGCGCCAATTGGAGTTCTGGACTTTTTGGTTCTGTCCAGAGGTGTCAGGGATAACACCCGAAGACCCCGGAGTTCTACCTGTCTCGGTGCACAAACAAACAGAAACACGGGCTTCTCGATGGTGGCGTCAAAGACCAAAGGTTTATTACTGCAGGGACACAGAAGTCACAGAAACTACACATGGGCAGTATCTAGGAGCCTGTTCAATTTGTACAAAGAGGGTTGTTCCTTATATACTAAATATTCTGCTCGGGGCAAATTCTTTACATGTTACCACAGTTCTAAACATTCGTGTCTTAAACAATAAATATTTGGCGTTGCACAGGAATCGTCAACAGTATCTGATGTCAAAACATTACGAATGAGGGGTTCCCACTATTCCATCATAATCCCATGTCAATTTCTCATTCAAGACCCGGACCGCCTCATCGTAAATTTCGTTACCTCCCCCTAATAAAGGCCCAGAAGGAAAGGAGCAGAGCCAGGTGTAGAAGATAGAAAGACAGGATAAGAGATGTTTGTGGGTCGTAAATGGGCACGGTTACCAGCTTCGGCCGCCTAATCATGATCAGGCCAACGAACACAAGAACCAGTATAGCAGGACTGGCCTCAGGCTGGGGAGGCAGTTCTTGCCGAGTCATGCTGCCACAGCGTTGCTGGCCTAAGGTGCACGTGTCCCTTGCAAGGTGAATCGCCGGGTAAAGCCTACGTGTCCTTAGATGAAAAAAAAAGGTCATTGCGTGTCCATTGACTATGTGAGGGCAAGGAATACAAAATGGCTTCCGTGTTCTAAGATGGATGCCATGGGTAGAACAGAAATGTGTTCATAACAGGAGTGCTCTTGCTCGTAGCATAGCGAAAACACCAGGATATACTAAATGGATCATTTGCGGTTCACTGATACCAAAATCATGTGTTTACGACAATGATGAAAACACGAGTTAAAATCGTCACGGAACCTCACCTTGGGTATTTGTGCAGCATGGATTCGCCATAGTCATCCATGCTCTGAACTACCCAGACAAGGTCTAACTTGCTGGGGTCGAATATGATTCCCAGATTACCCTGGTCAACCCACCCTAGCACAGATGGTCCAACCGCAGCTAAATATTTTCCGGTGGAGTCCCTGCCCTTAAACTAGAAACTAGCTTATTGAACCCACATATGTCAATTGGTTCACCTGTGAAGGATTTGATAGTGATGTCGGATTTTTCGAGTCGTCCAGCGAAGCTAGGCTGAACTTTTCCCCACACTTTGTTGTTGACTATTGTGTATGGCGAACTTGATTCGGCAACAATACTGATTTCAACCCCCCCCAATGGTCATGTTGCAGACAGGCTTTTTCTTTTTGGGTGTGCTTGCATCATTGATTTTGTCGATCTGATCTTCTTCTATGTTTAGTACGAACATGTTGACATCATCCTCTTCTGACGAGTCTTGGTAATCTGCGTACTCCTAATCCACGACTTTAATGGAGCCTGCATATTTTTTACTGCATGCTTTCTGAAAATGTCCGAATACTCCACAGTATGAACACCTTACACCACGAGCTGGGCATTTCATGTCATCAGCCATGTGGGTGGTGTTTCTACACCTGTAGCAACCCCTCGTGTTGCCGCCAACTGGTTTGTTGTATGACGTTTTTGACCCTTTATTGCTCCACGTTTGTTTGGGATTGCGTTTGAATTCTGTTATTTTATTTACGGTATCCCGCTCCTTCTTTTCTTTGCTTTCGTTTAGAACTGCTTTGTGCCAATGACCTGTACGTTCTGCTTTTCTTGCCATGTCAATGATGTTTTGTAGGGGGTATTCGCCATTGGCCCACACATTGTCATTTATGTTGGAATTTGACCCTTGAATGACAATCTGGTCCCTAATGAATTCATCGTGCAGTCCTCCAAAACGGCAATTGATGGCAAGGTTTTTTAGTGCTGACACATAGTTGTCAATGGACTCATCCTTACCTTGCTTTCTGTGGAAGAATTTATACCTGTCCACACCTACTCACACTGTGGGTTTGTAGTATGTGTTAAGGTCGTCAATTGCATTTAGAAATACATCGCCATTATTTTCCCCTCCAGCTTTCTTATTTATTCTCTTGAACACTTTGATACCACCAGCTCCTAGACTGTGTAGCAACATTTTGTATTTCTTTTCTGCTTTGAAATCTTTGTCATCCTCAAAATTCGATATATAGTTTATAAAATATTCCCTCCATTCCTCCCACTTGAGTAAGAGTTCACCTCCTGTGGGCAAGAATGTTTGAGGGGGTGGTAAGTTCCACAAATGTCCGGACGCCATGTTGTTGCACTTAAATATTTTTGCTTAATAACTGATGTCACATATATTGCAGGAGTATGTACCAATTGTAATTTGATCCTGAGGAGGTTTAGATTGAATGTATTACTCCTGCTTATTTATGCAAATGTATTTTTATATGTGCATTGCTTTGTTTAATAACCTTTCACGATATATTGCGCTCACTGTTAATAACAGTACCTTTTTTTGGTTCCTAGTCATAGAACTGCACTCGTTGCACTGCAAGTATTTAGCTTTTTCGGTGCTCCAGTTAAAATTGCTTTGTTTCCGAATTTCCTTGATGATGACTAAGATGGCGGCACCCTAACATGTAACTGCGTCATCAAATAGGCTGAAATGCAGACTTTTGGTGACTTAAGATGGCCGCCGGTGTGTGACGTCAGCGTGTTCTTTTAGTCAGCTGCTGCATGCTCCAGCTTTACTTGACGAGCACACAGCTAACAGTTGTTCCCGGCGATTATTGCCGTTGAACTTTCACCACAGAGTCATTGGTTACTTCACCCTCAACCGATTAACTGCAACAGCTGTTTTTCACTCAAACCAGTAGTGCAAGAACATGGGAAAAAACCTCTTATATGACCTGGATATCATTCAACACTCTTGGCAATTAAGTCAACTATTTATACATAGGATGCAGATCTTGACACTATAGAATTCTCACATATTTGCTGTTTTATATCAATTTATTCATCATTGTACAAAAATATATACTTTTTTGGATTTTCTGCAATTTTCTTTCACATGAAAAACATAATAAATACAACTAAATATCAATTGACGTGCGTTTGTTGAGGTACAACATGTTAGGTGAAGTTGTAGTTCTCGGTCGAACCCCTCATTTTTCTCTTATGTGCAGATATGAACATACATCACATCATACATACTCATACTTACACACATACACACAACAGTGACAAACTACATAAAAAATTGCAAACTTTGTGATACTATATCAATGTCCAATACAAGACTCCTCGTGGTATGATTTAGGTCTGTCTTTAATCATAGGATAGTCAGTGTATTCTTGTTGTAAACTCAATTTAGATTTCCTCTCCAGTGTAGTTCTTGGGATTTTTCAATTTGCCATATTCGAGGGTCTTAGTATGCGTACGGCCTACGTACGTTTCGGTGATCTTTTATTTGAGTTCACCTTCTTCAGGGCCAGCTTGGACTAAACAAATGTATGCAAATATTCAGTGACAATGGGGTTCTCTTAATCTTAATATATAAGATCCTAGAGTAGTGTGGATCTGCTGTGGCTTCGTTATGGCGCTTAGTTTTGGCGGTTGATTATATTTCTTTAGTGGTCACGTTCACGTCTAGTTTCGATCTATTTGGTCTTTGAAGGAAATATAATGTATGGCTCTTAGCGGTAGAGGAGGGCTTGTCATTTGAGGCTCCTATATTAGAGGAGGCAGTGTTACCGACCGCCGTGTCTCTGCCACAGACCTGTGGCAGAGACACGGCGGTCGGCACCCTGGCAGGACAGGACTCGAGCAACTACACAAAACGAGTTGAGGCATTCTGTTATCCTCCTTTTCATCACAAAATCTAAAAAAGGACAGCTTATATAGCACTGGTAACACTGCCTCCTCTAATATAGGAGCCTCAAATGACAAGCCCTCCTCTACCGCTAAGAGCCATACATTATATTTCCTTCAAAGACCAAATAGATCGAAACTAGACGTGAACGTGACCACTAAAGAAATATAATCAACCGCCAAAACTAAGCGCCATAACGAAGCCACAGCAGATCCACACTACTCTAGGATCTTATATATTAAGATTAAGAGAACCCCATTGTCACTGAATATTTGCATACATTTGTTTAGTCCAAGCTGGCCCTGAAGAAGGTGAACTCAAATAAAAGATCACCGAAACGTACGTAGGCCGTACGCATACTAAGACCCTCGAATATGGCAAATTGAAAAATCCCAAGAACTACACTGGAGAGGAAATCTAAATTGAGTTTACAACAAGAATACACTGACTATCCTATGATTAAAGACAGACCTAAATCATACCACGAGGAGTCTTGTATTGGACATTGATATAGTATCACAAAGTTTGCAATTTTTTATGTAGTTTGTCACTGTTGTGTGTATGTGTGTAAGTATGAGTATGTATGATGTGATGTATGTTCATATCTGCACATAAGAGAAAAATGAGGGGTTCGACCGAGAACTACAACTTCACCTAACATGTTGTACCTCAACAAACGCACGTCAATTGATATTTAGTTGTATTTATTATGTTTTTCATGTGAAAGAAAATTGCAGAAAATCCAAAAAAGTATATATTTTTGTACAATGATGAATAAATTGATATAAAACAGCAAATATGTGAGAATTCTATAGTGTCAAGATCTGCATCCTATGTATAAATAGTTGACTTAATTGCCAAGAGTGTTGAATGATATCCAGGTCATATAAGAGGTTTTTTCCCATGTTCTTGCACTATTAGTTACTCCCACCTCTTGACCACAAATATAATACGGAGTACCCTTGTTCCTATTGCTTTTTCACTCAAACCAGGTCTGCAGTTCTTAATCACAGTTGACAACCTTTCACTCTGTAATTCTTATTACTTTAACTACTTAGTGTTAATCCACTTCTCATTCTTCTTTCAGTTTAATTTTTTTTCCATTTAGCATCGCATGTTGTATTACAGTATTCCGGCAATCTAGTATTTTCTTTTTATGCATACAACATGTGCTGACCTCTTGTTTACAGTATTCTTCTTCTTGAATTCTGCTTTGGCAGCTTTGTAGTTTGCAAACTTCTTTCATATGTCCTTAATTGAAGCGCCGCTTTCAGTTACTGCTCTTTGACAAATTCAACTCGTTTCCAGTGAGAATCCAATCCTGGTGGGTCCGCATGTTGGTGCTTGTCGCCAATTTTGTAAGGAATTGTCTGCACACAAGGTTTTATAAGAGTAAATTCCTTCATTCAATTCAATGCACCAACTCTGGCTCCACGTAGCGGAGCGCAAGGAATTCTGCTGCTCCGTGTGTCATCAGATGTCCAACTGTCAAAACAAACTGACAGCTGGTGACAGAGGGTGGCAGTACGCTGTCCTCGCAGGGACATGTGGAGAGATCACCAACATAAGGTGTCCTTGCAGGGACACACAATATAATCATAGCGGCTGCCGAGGTGGGCATTTGTGGACTGTGCTTGGCTTGGCCGCCCTCATGTTGAAAAATACTAACTGGGGGGCACTACCAACCAGAATATAAGATCCTTAATTATTGCCCGGCGATGTCGCCTCTCGAACCCACCAAGAAGTTAAACCATTGAAGAGGCAGGCGCTGGAGACTGGAAGGCAGGAAACAAGGTTTTTATTCTCTCCGGAGGAGAACACAACGAAACGGACAGAAGGTATCGTTCAGAGGTGCTCTAACTGCATCTCGGAGGCCTGGCCTCTTATACATGAGTTTATCTCTTTATTACATGTAACACATTCTCGTCGATACTTTGATGTACGAAAAGACATCCTCAGAATCCCCCCTTCCCAGCCCGTTCCCATGCAAGGCTACAGTGGAAGTCCCCGCCCCGTTCACAACAGGTGATGATCATTGCGCAGCTGGGTATTCCGCCGATTCACGGAGTGTGCGGGTTTCGATCGGATCTCGTGGGATGGGGGGGCTTTGATCATCTCGGGGGTCCTTTGAGGAGGGAAGCTTCTTATTGTATGGGGAGGGGCAAGAGTATGGTATCGGCAGAGCTAGGTGTCGGCCTGGGAACGGGAAGACAGACGGGCACACGGGAAAAGGGGGTTTGCATCAAAAGGGCCGGAGGTCATGACGGGGAAGCAGGGAGATGTCGCGCTGGGCACAGGATGAGCGCCTGGGGCAGAGCAGTGCCGAGGAGGGGTTTATGACTCAAGGCAGGTGCAAGCAAAAGGGGGGGGGGGGTTGCCAGCGAAGTTAGGAGAGAGAGAGAGAGAGACGCGCTAGCTCTCAGCGAGAGCGGGGGAGCCATGGTGTCCAAAATGGCGGCTGTTTTACGCGTACAAAAGGTTTAAGGAGAGCAAGAGGGCGCCGATAATGTTGACGGTTTTCAGCCTAACTTTTAACAGTCCTCCCTTTTCAACATATCTAGCCAACTTGCTTATTCAATGTCAATTTTCATCAAATCCCTAACTTCGGTATCGTATAATGCCCTCATATGTTCGCTTCCAATGTCCACAGTTTTGGGAAAAATACAACTCGCACATAAAGAACACATAGGTGGCAAACATTGAATTCCTAAGCATAGGCCACATATTACAACTACGGGAATCAGGATAATGGTGAGCAGTCTCCAGCCCCAACTTTTGATGGTGTCCCAGAACCAACCACCAAGCGACCATTCTTCTTGCTCTTGGTGAACTTCCGAGGAGAGTCTGTGAAGATGTTCGATGGCTTTGTACACTGAGGGTGAGTTGTCCGGTATGTATGTACAACAGCTGGCCCCAATAATGCGGCATGCTCCTCCACGGTCCGCCAGAACTACATCTAGAACGAGGCGGTTCTGAAGGGCCACCAAACGGACCGCTTGGAGCTCGGCAGTGTTGTTGGCAAAGATGCCCGCTGTGATGTTCATGGTTGTCTCGACTGCCTGAGTCAAATGTCGGATGGCACGGCTGTTTGCCATCGGGCCCCAGAGGGGGACGAGTCCTTTCATAGCATCGAGGAACTGTGCTCCTGTTGAGTCGGCTTGCTCAACGTCTTTTGCTCGTTTTTGCCTGTGGTGATTCGCTGGGGCCACATAAGTTGGAGGAAGAACGAAGGAGATGTAGCAGGTGCCCCCCCAGCCTTTGGGGAGCCAGGTGTAGGCCTTTGTGCCACAGATGAAATACATGTTTGGGGAGGACACAAAGGAAGGTGGATCCGTGGAGTCCAAAGTTCTGGTAAAGCGGCAAGCGCTGTGACCCACCAGCTGTGTCCCAAGTCCTTCTACACACATGTGGCCTGTGACGTTGATGACCGTCAGAGCTACAGTCAGAGTGGCAGCCGTTCGTTTCCGCAGATAGGAGAAGGTGGGTCTGGTTGGATTGTTGAATACCTGCATTTCAATTCGTTCTTTGGCCGGAATGTCCAATTGGATTGAGTCGCTGGGGTTCAGCGGGCAGAAGTGTGTCTTTGTCTTGTTTCGCCCGGCCCCATGAGAAGAATGTGCTGCAGCTCTGCTGGAGGTGGCATTTTCCGTATAGCTCTCTTGCAGGAGGATCAGCCAGGCAAGGCAGGAGCCGTGGACGGAGAAGGGTGAAGGGATGAATGGTATTGAATGTCCAGTGGCATGGGGTAGCAACCCACAGATCCAGCAGTTGGTGGCGTTGGTGGCAAGATTGTGCTGGTGAAGTAGCTGCACGAAAGAGTTGTTCCAAAACTCCTTTCGCCTCTCTCTTAGTTGAGGAGAGAGTGAAATTAGATAATGTTCCTTCGTGGTGGTAGGCTGAGTAGTGGTTAGGAATGTTTCGTGAGCAGGTGCGTGTTCTTCCATAATCCAGAGCGTAGTCATGAGGAGGAAACAGAGGAGGATTACGATGAAGAGTGCAATTGTCTTTGAGCTATGGAGCCTGTCTGTTCTCGGATTTCTGTAGTGGGTATTTCCTGTTGTCTCAGTCGGCTTCTTGTTTGGCGCTTCCATCATCTTCTTATCTGGCGCTTCCATCATCTTCGTCTTCAAGGTGCTCGGTAGTGGGCAGGACCACAGACTCAGTCTTAGCTTCTCTCCAGGCAACCCTTGGTAGTTTGGGTCACCGTTCTGAGATTCTTAAGCTTAGTGTGGAAAAGTAAATTTTGCCATGTTCTGTGTCCCTACGCCACATCCATCATATGTTATGTGTGCATGATCAATATGCATATGTTATTCCCCATTTCTGATTAAAGACGCAATTACAGTTGTGTCCACCTCTAGTATGTTAGTTTCCAGTCCTCGTGAATACTACGAATATCAGGCCTATGTAAGTAATGTTGCCACGTTTCTCAGTGTGCACGTTATTCCATTATAAAGTCCCCGTTTCCAGGCCTCAAAAAGGGCCCGGACCACAGATTCAGCTCCTGTCTCCTGAAAGCCTCGCTGAGGAGCGATACAGCCCCCACCTGTATCCTCGACCCTTCACTCACTTCCTGCCTTGCAGTGCCCGGTGCACCCCGGCTCTGCCTCTGAGTCTGCCAAAAGTATGTTATAGTTCCTGCTATCAGTTCAGTCCTCCTCCTCTGCATTCCTAAGCTACTGAACTGCATCAATAGTTTCCGTCATTGTCTAGCCTTCTCGTCTCCACGTTAGAGAAATATTGTATTTAATGGTCATTTAATATTCTTCATCACGCACTTCATGTAGAATAATGCATGGTTCAGTCTTAGAATCAAGTTAGCTTTTCCCCTCATGACTTCTAGTTTATATCAACATGTTCCCTAAACATCAGATACCAGATAGGGTTTAGGTACATGTCGCTCCGACCCTCCAGACTCTAGTCTCTGCTCCTAGCACAGAGTTCGTAGCCCCCAGCTTCTCCTAGTAATACGTCATTGCTAGTTTTCGCGCACCATTAGGTTAGAGGTCCCGGCTCCTTAGGTAGCCCCCTCCAATGTTTCCGCCCATTCATGACATATTCTGTTACGTTTTGCATCACATGTCTAAGTAAACTCCCAGTTACACCTCTTTTTTCTGTTATCTCTCGCGACTGCTACGCGTCACGCCTTCTACTCCACCTACTGTTACGCCTACTGCAATGTAATGCTATGTGTTTGCGCTATGTATATAAGTCAATGTTTTGTTATTAAATGTTAGCGCGCTCATCCCAGACCAAGCCCCGGCAGCTGCTGGGCCCCAGTTGTCCTGCCGGGCCTTATTGTCCTGTTCCCATGCAGGTTGTCCTGATCCTGTCCTTATGCTGTAATAAACCTGCAGAAACTCCTACTACCTCGAATCTTGACTCTTATTTTATTGAGCTATCTGTTATGCTATAAGTCTAGTCAAAAATAGGGTATTATTTATTTATTTACCACATAATGGCGCCCGAATAGGGACTTGCCCTTTCCCCACGCGTCGGTGAAGCCACGCCGACCCCCTGACCCTCTGCAGTCGTGACGGAACCATACCGTGCACTGGCAGATATTTCTGCTCCAAGTATCCCTCAGGCCCACGGAGGAGACGGAGGAGGCGGTCCAGCATCCGAACGAGACGGTGGAGGAACGCGGCGAGTCCCGACCAGAGCCCAAGCCGAGAGTCCAAGGTCCGAGGTATCCGGAGGCCCACCCGTAACTGAAGTCCGAAGTCCGAAGTTCGTCGTCGTAGTCCAGTCCCGTCCGAGGCCTTCCGTTCCGTGCTGCCCGGTGAGTACCATTGCTGGGGTAGTGTCTAGACAGGGTCAGTCTAAATTGACTCCTGGTCCGTGGGTTGGTGGTACCCAAGCCCACAAACGAAGTGTTCACCTAGGTGGATACGGGTCTTGATGCGTTCCTTTATGGGACCGGTATGTTCCGTACTGTTACAGCAGTGCATCCAGTAACTCTAGTCTGTTCCGTTCTCGAGAATTCTGTTCTGTTTCTGTTTTCAGTATTTTCAGGTAGTATTCTGTTCGAACTGTTATTTATAATGTTGTTTAATGTATTTTCAACGTCGTGGTATGCCTGAATTGTTTTCCCAATTGTTATTGTTTTTCGTGTATTGTATTGTGTTCCGATTCAAGTTTAGAATGCCGCTCTTTTCCAAGTTACGTCAGTTGAAAACTAGAAAGGGTCTGCTGGAAGCAGCAGTTCCTGTTCCGCCTAGGGACAGTCCAGGTCACTTTATGTATCAGAAACATGGCATAAGCGCCATATTGTATCTAGATTTATGGGTAGAGTATACCAAACAGTTAGAAGAAAAGTATAGATGGCCCGTATCGGGTACATGGGATGCCGAATGTATCATGCGAGTAGAAGAAGCATTATGGAAAAAGAAAGCCAGACAGTCACAGAAAGATGCCATCGAGTTATGGCGTAAGGAAGCGCATAGAAGAACGGAAAAGGAAGTCAGAAAGTCAGAGTTAAGTAGAGAATCCCAAGAACGAGCCCAAGAAAGAGAATTAATCGAGATAGGTGAACAAGTCAAAGCCGAACAGTCAGACAGACAGAGGCATGCCCTTATTAAGGGTATGTATCCTCTCCTTGCCGAAGGCTTGCCAAAAGCGACCCCAGAGGCCCCCAGTAATTTCCCGCCACCATTAGTTCCGACCAAGCTACGTCACAAACCGACCGCAGCTGATATTTTTATTTCGTCCTATTTGGACGACACAGTTCCAGAATATGCAAATCCAGTTCGCGCTCCACCTGTCCCTGTAAATCAGGCACTTCCCGTTCCTCCAGACACCGGAGTACCTGTTACGGTACCCCCGGGTCAGCCTGCCATACAAGTTCAGCCCACGTTACAATTACCGACCCTGCAAGCACGAAGAATGTCAGTCGACGATTCTAGTATAGGGGCCGCAGGAGGAGGTCCTCCTCAAACCCCGCCGCCACACAAGCGTTTATCAGCACTCGAATTACATGCTCAAGCATCACAGCGTACTCCTAAAAGTAATAAGTCTGTTACAGAAATCAGACAAGCCCTTGCCGAATGTGTTTATGACACAGTCCCAGGCGAGTATAATATGGTTTTATATTCCGTACGCGTAAGAAGGGTGACCGAGTATCTAGTCACCTTACCAAATATGAAAGAAGATCTAGACAGAATATATCGTTTCATCCGTACAGGGGATGATCCAGAAAGTATTGGCGAGATTATGTCTCAAAGGAAAGCCGAGATTCAGCTCATGATATTAAAGTTCCTGATCAATTGTCTAATAAGAGAACAAGATTACCCGTCTAAAGATCCCGCCGAAATGAGAATCCTAACAAGGTGGAGTGATAATATAGCCGAGGGTAAGCACAAGACCATTAGTGCCATGGAAAGTATGTACAAGAAAATTCGTAAAGAAATAATAAGGTTACACGAACAGCGTAAAGCAGCACAAGTAAGCGAGAAAGAAAGTATCTCTGATCCTGAAGAGGAAGACGAGAATCCCGCCAGAATAGCGTATGTAGGAAAATCCAGATTTCCAGATCGCCATTTACGTCCAGAACCTAAGTCTATTTTTCATCATCCAGCACCAGAACGAGGTTCTCTAGAACAAGTATTTCAAGCTACCGATCACATTCTGAAATCACGAGTCGGTTATAGCGAATTAAGTACCATGCACGAACAAGAACTAGCCCGATCAGCAGTCCGATGGATTACTGATTCTACCACTTTTCCAGACGAAATAGTGGCACAAATGTTTCTGAAACTGCCCCCAGCCGAGCAACGACTGGTGGGTATGTATATGATCCAGTACCTCATTATTCTGTATGAGGGTCAACATTCTGATCCAGGTCCGTTACATGATATCCTGAACGAGTTACTCCAGTATAGATGGAGAGGTCTAGGTACCGATTTAGTTAGTGTCATTCTAGAACAGCGTCACAAGTATAGAACGTTCCTGAACCCGCATTTTGTTCATGTCTCACCCCCAGAAAGTAAACCATTCTACATAGACAGACAGAATCCGTTACGAGAAGTCCACCCAGTCCAAGGGGCGGGTGGCGTAATGCAACGAGTGTTTGTATACACTCCGATATCAAAGATGGAACTTCTTGAAATGAAGAAATTAATTCCCTGTCATGACAAAGATCCAGCAGGGTTCCATAGAGAATTAAAAGACATGCTCCGTATGGGAGAATACACTTACCCAGATATCATTAAAATGTTAAAGGTCCTGTTACCCGCAGGGGTGTATGAAAAGTTAAAGGAAAAAGAATGGGAGGTGGGAGAGAAAAAGATCGATTGGACAGCTCTAGAAGCTGAAGACAAGGCACGAGTACCAGGTACCGGTCTTGGAGATAAATGTAAAGAATTACCAGAATTAGTGATTCAAGTTTTACCCAGATTATTGACAACTAGGAAAGAAGACTGGGATGCAATCTCAGCCTGTAAACAGAAACAAGATGAGGATATTAGTGATTTTTATTCTAGATTTGAGAAATGTTTCAGTATTAACAGTGGTCTCAAGACAAGTAGTGAGTCATACCCTCATCTTTTCGTTACCAAATTAGTCGAGAATTCAAGTCCACAAATTAAAAACCGAGTTCTGAAAGTCGAAAGCACCTGGCAAGCAAATAGTCCGTCCCAGATGCTCCAGATGCTCCAATACCACCAGAATAGAATCAGAGAAGAGCAAGAACACGAAAGAAAACGTATGAAAGACACGAAAATGAAAGTGCTAGTTGCACAATCTATTCCTCAAGACAGTCAGAAGAGGGGTCCGAATCAAGCCAGTCATCCTGCGGCTCCCGTTAAAGGGAACTGCAATTATTGTAAACAGCCAGGTCATTTTATAAACGAGTGTGCAGTTCTGAAACACAACATAGCTACTGGTAAGACTAAAGAAAGACCACGTCCGCCGAGGCAAGAACAAGTTTCACAGACTCCTCAGTCACAGAATGCACCACAGACAGTTACAGTACCGCAGCCTATTGCTGCAACACAGCACGTTACATCGCAGATGTACCAGTATGCACAGTCCGAGTATCCAGAGTACCAGTCATATTCATGAAACAGCCTAGAGAGGGAGGTAGGCTTGCCTCTCATCGAGATACCTGTAGACCAAGAAGGTCCCTATGTTCATAGTCAAGTATTAGGGAAAGACAGAAAGTTTTTGATCGATACAGGGGCAAGTAGGACCACAATTAGTCACGCCGAAGTTCCAGGGGCTCCGCTCTCAGGCTCAAGAAATGTTTCCCTTGGATTTTCAGGAAAACCCATAGTTAATGAGATATCAAAGCCAGTTACTCTAGAAGTAGGTCCATTGTCCCGTACTACTGATCTGTTACTTACTAAGTCATGTCCAGAAAATCTATTAGGCATTAAGACATTGAAAGAATTAGGTGCAGTTATTTGCTGTTCCCCAGAGGGAATACGTCTGTTCCTACGTGACTTTAAGGGTCACTATGTATTACGAGATTTTGATTCAAGATTGTCTAATGTTCCGCAGCATTTATGGGCGCAAGGTCCAACTGATGTAGGTTACATGCAAATCACACCCCATCGTGTGACTCTCAAACCAGGTGTAGTGTTACCACGAATCAGGCAGTACAGATTGCCACCTGAGGCTGTAGCAGCCTTATCCAAAATTATTGACGAGCTCATGGCTCAAGGAGTAGTTGTAGAAACTGACTCCAATGTGTGTAATTCTCCGATCATTCCAGTCATGAAACGTACTGATCCAAATGCACCCCCAGTATATCGATTAGTGATTGATTTACGAGAGCTTAATAAATGTATTATTCCTCAGTACCCAGTTGTCCCAGACATTTCTTCCCTGTTAACAGCCATTGATTCCGAAGCCATGTTTTTCACTGTTATTGACCTCAAGAATGCATTTTTTAGTGTTCCAATTCATCCAGACAGCCAGTTTCTTTTCGGATTTTGTTTAAATGGAAGGAGCTATATGTTCACACGCGCTCCTCAAGGTTTCACAGAAAGCCCTAGTATTTACAGTCAAGCACTCAAGAGACAACTAGACAACATTCACATGCCAACTGACACTGCCCTGCTCCAGTATGTCGATGATCTACTGATCACAGCCCGTTCTGAACGTGCTTGCGAGCGAGCATCACTTACAGTTCTGTATTTTCTAGCCGAGATGGGGCACAAGGTGTCACCTTCGAAGCTTCAATTCTGTGTCCAGCAAGTGGTATACTTAGGACACTTGCTGTCCAAGAGGGGTAGGCAGTTGACACCCGACCGTATCCAGTTAATAGCGAGTCTTCCCCAGCCCAGAACCCAGAAGGAGGTACGTGCCTTTATCGGCCTTACTTCTTATTGTAGACAATGGATTCCCCAGTATGCATTTCTAGCCAAGCCACTGATACAGTTAACGACACAGGAGGCAGCCGTATCGACTGTCCTCCCTTGGACATCTGACCATACACTTAGTTTCAACGAGTTAAAGAAAGCCCTATGTCAAGCTCCAGTTCTAGCTACACCGAACTACAGTAAGCCTTTTACACTTTTCGTTACTGAACGGGAAGGTACAGCATTATCTGTTCTCACACAAGATCAAGCAGGACAATACAAGCCCTGTGCTTATTTTTCGAGCACATTAGATCCAGTCGCCCAGGCGTTGCCTGCGTGCCTCAAGTCAGTTGAAGCCACAGCACTAGCTATCAGACAAAGTGATTCCATAGTTTTAGGACATTCCCTGACAGTACAGGTCCCACATTCAGTAGAAGTTCTTTTAAACCGAACACAAACTCAGCACTTGACAATTGCACGTTTAACAGGTTATGAATTGACACTGTTCCAGCCACACATAGAAATTAGACGCTGCAACGTCCTGAATCCTGCTACACTGTTACCATCAGTTAGTTCAAATCCAGACACACATGATTGTGTGGAAGTAGTTAACATTACGACAAAGCCAAGACAAGACCTGACAGATATTCCGTTACCAGATCCTGACCTGACACTTTATGTGGATGGTTCATGTATGAGAACTAGTACAGGAGAACTAGTCGCCGCGTATGCAGTGACTACTGACACTGAAGTTATTGAAACACACCGTATTGATACTCTGTCCGCTCAAGCAGCAGAGCTAGTCGCTCTGACACAAGCCTGTATACATGCCAAGAACCTGAAGGTTAATGTTTACACAGATTCACGTTACGCATTCGGAGTTGTACACGACTTCGGAGTGCTCTGGCAGGAGAGAGGTTTTATGACTTCTCATGGAACCAAGATTCAGCATGGTCTCCTTATTCAAGCCCTGTTAGATGCCATACATTTACCGACATCTATTGCTATCATGAAGTGCAAAGCACATACGAAAGTCACAGACATTATTTCCCAAGGTAATGATTTAGCAGACCGCACAGCCAAGCTTACAGCACAGACTCCAGACATTCCAGTTAATCAGACACATATTCCAGATCTGACTACATGCATGACAGTTAAGGACCCTACTCAAGATGTCATAGATATCCAGTCACATGCTACTCCCGATGAAATCAAGAAATGGTCTGTACAAGGAGGGGTCCAGACAGATCAAGGATGGTTAACGAAGGGTAGAGCCACATGGTTTCTCCCCGATTCTATGGTCCAAGTCATTATCAATACCGCACATAGTCCAGCACATTTAGGAGAAAAAGCTATGTTAGACAGTATCCAGAACATTTGGTTCAACAAGCATTTACGAGCTGCAGCCAAGCAGAAAGTCCGTACCTGTATGATATGTTGTCAGTTTAATCCAGGTAAAAGTGTCCCGGTGGAACAAGGTGGTTTCCAGCCCCCTGACCACCCTTTTGAGGTCCTCCAGATGGATTATATTCAAATGGAGCGATGTCGAGGTTTCAAGTATGTCCTTGTAGTTGTATGCGCCTTGTCCAGATGGACAGAAGCATATCCAGTCCCAGATTACACAGCCGCGACCACTGCCAAGCAGTTGGTTCGTGAATTCTTCCCTAGATATGGACTCCCTAGAGTCGTATATTCTGATAACGGCCAGCCATTCTCATCTGAACTCATGAAACACGTGTCCCTTTTGTTAGGGTACCAGTGGAAGTTCCATTGTGTACGCCATCCTGAAGCAGCCGGTCTCGTTGAAAGACACAATCAGACTCTGAAAATCCGTATAGCAAAAGTCTGTAAAGACAAGGGTGTGGACTGGCTAGTAGCTCTGCCAGTCGCTTTATTTTATATGCGCATGGTCGCACATTCCAGATCAGGTCTGTCCCCGTATGAGGTCGTATTCGGCCGCCCCCCTAACATGTGGGGTACTCCTAGACCCCGAAGTATTACCGATGTTTCATGTAATATGCTGACAGATTACCTAGCTTCCTTGATGTCTGCCCTCAACTCATGTCGTTCACAGGTTGCTGCCGCATTTCCAGACAATACCGAGGTGGCACCGCACGAGATCGTTCCAGGCTCCCTTGTGATGATCAGAAATTTCGACAGATCAAGTCCGCTGGAACCACGTTGGAAGGAGCCACGTCAGGTCCTCTTGACCACCCGAACTGCCGTCAAGTTGGAAGGCAGGAAGGGGTGGGTCCATCTTTCTCATGTAAAACTTTTCAATCCATTGAAATCAGTCTCCAAAAACATTTCCAAGGATTTCCAGGATTCAAAGGACTGCCAGAACATTGTTTTAAAGGACTGTCCCGCACAAGACATTATTACAACCCCTCCCTTGTTAGAGAAAACTCCGCAACAGGAGTATAAGTTAAAGCTCAGGTCTAATAAGTCAGCCAGTTTGATTGTATAAGTCCTCCCCTAGGTGAAACGGTTAGACTGTTTCTGACATGTATAAAATAGACCCCCATAGTGAGAGAGTCAGTCAAAGCTCAATCAAATGTATCGTTTTTCTGAGTTTCATATTATTTCTCAGCATAATGGCTTCCTGCACCAGCTATGCTTTCTATCTGTGTTTTCCAGTTCCTCATGTAAATATGTCTGCTCATGCTACAGTAGAGCACACGTTTAGTGATCTGCCTCCTCACGAATATTCATACCGCCTCGCTATGCGTAATAACACATTCATCCGTATGTTACATTATTCACACCAGACCAGCAATGCCACTAATTGTTGGGTGTGTGGTCGACTCCCCCCTTTCCAGACACCGAAGGGAGTTCTGCCACTCTTTCCTTATCCATTCTCACACAATGGTTCGTGTGGAGCATGGTCCACGTTAACGTCATCCTCAACAGATATGTCTTTTCTTAACAGTACATGTTTCTCAGAAAAGCAAGGTCTCCCCCACAGAACAGGTTTAGATTTAGAAAACGAAGTATATAATTTAGGAAATTATTCGTCGAATTTCATGGTTCTGAATGTTCAGTCTGATACTACTCCAGACTTACCTGCTATTTCAGTACTACCAGTCAAAGGCGAATTATGTGTCCGTAGTTATGGTTCTGTACATATAGGTCATAGTGAATGTACTACTGTTATCCAGTATAGTGACAGTGGGAAATCTATTTTCAAAGCTTCACGTCATTCTTATTTTATTTGTGGTCAAACTGCATATGTCCGTCTGCCCCTCGATTGGGAGGGAACCTGTTACATTGCTTTCCTACTGCCACCTGTTTTTCTAGCCCCACCTGACTATCATAGGAATTCTTTCTTAGTACACACTAGACACAAGAGAAATCTCCCGATTGTCGATTATACTGAAACCGCCGCAGAGCAATTCATTGATATAGATAAAGGTGTTTTCCCTTATTTAGGTACAGTTGTAAATAGTAAGCTAATCCGTAGGTTAACAAGAACCCTTGAAGCAGTAGTAGATGAGACTGCCTCCGCTCTAGGTAACTTAACTGAAGAGCAATCCTTTATGAGAATTGTCGTTTTACAGAATCGTCTCGTCCTTGACGTCATACTGGCCGATAGGGGCGGGGCCTGTAGAGTTCTCGGATCCAGTTGTTGCATTTTCATTCCAAATAACGCGCCGTCTGTTTATTCAGCTATAACCAGACTCCATAAAATTGCCCATCTGTTACACCAAGATCCAGGCACCTGGACATGGTCCGGTTGGTTCTGGAATATAATTTCCGCATGGGGTTGGAAAGTCCTGTCCTTTCTAGGTATTGCAGTAGCGATCATATTTAGCTGCTGCCTCTGTATACAATGTGGCCCTGCGATTTGCAGCATGTGTGCTACCTCTTGTATTCCCCGTCCCAAGCCCTGTTCTAAATCCCGTTCCAAGACAATTCGAGACGAGCAAATGATACTGTATGAAATGATAGATGGTATCATGAATATTGATGTTTCCTGATGGAAACGTAGTGACAAGGAGGGAATGTGGAAAAGTAAATTTTGCCATGTTCTGTGTCCCTACGCCACATCCATCATATGTTATGTGTGCATGATCAATATGCATATGTTATTCCCCATTTCTGATTAAAGACGCAATTACAGTTGTGTCCACCTCTAGTATGTTAGTTTCCAGTCCTCGTGAATACTACGAATATCAGGCCTATGTAAGTAATGTTGCCACGTTTCTCAGTGTGCACGTTATTCCATTATAAAGTCCCCGTTTCCAGGCCTCAAAAAGGGCCCGGACCACAGATTCAGCTCCTGTCTCCTGAAAGCCTCGCTGAGGAGCGATACAGCCCCCACCTGTATCCTCGACCCTTCACTCACTTCCTGCCTTGCAGTGCCCGGTGCACCCCGGCTCTGCCTCTGAGTCTGCCAAAAGTATGTTATAGTTCCTGCTATCAGTTCAGTCCTCCTCCTCTGCATTCCTAAGCTACTGAACTGCATCAATAGTTTCCGTCATTGTCTAGCCTTCTCGTCTCCACGTTAGAGAAATATTGTATTTAATGGTCATTTAATATTCTTCATCACGCACTTCATGTAGAATAATGCATGGTTCAGTCTTAGAATCAAGTTAGCTTTTCCCCTCATGACTTCTAGTTTATATCAACATGTTCCCTAAACATCAGATACCAGATAGGGTTTAGGTACATGTCGCTCCGACCCTCCAGACTCTAGTCTCTGCTCCTAGCACAGAGTTCGTAGCCCCCAGCTTCTCCTAGTAATACGTCATTGCTAGTTTTCGCGCACCATTAGGTTAGAGGTCCCGGCTCCTTAGGTAGCCCCCTCCAATGTTTCCGCCCATTCATGACATATTCTGTTACGTTTTGCATCACATGTCTAAGTAAACTCCCAGTTACACCTCTTTTTTCTGTTATCTCTCGCGACTGCTACGCGTCACGCCTTCTACTCCACCTACTGTTACGCCTACTGCAATGTAATGCTATGTGTTTGCGCTATGTATATAAGTCAATGTTTTGTTATTAAATGTTAGCGCGCTCATCCCAGACCAAGCCCCGGCAGCTGCTGGGCCCCAGTTGTCCTGCCGGGCCTTATTGTCCTGTTCCCATGCAGGTTGTCCTGATCCTGTCCTTATGCTGTAATAAACCTGCAGAAACTCCTACTACCTCGAATCTTGACTCTTATTTTATTGAGCTATCTGTTATGCTATAAGTCTAGTCAAAAATAGGGTATTATTTATTTATTTACCACATTAGTCCGTGGCCTACTTAGCCGAAGCTCCCTCCTTTCGACGCAGGAAATACCCTTCTCGAGATGGCACAGTGGGGTCAGGATGTTTTGAAAGTTCAAGTGTCTCTGTATCAGGGTAGCAGCTCAACGATGGTCGGTCCCGGTTCAGGAGCTCTTCTTGGGTGTTGACGGTGTCTGTCGTGGCCAGGGCTGGAGAGATCTTTTTGCAGTGGTGAGCGTGCAGCCAGTGTTTCTTCCCCTCCACTCGAAGTGCGGTCCGAGTGGTGATCAGCACTTGCCAGGGGCCCGTCCACCGGGGTTCCAAACTCTTTGATCGCTGAAAGTTTCGGATCAGCACGAAGTCCCCCGGCTGGATGGCGTGACCCGGACCCCTGGAAGCATCGGGGATGGCCTGCCGCACCTGCTGATGAAGGACAGACAAAGTTTCAGTCAATTTGTACAGATAATCAGACATTAGGACATCCGGAACGTCATGAATGGACGTTGGTTTCGGGGCAGACCAGACGCTCATGGGTCGGCCGAAGCCGCCAGCAGCCTTCATCGTCTTTCAATCCCACCCGTGCCCATTCAGTCAATTCATGTTGTGTGCTAGCCATTTGTATGTCTCTAATTGTGTCCTTGGTGTCAGTCCAGTTTTCTGCTTGTGACCTGGTCACGTACATACGTGTTGTCGTTCTATTTTCTGCTGTCGTTCGGGCGGTGATGTCGGCTAGTGCGTTTCCCTGTCCAATAATGTCTGTCACCTTCTTGTGTGCCTGGCATTTGATCACGGCAAGCTTGTTGGGGAGGAGGACAGCTTCGATTAAGGCGGAGACTAAATCCCCGTGCAGGATGGGTGTGCCGTGTGAGGTCAAGTATCCTCTCTCCCTCCAGAGGAGCCCAAAATGGTGAACCACCCCGAAGGCGTACTGGCTGTCGGTGTAAATGTTCGCCGTGGTTCCTGTTGCCAGGATGCAGGCTCTCGTCAAAGCAATCAGTTCCGCTGCCTGAGCAGATCGCTGGGTGATGCGGGCTGTTTCTACTACAGTTCGAGCTGTGGTGACTGCATAGGCAGCGGAAGTGGTACCATCGGAGAGTTTGATGCAAGAACCGTCCACCCACAACTCCCCGTCGGGGTCAGGGAAAGCTGTGTCTCTGAGGTCGACCCTACTCCTGGTCTGTTCGTCCGTAAGAGTCACGCAGTCATGTACGGGGTGCACATTGGGGTCGTTCTCTGGCAGGGGTAACAGAGTTGCTGGGTTCAGTGTGGTGCATCTTTTCAGGGTGATATGGGGGGCAAGCAAGGTTAGTTCGTATCCAGTCAGTCGTGCACTCGTCAGATGTTGCGTCTTGGTTTGGTTCAGGAGGGTGTCGACTGCATGGGGTACCAGTACCGTGAGGGAATTCGAGAGTACAATCCCCTCACTCTGTCGGATAGAGACTGCAGCAGCAGCTACAGCTCGAAGGCAGGCAGGCAAGGCTCTGGCGACAGGGTCAAGAGTGGCAGAGAAGTAAGCGCACGGTCGTTGCTTAGGACCGATGGCCTGGGTCAGGACAGATAAAGCGCACCCCTCCCTTTCGTGAGTGTAAAGGGAGAAGGGCTTTCTGTAATCAGGGGTACCCAGGACAGGGGCTGAGCAAAGGGCATCTCGTAGTTCTGTGAAGGAGGTTTGACACTCAGGAGTCCAAGGGAGTGGGAAAGGGACGTCTTTGTTTAAGAGAGAGAGCAGTGGTTTTACAACGAGGCTGAAGTTTGGCAACCATTGTCGGCAGAAGGAGGTGAGGCCTAATAGGGAGCGAACCTGCTTCTGGGTTTTAGGGACAGGGGTGTCTAGAATGGTCTGGATTCGATCAGGGGTGAGTTTCCTTCCATCTTTGGACAGAAGGTGGCCTAGGTAAGTGACCTGGGGTAGGCAGAATTGCAACTTCTTCTTGGAGACCTTGTGGCCATTTTCCGCAAGGAAGTGCAAGAGTTGAATGGTGGCGGTAACCGCTAGAGGGGTGGTGTCGGCTGCCAAGAGGATGTCATCGACATATTGTACCAACACCACCCCGTCGGGTAACCGGACTTGGTCTAGTTGCCTTTTGAGGGCCTGGCTGTAGATGCTAGGGCTCTCCGTGTAGCCTTGAGGGGCTCGGCAAAACCTATATGAGCGGGATTTTAGAGTAAAGCCGAAGAGATATCGGCTGTCTGGGTGGATGGGGATGGAGAAGAATGCGTTCTTGAGGTCGATGACGGAAAAGGTGGTTGCAGTGGATGGAATCAAGGTCAGGATGGTGGTGATGTCTGAGACCACAGGGTACTGGGGTACTACCACTTTGTTGATCTCTCGGAGGTCGATGATGAAACGGTATGCTTTCTCATCTCCCTCTCCCTGCTTCTTGATAATGGGCAAGATAGGGCTGTTGCAAACGTTGCTAACCACTTCCTCTACCACTCCTGCGTCTATCAATGACTGGATAATCATTACCAATGCCTTCTCGCCCTCTGGCGATATCCGATATTGTGGGAGTTTTGGGAGTGTTGCGTCTGGTCGGACAGTAATGTGCACTGGGTCAATTAACATACGCCCTACGTCCGAATCCGCTTTGGCCCACAGATACGGAGGCAGGGTGTCAAGCAGGGACGCGTCGACGTCGGTGATGGAAAACATGTGTCGGGGGGAACAATGTTTAAGCAGAACGGGGTTGTCGTAAAGAAACACTCGAACTCCATCTTGAGAACACCTAATCGTCGCTCGGAAGTGTTTCAGTAAGTCAAGTCCCATAATGGCGTCAGGGCTATTGGAGGAGAGCAAGAACGTGGTGTCGGTGGTGTTGTTTTCTACGTCAAAGAGAATCGGGGCAGACAAAGGGTTGGTGGAGGGCGTTCCATCGAAACCTGTCGATGTTATGAGTGAGCCAGACAAGGGTGCCCTTGGAATCAGTCGTTTAGATAACGCACTACGTGTTGCGCCAGTGTCTACCAGAAATGGAGACTTGGTACCCAGGACCTTAGCAGTGACATAAGGGCCCTGCTGGTCAACATAGAGCTCGACTGGATCCCTCCCTCGCCCTTGGCTGTCCTATGCAAAGGTGTGAGTGTCGTCATAGTCAGATTGTTGATATTGGTTCTGTCTGGGTCGATCGAACGTATTCGGTCTGCTTGATCTGACATTAGTCGCGTCATTTGGGGGCCCTCGTTGTGTTCCCCTAGGTCTCGGTCCGTTTGCTACCTCCCTGGGGTCTCTGTTCCGGATCATTTCCAGGAGAACTGGGCACTGGGATTTCCAATGGCCAGTCTCTTTGCAGAAAGCGCACTGGTCATCTCTAAGGTCTGTGCGTCCACTGTAGGGAGTCAGAGTGCGGTCCTGGGGAAATGCAGTCTTAGGGGCGTTTGTCTGGTAGTTTCCCCGGTATTGGTCTCGTCCTATAGTCACCCCTTGCAGTTTGGCAATCATCACCCTCTCCTTTAAGTCTTTCTTCTTTTTCTCTGTCGCCCTATCGTTCTCATTTTTCTGATGTTCATAATATTGGGCCATTTGAAGAATCGCCGTAGGTTTGGAGGCTGCCCAACTACTCTCGCTGGCCTGTAGTTTCTGAGAGATGTCCAATGATAGGCCCTTAACATAATTCTGGACAAACAGATGGTGTCCGGTTGCAGTGGTCATGTCCTGGCCGCTGTAATCGGAGAACACCGTTTCAAACCGGGAGAAGTATTCCGATACATCCTCCTGGGGTTTTTGGCGACAGGCTGTTACTATCGACCAGTCCACTTTCTTTTCTGGGATTAGGGTTTTTAATTTCTCTACAATTTTATCTGGGAGGTCTAGAATGGATTTCAACGGCTTTTGTCCTGGTCCCCGTTGTTTGTCCAAGTCATCGAGTTGTGGCCAGGTATGTCCGAACAGCTCAAGGTGGTCGACTTTCCGGATTTGCTTCCACACATCAGCTGGTAGACATAACCCGAAGAACAAGTCGATGTCAGCCAGGGTCATGATAGTCGAACCCAGGGCTGTACCTAATTCAGTATAGAAGGCAGTGGGGTTTTTACGTAGGTCGGGTAGAGACTTCCGGAATGTCAGTATCTCTTGCCGGTCCCATGGCTGGTAGACCCAGTTGTATACTACCCTTCCCTTCGCATCTTGGTTGTTTGCATCATCGTGAGTCCCCGTCCCCCGAGGAGGAACCCAGTAAGGGGCAGCCTCACGTATCGGCATCATGGTGTTAGATTGCTCGGTTGGCGGTTCGGTCACTACGGGGGCCGCGGATTTAGCTCCCGGCTTTCGTTCAGTGAGGTGGCGGAAAACCTCAAGCGTACGCGTAAGGAGGTCCGACACATCACACTCGCCCTCATCCCCGATATCGACCTTCCGGTACAGAGTCCTTAGGCTCTCGGGACCTTTGTCTCGATATCGGTCCTCGTATGCATTCAAGACATGATAACACAGTCGTACGGTAAAATGTCGTCTGTGACTCCCTGTATACGAGCTGAACATATCTGTGATGTACTCTTCATCATCCTTCCTTTCTACCAGTGTCCTTGCTATTTTGTCGATCCCCGCTCGCTCATCTTTGTCTAGCCTGTTTATTCTTGCAAGGCCAGCCCCTCGAGTCTCATGCTCGTCTAACGTTGTCGTTGATGTGGGTTTTAATACAAGGGGTTCGGCTGGCACAGAGGCCATTGGGGCCGACGCTGCGGCGGTACCCTCGATTGTACCTGGGGGTGGCGCGTGCTGCGCCAGGGGCCGAGAAGGGGCGTATGGAGGGGGCATGTAGATGATAGGAGGACCTAACAGCAGGTCCTCATTGGCTTGTCGTTTCGAGGGCAAGTCAGGGTAGAGCATGGAGGGGGTTCTAACCGGACACTGGCTTGGCGTTTCCCTTTCTAGTTTCTGTTTAGCTTTCTCTCTTTCCTCTATCTCCTTTTTTAGCTTCTGAGCAGCTAGGTGGGCTGCTTTTTGCAGCTCTTTTTCCAACCTACTCTCAGTTTTCTTTTTACGCTGTTCAGTTTCTTTTCGCCACATGCCGAAGCTATCAAGCATAGTGGGTGTTGTCTTGTTTTTACCCAGGGCAGTTTCTAGCATTTTTATTTTATCATCATCGAAGGATCCTGTCAGGGGCCATTGACTTTCCTGACCCTGTTTTGTATATTTATGCCATAGTTTACTATAGGCAATAGCGGTCAATCCATGCTTCATGAACATGTCCTTATTAGGGGTGCCTTCCAGTGGGGCTGGATGGTCCATCTCTAATAAGCGGTCCGGGCTAAACAGGCTACCAATCAGTGGGGAGAAGACAGACATGACGGCTCGTAACGAGGGACTAAAAAGTCAGCACTGCCTATCTTATCACTAGGTGTAAAGACTGGACAGAATATTTCTATTCTACGTTGTTTGCAGGCAGTGAATACCTCATGGATCACAATAACCAAAGACCAACAAATAACAATGGGGAGAATGAGTAGGTCCGCAAAGATCTGCGTTACCTACCTTTTTCGCTATCTGCAAAAAGGGTGGTCTCTTCCCTGTTTGCAGACAGGGAATCTCCAGGAAACAATAATTTTGCGAACAACAGTTCAGTTTCAAGCAATTATAGGGTGAGGGAGAAAAAAAATAAGCACGGCTGCTACCCTACCTATCCTCCACTGCTTGCAAAGAGAGAGACCTTTGTTTCTCCGTTTGCAGACAGTGAATCCCTCGTGGATCAAGATAACAAAAGACCGACAAATAACAATGGGGAGAGTGAGTAGGTCCGCAAAGATTTGCGTTACCTACCTTTTTCACTATCTGCAAAAAGGGTGGTCTCTTCCCTGTTTGCAGACAGGGAATCTCCAGGAAACAATAGTTTGTGAACAACAGCTCAGTTTCAGGTGACTATTGAGTGGGGGAGAAAAATAAGCACGGTTGTCTGCCCTACCTATCCTCCACTGCTTGCAAAGGGAGAGCCTGT
Organism: Lissotriton helveticus; assembly: GCF_964261635.1. Classification (NCBI taxonomy): domain Eukaryota; kingdom Metazoa; phylum Chordata; class Amphibia; order Caudata; family Salamandridae; genus Lissotriton; species Lissotriton helveticus. The sequence continues at coordinate 1,389,613,673 of NC_136067.1, forward strand.
TGTTTCTCCGTTTGCAGACAGTGAATCTCTAATTAAACAAAAAGGAGCAATACTAGTATTTAACAATCAAGCAAATTTTCGCAATTTGTCGTGGTAACACGACCTTACCCGGACCGCATGGACAGTTTCCTGACTTCCGAATCCAGCGCCCGATCGTCCTCTCTTCTTCGTTATCCTCGCGGCACTCCTGATGGTTCCCAGTCAGGACCGTAGATCACTCGAGAGAGGTCTGTTCGGAACCAGTGAAGTTCGGATGATCGGCTGTCAGACGAGGGTCTATCGGACAGACGCGTTCCCGATCGTTGCAGTCGTTCACTTTGTCGTCAGGACCTCTCCCACTGGATCCATGGGTCGCTGATGGGCCCCACGCTTGGGACGCCAATTGTGGAAAAATACTAACTGGGGGGCACTACCAACCAGAATATAAGATCCTTAATTATTGCCCGGCGATGTCGCCTCTCGAACCCACCAAGAAGTTAAACCATTGAAGAGGCAGGCGCTGGAGACTGGAAGGCAGGAAACAAGGTTTTTATTCTCTCCGGAGGAGAACACAACGAAACGGACAGAAGGTATCGTTCAGAGGTGCTCTAACTGCATCTCGGAGGCCTGGCCTCTTATACATGAGTTTATCTCTTTATTACATGTAACACATTCTCGTCGATACTTTGATGTACGAAAAGACATCCTCAGAATCCCCCCTTCCCAGCCCGTTCCCATGCAAGGCTACAGTGGAAGTCCCCGCCCCGTTCACAACAGGTGATGATCATTGCGCAGCTGGGTATTCCGCCGATTCACGGAGTGTGCGGGTTTCGATCGGATCTCGTGGGATGGGGGGGCTTTGATCATCTCGGGGGTCCTTTGAGGAGGGAAGCTTCTTATTGTATGGGGAGGGGCAAGAGTATGGTATCGGCAGAGCTAGGTGTCGGCCTGGGAACGGGAAGACAGACGGGCACACGGGAAAAGGGGGTTTGCATCAAAAGGGCCGGAGGTCATGACGGGGAAGCAGGGAGATGTCGCGCTGGGCACAGGATGAGCGCCTGGGGCAGAGCAGTGCCGAGGAGGGGTTTATGACTCAAGGCAGGTGCAAGCAAAAGGGGGGGGGGGGTTGCCAGCGAAGTTAGGAGAGAGAGAGAGAGAGAGACGCGCTAGCTCTCAGCGAGAGCGGGGGAGCCATGGTGTCCAAAATGGCGGCTGTTTTACGCGCACAAAAGGTTTAAGGAGAGCAAGAGGGCGCCGATAATGTTGACGGTTTTCAGCCTAACTTTTAACACTCAGGCACTGTCAGTCGCCAGAGGTAGTCGTGGCCTGGGTGTGGTGTGGTCCTGCCACCTGTAGCCTGGGCGGTGCTGGGGCCCAGCAGCGCCATCGCTCTTTGTTGGATCGGAGTGAGACAGCACTAGTGCTGGGACCTACCGGCCCCACTAACGGTCAAGGGCAAACGGCTGCGCGGAATCATGGAGCAATCTGGGCTGGCGCTGGACCACGCGCCAGATAGCTGGGTTGGTTTGGCCTCTTACAGCAGCCTGTGAGTGGTGGGGGTACCACCGAGTGCTTGCGGCACCCCCTGCATCAGCTACAAATTCCGCATACCCCAGTGAGAAGAAACGGATTCTTCCTTCTGCTGCGCTGAGAGGACTGTGCAGAATGGTGGGCGCATTACAATTACAGGTCTGCCATACTACTCTGAGGCCTGCCATTTGAGGTGAGCGGTGGCTTGGGAGGGAGCAGCAGGGACCCCAGTTAATAGCCCAGAAGCAGAAGAGACATAGTGTGAGTACTTACACCCCCCCCCAGGACTGTCTGCTGATGTTTGCGATGTCCTCTATCAAATGGGGTACAGAGTCAGTGCGCTCCCCTGCAAACTGACTGCTTCCACTGTAGGACTCCTCCAAATTTGACCAATAATTTGCAAGACCCAATGAGTATATAGTCTCCTGGTCTGATGCAGGGGGCTGTACACTGCACTATCGTCTCTGTAGACAACAACCACTGTATCTGTGGAAAGAGTGCACACATTTTTAACTAAAGAGCAGCTGTATGACTGCCACCCAGTTTCCTGCTCTAATCTGAATAAATAGGTTGGTACCAGACCCTACTCACTACAATGCATCCCATGGCTCCCTAAGTCACACCATGTAGGCTGGACAACAGCGGGGTTTGAAGTGGTGAATAGCCATGAATTGACTAAAACTGAGGCTTTGCAGTGCACACAACAAACTTTTCAATCTAATCTCCTCCCTCCCCTGTGCTCAGTCTGGTAGTCTCCATCATCCGCTGTCCCGCCAGCAGCTGTCGCATGGGTGTCCATTTTAGGGCACACTAAAGCCAAGTCGGGAGCCCCTTTGGCCCGGATCCACTCTCACTCTTCAACATCAGAGGGCTCACCAACTCACTCTTTACCAGTGGGCAACGCTTCCCCAGCCTCATCTGTGGAAAAATTAGATGTTATACTTCAAGGAATCTGTAAGTTTTGAACGGCCATAGCGCAACAGTTGGGGTGATCACAACAGGCATTAGCCTACTGAAGGATGACCACTGTAAATTAATGGACCTGGTCAAGGCCAACGACTCAGAATTGGGAACACTAGCTCCGTGCTCAAAGGAACACAATGCCCAGATTTTACATCTGCGCCAACAGGTGGAGCGTCTCCGGGTGTGCGTGGAGGATGCTGAGGGGAGATCCCGCTGACAAAATCTACACATTTTGGGACTCCCTTAAGGAACGGACGGCCCCCGTGCGACACTATAAATCAAAGACTGGCTCAGAATGGAGGTGCCCCCTACCAGTCTCTCTGTTAATTGTAGAGAGGGCACATCAGGTCCCCTCTAAGTAGCCCCTTCCAAGTGCAAATGCATGCCCTATTATCACTAAAATTCTCAACTTCAGGGACCCTGATGAGATCCTACAAGCGGCCCCCAACATGGGCCCCCTATTGGTCAATGATTCAAGGGTCTCCATATTCCCTGACTATATAATGGCTCTACAATGCAAACCTTCCTCATTCCAAGACATCCCCACATACGTGTAGCTGGCCTCACCTATGCTCTTCTTTTCCCAGCCAAACTTAAAATACTCCACTGTCAATGCTCCCATTTCTTCGATAACCTAGAGAGAGCCTGGAACTGACTGGAGAAGCAATTGGCGGACTCCACAAGTCGAGGCTTTCGTGATGGGGTACCAATTCAATAGTGGCGTGCCCCCGTAGAATGGGGCTCACAACACAGGACAGTGTCGGTGAAGCGCCTTCCACATGTCAGGCTCTGGAGGGCTGGGTGGAGGCGCTCCGTTCGGCATCAGCACTAAAATCCACCCGGCCACTCTTCAGTTCCAGTTCCTGGCAAATCAACGTCTCACACTCGGATTCTGCTGCAAGTGTGGTGCTGTCCCTTCAGCTTCCTCACAGTTAAGTAATGATCCTTTGGAATGACAACCGTAGATGGATCCCTTACAGCAGCGCCTACTGGCTGGTATTTGGTAACAAAGTGCTGCCACCAGGGGGCTCCCTGAAGATGCTTGGCATGTGCTGCAGATGTTGTATACGTAGACTGGGCCGCCATAGTGCATAAATATTCATGGCCAGGAGAAGCCATATAATGCCATGTTCGCATCCTCTCCTAATGGACATTTGAATGTTAGCTGTGGGATTGTACCTCATTCATGTACTATTAATGGTCCTGGGTCTTTTTGGTAGTGGGGTGTTCAGCATATGTTTGTAACTCACTTACTCCCGCTCAGTTAGAGCTCTCTACCCGCCCCTATGGCATAGGCACATATTATTTTACAGTTTATAACATTTATGTTTGGTCAAACGACGAAGAATCGCAAGACCGAGTCTTGTGGGATTGTTTTTTCTTACTGTCTCCGATGGTATATGTGCTCTGCATTTTTTCAAATTCCTCATGTTGACAGTAGCTAAAGCTTACACCCTTATCACTTGGAATGTCCGGGGTATGGGTTCAAACTGCAAACGGCACAGAATACTTGCTCAATTACAAAGACGCCATGAAGAAATAGTGTTCCTTCAGGAAACTCACTTGGTAACCTCTGTAGCACATACATTGAGTAAACGATGAAGAGAGCAATTGCACCACTCTACCTAATCCGCATTCGCATAAGGGGCAGTTGTGTGGACACGAACGGGGGCACCATTTGCAGTGTCGGAATCCAAGATTGATACTCACAGATGCTATGTCCTACACTTAATGGGAAATTATAAGCCTGGGATGTATATATGAACCCAACTCGGTCCAAGCTGAATTCCTGGCCAACTTGTTTACTGAGTTGATGGATTGGTCACAATACCCCTGGCTCCTGGGAGGGGATTTCAATGCGGTACTGGATACCAACCTGGAACGCTCACATCCCCCTTCGTGGGCATGGCTATAGTACATCAATCTAAGGAATTGCGTCGCTGGGTGCACGGGTGGGACTTGGCAGATATATGAAGGGACCGTAATATTGGTCTTGCCGAATACTCCTTTTATTCATATCCCTATGCCTTGCACTCCCTTTGGATAGGTTCCTCTGTGCACACAGCTTACTCTCCTCTATCACTCACTCTAAGTATCTTGGTATCAATATCTGATAATAACCCTCTGGAATGTACACTCTCTTGGGGACGAGGCCCTTCTCCCATTCTAACATGGTACTTACAACCTCAACTACTCGAAGACTCAGTGTTTAGGAACACATTGGCTACAACCATCACTACATACTTCTCCCAGAATACTGCCACAGCTTCCTCACGATTGATAGAGTGGGAAGCCTTTAAGGTGGTAGTTTGCAGTGTCTCAATTGGCGCAAAGATGGGAGCTAGGTGGGAAGTCACTAGAGACATTGCGGAGCTCGAGGGCAGACTGGGCCCATGGAGGTGGCACCCCAAGAAAATGCAGCAAATTTAATGCAGTTGAAGGAGGCTAGGATTTCATATGCTGAATTTTTTAGAGTGACTGCGATTAATAGATCAGAGGGTCTATATACCATGGACACACTCAGTAGCAGACAGGTCGGGCACCATATTGGCCCGATTAATTCAGCCAACACGTTCTCCTACACCCGTATAGTCCCTTACTACACCCGCACAGGGATTGGCGACTACACAGGTAGAGATTAATACAGCAATCGGTGATTATTTTGCTTTCTGTCCGGAGCATCCCTCCCAAATATTCTGGACACTGATAAAAAGGACCTTGCCGTCCATATTACAGTCACTGACATATTGGGGAAGAGGCCTCAAAGAACTGGCTTGTAACAAAGGGCTGGGCTTGGATGCTCTCCCTATAGATTTCTATTCCACCTTTGCGTCACAGTTTGTGCCACAATTGAAGAAACTTTATAATGCGTCCTTTGCTGAGCGAACGTTGCCCCCCACCATCAGGGAGGCATTAGTGAAGTCGCTTTTAAAGCTAAATTGTACTCCTAAGGACCTCTAACAATCCTTAATACAGAGTATAAAATACTCAGTAAAATTCTGGCCCGCCGCCTGCTTCCATTCCTCTGTGGTTGATACATACAGGCCAATACAGTTTTGTGCCTCACCCTACTACCTCATTGAATATACATCTGCGATTTGGGATAATGGATTCAGCCCGTAATCAGTACCCCTATGCCGGATGCCTCTCTTTAGATATCTGGGTAGGGATTATATGTGTGACATTGATGTGGTATGGGATCCTCCGGAATATCTTAAATGGGTGAAACTTTTATATTCCTTACCCACAGCCAAGGCCAAAGCAGGCCAACATGTTTCCCAATCTTACCAGATTCTTAGTGGGACCCGTCAAGGATGTCCCCTTTCCATGCTTTTTTGTATTGGCAGTGGAACCAGTTATCTCTGCCATGCTCTGCCTAACATTGGAATCCCAATTTGTCAGGTTGTTCTTTCGGGTTCCCTATACACCGACGATATGCTCCTGTATCTTAAAGATCTCCGGATGAATATAGCCTAACTGACCCAGCTTCTCTTCCGGTTTGGCTCCATGTCAGGTACAAATAAGCGCCTCTAAGTCCTGCGGGTGTTCCTTCTATGCATTTATTAGAAGTCCACTCTCCAATTTGGTGAGCTACAATTAAAAGTGGAAGCTGATTCCTTCCGTTACTTAGGAATTCAAATTTATAGGGAAACACGTGATATACTGGAAGGGAACTTGGTACGTGTGGTTAACTCCCTGAGGTCTCAGGTGTCCTAATGGATCAGACAACCCATATCCATTGCAGGCAGGCTGGCGCTGGCAAAAATGGTGATGTTACCACGGTTATTGTACCATTTCGTGAATCTCCCACCGGTGGTCCCAACCTAGGTATTTAAGCTCGTAAACTCAATGCTGATTGATCTTGTCTGGGGAAAGGGGAGTCACAGAGTTATCTTGTCTGAATTGCAACTGCTGGCATCCAGTGGGGGAATAGAGCCCAAACTTTAAAGCCTATTGCATAGCTGGACAGTTGCAATGATTATCATATTGGTTAGCAGGCCATAACCTGTTTGAAATAGGGTACACAACTGTACACCTGCACCTAGGGAAGTTCCATACACTGTTATGTCCAGAATCCTCAATATTGCATGTAGACTCATTATTGTTGCGCACTGCCCTGATATATTCGAGAATGGCCCTAAAGTATTCTAACACACGAACACCACATGCCCCAAATATTCCACTCTGTGCTCTTCCGACCTCTGCAGGCACATTGACAGCAGCAGGCTAGCTCCCTGGCGTCAGGATGCGGTGGCAACTGTCTGTTCGCTGTTCGTGGATAGAGTCCTTCCGCCCCATGCAGAGTGTGTACAAGTACACAGGTTGCCAGACTCTTTATTTCTGACTCTCGCTAGTATTCTCCACTATGTGCGCAAACATTGGGTGGTGGATAGTAAGGAACCTGCCACTGATGAGTTGCTCCGAGCACTGCCCACAATGGGGCACGGGAGCCACCTGGTAAGTTGGCTCTACTGTGGTTTGAAGGAACATCCCATGGTTTTGCTCGCCCTCTGAAACTAAAATGGGAATCCGATCTGGCTAGAGAACTAACTGACAAGAAATGGGCCCACATTTTAGAATATCCCAAATGCATCTCCCGTATTACCCGATTTAAGTTTATTCAGTTTTCATTCATACACAGGGCGTATTTAACACCATACAAACTGCACGCAATGTACCCCGCGGCTGCATTGGATTGTCCGCATTGTCGCTAACTCAATGTGGAAATCATAATTATTCCTTGGTTTGCCCCTCCTTAACAGGGTAAGGGTGGAGATTCGGGGCGGTCTTGCGGCTGACGGGAATACATAACTGGACATTGTTGGGATTTTGTCTATTGGGTCTGTCCCCGCTGCCCAAAACAGCTAAAGTGATGGTTTGTTTGCCTTTCATTACTCCTGGCAAGGAGATTGATTACGCAGCCCTGGAAGTTTCCTCATGCTCCTAGAATGGGGTTTGGGGGGGAGAGGTGCTACGTTGGGGCTCCGCTGAAGGGGAGGCATTGCGGCTGAAGGAGTAAAGGGGACTTCGCAAGAAGCCAATCTCTTTGGATTGGAATGTGCTACTTGAACAGTTCCGAGTACAAGTATCTGAGATATAATGGGGGATGCGGTGGGTCCACTCATGTTTCCTAGCGGACACGATAGTAGACTTTATGATGCCTCCTGGGACAAATTGGACCCCAACAAACACCCTGCTGATGATAACTCCGTCAACATTAGAACCACCCAAACTCGTTCTGGGGGGTGGGTTGGGGAGTTTTGGGGACTGTTCCATATCTCCATGTTTATTATTATCATTGAATGACTGTAGTTGCCGTTTCATTGCAATGCCTATGTTGCTCCTTTCCTGTTTTTTATACTTACAACTCTGTCTGTACTACCAGGAAATGTATATGACGGAAAATATATATTACTATTGTACCAGCACCAATCTGAAAAACAGTAATAAAATGTGTTAAAAAAATTATAAAATCTTCACGCAGCCCCCGACTGGCAAATAGGAGTCCCAAACAACAGTACACAGGGCGTCAGTCCCACCGGATCGCAACACTAGACAGGGCTATGCCCTTTTCGGTCCCAGCAATGCGTTGGGGTAACACCCACAATTTGAAGCCCACAACACTTCACTTTCGCCTGCTGTTCAAGTGTGACAGACCTTAATCTTCACCACGGTCCCCACCTGGCATACAGGGGTTGCAAGCAGCAGCACACAGGCAGACAACATAATCAATGCAGTGGTCCCGACAGGACAGTATGGGAATCTCACATTTCTCTTCAGGGATCCACTCAACAGAATGTCCATTGGACCTCGGTCCCTCCAGACACTCACCTCCTCCTCACAAAGTCCTCTGGTCTCAATGGCCGGCAGATACTGGTGCTCCAGGCTCCAGGGCAAGTGGCCTTGAGTCTCCTGGGTGATATCCCGTCACTCAGCAGGGAGACTAGGAGACCTTGATATCCAGTCCTGGTCACAGCAGCCAAAAGTTGTGCTGAGCTTCTCCATGTGGGATGTGCAGCCAAGGTTTGACTGTCTGACGTTTGACAATTTGGGAGATTCAAGCTCTTGTTTTCATATTCCATTTCCAGACAGAGGTGTGACTTAGTGACTCAATCTCTGAAGTTTGGGTTGGGGAGGTTGCCTTCATTGCAGTACCCACTCCTCTATCTTGTCCTTCTCCCAGGAAGCAGTCTGTCATAGCTGGAGCTCCAACTTTGATAGGCTCACAACACTGGCCATGGGAGTGACTCTTGGATCACACCTGAATGCCAGCCTAATAAAAGGTTACAAAGGACCCAGCCCTGCTCTTTATGAGTCCCAGAATCAAAGAACTCTTGAAGTGCACAGGGGAGCCTGGCTCTGTTTTCCTCCGGTGTGTGTCCCCCTGCTCTCAAGAAAGCGGCAATTCACAAATCTGTCTAAGATGGCCCCTCCACTTGCCTTTCCAATGCCTTGGGATTCCAATGTGGAACCCACTGACCAACATCTACTGCACCTCAAGCACGCACACATACATCACAGCATGCACACTCAGCAAGACATGCCCTGCACAGCGCTACTTACCAACATGATGTAAGCACACAACAGTGGAACTTTTTCATGAGTGGGGCGGTTGGCCACATTCTAGTGGCACCAGTAAAAATGCCTGTCCACTCTACTCATCATTATTACAAAAATACGGCATGCTGCCACCACTGTGCTTCTGCTACTTAACTGTTGGTGAGAGCAGTAGACATTTATCACTGTGAGGGACGCGATTTGTGCACCCCTCCTGGTCTAACAAGTTCCCAATCTGTGAGACAGGCCAAGGTCATGGCAAAAAACGCTACCAAGGCTCCAGGTATCACTGCAGCTGAGGCTCTCAAGATAGGATTACATGTTCATCTTCATTCAGGGGACTTTTCCTTCCCAACAACAAGGAAAAAGGAGGAAAAGCAAGAAAGAAATGAAGAGTATAAATGTGAGCGCATGGCAAAAGCCAGAAAGGAAGAATTCAAATAAAGTCTCAAAAAAGAGCAGAGAAAGAAAGGCCATTACAAATGATAGAACTGGCAAATAATAAAGGGAAAGATGGGGAAAGAAATTAAGGGACAGGTAAGAAGTAGGCAAAGGAGAAAAAAGAGGGAAACATCCTTTACGACTCAACTTTTACCACGCAGTGCCTTTACAACGCAGGATTTTCAACGCAAGTCATTACAACAAATTGCGCTGGGGGCGCTCTAGGATAGGTAATAGTTTAATTTACTATCCAACACCTTCCATACTATCCACAGGGACTGGAGTTGGAATAGTAAATTAAACTATTCAATATCCAGCACCCCCCAACGCAAGTCGTTGTAACGACTTGCGTTGAAAAACCTGCGTTGTAAAGGCATGCGTGGTAAAAGCATGCGTTGTAACAACGTACATCCGAAAAAAGATGAAATATGAGTCGAGAAAAAGGCTGAGATAGGTGAATATTAATAACCATATAAAGGAGGATTAGAACTGAGGCAGAAGCAATAATGTGAGGGGTGATAAGAGAAAAATATGGAGAAATATATAGGAGGAAAAGTGTAGATAATTAGATGAGAACAAAGCGGGGAAAGCTGGAGGCGAGGAAAACAGAGAGCTGTGGCTCACTGAATGAGATAAGGAAACAGGTACATTGAGGTTAAAGCGACACTGGTTCAGATTGAGGTAAACCTTTCAGTCATTAAAGCAAAGTGGCCATAGCATGAGACAGCCCACACTAGTAATCTGTCAACATTTGTCATATTGAAAGCATACTAATAATTTTAGTAGCTCTACTATAAAGTGTCTATCCTTGGCATAGTGAGAGCATTCTGAAGTCCCTGGCTAAAGTTAAGCTTTCTTTGCATACTGTGGGTAGTCATGGCTGCATGCAGGCTCTGACATTAGACAGCCCTCCTTGGCATATTGTGGCCCTGGTAGGCTTACTGGTGTCCCTGGCATGAAAAGTAGAAAGTTCCACACCTGAATCTTTACAAGTTACCTTTTAAAAAAAGAATTACTTAGGTGAGGAGAACCATGCCTTTGTTGATTGTTCTTTTCAGAGGTTTTAAATCTTCCCCAGTCTATCGCTAGCTATTTTATAATTGTTGTCCTGCTGGTTTCAAGTTATTCGATGTACCTGGAGGGGAAGGCTTCTTCCTGGTTAACCTTTAAGTGACAGGAGCAAACTTATTGTCAGAATGTATGATAGCATGGTTGTTGTGATTAGTGAGGGTTTTAGTAGAAAGTGGGATCAGAGATTTTGACAAGGATTTAAGCTTTTGACATAGTAAATGCATGGAAATGTTTTTTAGTGGTTGTTGCATAATTCACATTGGCTATTTCCCTTTATTATGAAGGTTCAGCATGGTAAAGTAGAATGGTAACGCATTGCAGCCTTTTCAATTGAGTTTCAATGATTGCCAAGGATGATGATATTTGTATGACAAAATATAAGATCCAGGGTGTTACAACTGTAGTCAGTCAGTAGGAACACAAATTGAGAAAGATAATGGAGTAAGCAAGTTTCTTTTAACGTTAAAGCAAATAGTTTTTTGCATCTAGGATGTAATGAGATTGTTCAAGTTTTCAAATAGGGTAGCATTATGCTCTAGGAGTTGGCTACTAATATGAATGGAGGCAGGTGGTATTGTTGTGATTCAGTCTGATGATTACTGAAAGATGGTGGAAGTAGGAAAAGGAAAGGGAGTCACCCACTGTCAGGCACAGCCAGTGCAGGTCAGAGCAGGGGCAGGGGGAAAGGGTGGGGGGATTCAACATACGACGACAAGGGAAACTTTAATTTACCTTGTTGTCGTATGTCCAATCCGTCCCCCCCGGCCCCACCGCTCTTACTTGCATGGGCCACACTTGCCTATTGTGCACATCTAACTATAGTTGTGTATAAGAAGAGCAGTGTGACAACCATTTTTGAGTTTTATCTTTATGAGAATGAGAACAGCCATCTGCAAATAGGGTCGAAAATGATGGTGGAGTTTGGTCACTGATGTTCAATGCCGAGAACATATTGACGTGCTTTTATTCTGTATTTGTCTGCGGGATGGGTGGTGGGAGGGGGATCATAGAAATCTTGGGAATAATAATGTCAATTGGTTGTGTCTTGATCCTCCATAATATGATGTTGCTTTTTCTGTTTTCTTCTTACTCGCAATAAAAAGATCTTTTTTTTTAAATGATGGTGGAGAAAAGGGGATAGCTACATTTTGATAATGAATGTGACCTTTAGAGTCTGAGATGTAATGAGTTCAGCAATCTTACAAGTTTGTGAAGATCTTGTGTTAATTAACATATATTTTAAGTTGATATCTGTGGAGAAAACAGTGTGAAAGATGTAGGTGGCATCAGTTTGCATACTTAAGGCTTTCTTTTGGAATACATTCGTCTCTTTATGGCCTCGAGGACGGGATGTGGGATCCTGAGCATTTAAAAAGGCATAGTTAGGTATTTCTGACGGTTATAAAAGTGAGGGAAAAGAATGTCAGGAGGCAGTGTAGTCAATAAATGTGAAGTATGACTAGTGAACCGGTCGCGGTTTGGAGGGGTTTTGTTGACAAAATCGTTGCACCAGCCGAGGGGCATGGACGGAGGAGGCGGGTTCACATGAGATATCCTCTGTTCCATACGCTTTTTACGCCAATTGGTAATGCAAAACCCCTTGTATCCTTTTAGAGTCAAGCGTCTTGGCCACTTCAAACTCCCATTCACCATTTACTTTGACAGGGGGTGGTGGTGGGCCAACACGAGAGGTGGGTGAGCAGGGTTGTTTTAGGGAAATATGAAAAACCGGGTGGATCTGAAAGTCTGCAGAAGGAGCCAGCTCTACTGTGACAGGTATAATTAGTTTTGTGACCGAGAAAGGATCCAGATACCTTGTATTCAGTTTACGGGATCCAGCAAGGCATAGGTTCTTTGCAGAGAGCCACACCTGATCTCCTATAGAGTACTGAGGGGCTGGTTGCCTGTGTTTATCCATCTGACCTTTCACCTGTTGTGGATATGATGCCAGATGTTGCTTTACTGGTGTCTGAATGCATACTAGTTTCTCATGAAGGTTTTATACTGCTGGAACCAGATCTGCACTAGATGTTTGTGCTATTGGGAGCATTCCGAATGATAATCAAGCAGGCAATAAAAGGGTGATACTCCTGTAGCATAGTGGATGATGTTATTGTACACAAACTCTTCCAGAGGCAATGCTTTATCCCACTCATTTGTCCAAGTAGTGATGAAACAACGTAAGGTCTGCGCCATTGTTTTGTTGAGGCATTCCGTTTGTCCGTCGGTTTGAGAGTGGTAAGCAGAGGACAGATGGACATCAATGTTCATGGATGAACAAAAACTATGCAAGAACCTGGAGATGAATCGTAAACCCCGATCGGACACAATGGCAGTTGGCAATCCATGTGCTTTAACTACATGTTGCATAAATATTTTGGCCACTTATTTGGCAGAGGGCATGTGTTTCATGGAGAAGAAATGTGCCATTTTGGTTAAATAATCCAATAACACCAATATGATTGGACACAGGCAGATCAGTGACAAAATCCATACTTAAAGTATGCCAAGGTGCGGGTGGTATTGGCATGAGCTCTAGTTAACCAGCGGTTACAACATGAGAAGCCTTTGATTACACACAGGTTGGACAGGTGTGGATGTAGTTTTTAACATCCGAGACCAAGGTGGGCCACCAAAACTCCCTGTGACATAGCTCCACGTGTTTTTTGGGGTCAGGATGTCCGGCTAGGATGGCATCATGATTCAAATATAACACAGTATCATGTAAGGCTTGTGTAGGGATGTACAAACGATTTTCATGATACACTAAATCCCCTTTCTTGGTGGTTTCGGTTGTAAGGGCACAACATATTGTGCTTATTGTACTTATGTTAGGAAGTCTTGGAGAGCACAGAGAGCAATAATCTTATGTTCAGGAATGATGGGACTGGATGGGCTGTATTTATATCAGGACAGGGATAATTTTGTCGTGATAAGGTGTCAGCTTTCTGTTGGCTTTTACCCGGTCTATAAGTGATTATGAAGTCAAATTTGTTAAAGAATAAAAGCCAACAAAGTTGGTGTGGTGTCAAAGCCTTGACATTTTCGTAAAATTGTAGGTTACGATGATTGGAGTAAATGGTAACTGTGTAGCGGGTTCCCAATAAGTGGTGCACCACTCCTAGAATGCAAGTTTGAAGGCTAACAACTTGCTTTCAGCCACCAAATATTTCTGTTTGGCAGGCAGGAGTTTTTTGAGAAAATTAGGCTACCGGAAGTCCAGAATCAGGATCTCTTTTGGATAGGACCCCCCTACTGCTATTTGGGATGCGTCCGCCTCAACATAAAAAGGTTGAGATGGGTACGGATGGTGTAGAAAGGGGGCTTCAGTGAAAGCTTTTTTCAGTGTCTGGAATGCCTGTTCCACTGCTGGGGACCAGTGAAACATAACCCCCTTTTTTGTTATAAGTCTGTTTTTATTTTAGAACAAGACCCCCGGGAGGGGCACAATAACACAGCGTTAAGCCTACAACCTCTATCCGAGGCCGGCCGCGAAGAATGGGAAATGAATTTGTGTAGTCTAATTGCCTAACACAGCGCCTTGCCTACAACCCCAAAGGGGCCGGCCGCGATGCTTAGAATAAGCTGTTAAAGTTGGTCAGCATCAATAAAGCCCCAAGGATGGGTCAGGGAGGGTAAATAGGAGGTTAACAAACCCAACACATTTGAACGACCGAACAGAGGTCCGTGTGCACAGAAAAGAGCTACAAGGGAAAGAGAGAAAAAGGAAAGAGAAAAAAAGAAAAAAGAAAGAGGCCAGAGACAGGAGATAGAGAATATGGCGCCCTAGGAGGGGGGTCAGGCTAATCCGCTATTGGGGGAGGATATTAGGCAGTGAGGGTCTACCTCTGGTACTCAGATGTGGTAGAGATCATCTACGGGAGCAACCTAGTGGGATCGGTAGGGACGACAGCGTCCTCAAAGAGACGTAGGGTTCGAAGCCTAGTGGGCATGTATCGCGCATGTTCCATTGAGCACAGATAGCGCACCAGGGGCCTCCAGACTGACTCAAAGCAAGTGTGGCGCTACTGTAGCCACGCCGTGAGAAGCTCCATTGCCAAGACATGCCACAGCCTTACAAACCAGGCAGCTATGGGAGGTGGTTCCCTCTTCTTCCAATACAAGGCTATGAGCTGTTTGGCCGCACCTAGCATTTGTAGCGTTATAATCCAGTCACTGCGGGTGAGGGCCTTGAGGGTCGGTGGTCTGACACCCAACAGGATTGTGCCTATGGCTTCAGGCAAGGGGAACCCCAACACCCCCCGTATGTGGCTAAGGACCTCCTTCCAGAAGACAGTGAGGAGAGGGCATGCCCACCATACGTGCACAAAGTCCCCTGGCGCAGTTCGATACCTCCAGCACAGCGGCGAGACGTTGGGAAACATCTTATGAAGGCGCAGGGGAGTGTAATACCATTGGGTTAAAAGTTTATAAGCATTTTCCCTCTGCGGTATGCTCTGATATACCTTGGGGATGTCTCTCCACACCGCTTCCCATTGCGAGGGCATAATGTCCGTATCGACCGCCATCTGCCATTGGCGCTGGTACGGGTGGGTGGGCGTGAGTGGCGGATGCTGCCGAATGTGATAAATCTGGGATACCAGCCGTTTCAGTCCCCCAAGGGTGCGGGCCAGACGTTCGAAGGGGGTGAAGGCGCGCGTGGCAGCTTGGTATGTTTCGCCATCAGAGGCCCAATGTCGCTATTGCAGCTGCGCAGTGGGCTGCAAGAGGAATTCCTCCCGACAGTGATCGAACGATTTAAATGCGCCTCCGTCAAACAGGCCGCAGAGCACCCTACAGTCCCCCTGCACCCAATTCTCAAACGCCCGGGTTTGATATGCCGGCGGGAAATGAGGGTTCGCCGCTATGGGGGTATGCGGGGACGGGAACGTGGTGAGACCCCTAGATACAGCGGTAGCGTCCCAAATATCCAGTACAGTTTTCGTAGGCACTGCAAGGTAGGCACTCCTGGAGCGGGCCGCTCGATGGAGCCACGGCAGGTCCCAAATGGTACGCCCCGTCACCGCCCTGTCCATGTGCAGCCACCCTTTTTCACTTTCTCTCAACCCCCATTCTATCACGAATCGGAGGTGTGCAGCCCAGTAGTAATGGACCAGGTTAGGGCAAGCTAATCCTCCCCTGTCTCGCGGAGCCATGAGAATTTTCTGAGAGAAACGGGGACGTTTGCCACCCCAGATGAAAGAGATGAGCTCGCGTTGCAGACTGCGTATGCAGTGAAGCGGGATGGGAGTGGGAAGGCATTGGAACACGTAGAGAATTTTGGGGAGGATCGACATTTTGATAGCGTGAAGGCGGCCCAACCAGGACAACATCAGGGGCTTCCACCGCCGCAAGTCCTCCAGGACCTCCTTTCGGCAGGCGCGCCAGTTGACTGTGGTCCAGTCATCTAGGGAGGGGGTCAGGGTGAGGCCCAGATATCTGATATGACGCTCAGCCCACTGGTAGGGCACAAGTTCCCTCAAGGCGGATAGGTCCCTCACCAGGATGGTAAGATTAAGAGCCCAGGACTTGTCATGGTTGATCTTGAGGCCGGAAGCTCTCTCAAAGAGACAGAGCGTCCTATGAACAGCCGGCAAAGATTCTCGCGGGCGCGTGAGGGTAAGGATCAAGTCGTCCGCAAACAACGCCACCTTGTGGTCTCGCCCACCGTGTGTTATCCCGTGGATGCCCGAGTCACGCCATATTAGCTCCGCGAGGGGTTCCACTGCAAGGGCAAATAAGAGGGGCGAGAGGGGACATCCCTGCCTAGTGCCCCTGTGGATCGCTAATGGCTGCGTTAAGTCTCCATTGACCCGAATTCGGGCCTGGGGTCCTATGTATGGAGCCATGATCCTCGCAATCTTCTTCGGACCCAGCCCGAGTTTTCGAAGGACCGCCCCGAGGAAGGCCCAGTTCACCCGATCGAACACCTTCTCTGCGTCCAGGGAGAGAAGGCAGGCCGGGATATGCCAGTGTCGCACTTTCCCTACGAGGTGCGCAAGTTTTCGAACATTGTCCGCCCCCTGGCGATCATGGATAAATCCGACCTGATCGGGGTCCACAAGCCACTGTATATACGGGTCTAGGCGTTGAGCGAGGAGCTTAGTGTATATTTTGAGGTCCGTATTAAGCAAAGCGATAGGGCGGTAGGACGCACACAGTGTGGGGTCCTTCCCGGGCTTCGGTATTAATGCTATCTCGGCCATGCCCATGTCAGAGGATGGACCCACCTCTGCAGAGAAAGAGTAGTACAGCCGCAGGAGGTAAGGTCGAAGATGAGCCTGAAATGTGCGATAGAAAGATAGGGGCAGGCCGTCTGGACCCGGTGTCTTTGCCAAAGGGAGGCCCTTAATCGCCGCCGAGACCTCATCCTCCGTAATGGGGCCTTCCAACACCGTTGCGTCCCCAGTTGGTATCGTCGGTCCTTCGTAGTCATCTAGGACGGCCGCCATCGCATCTACAGAGACAGGTTCCCTCCCATACAGGGAGGTATAATAGTCCACAAATGCAGCCTGCTTGGATTTCTCCGAGACCACTTTCGATCTGTCCTGCATTTGAATACTAGTTATGTGTGCCTTGGCAGCGCGCGCTCGCAGCTGTCCCGCAAGCAGTCGGCCCACCTTGTCACCACCTTCAAAGTATTTTTGCTTCAGGACCAAAAGGGCGCCCTCCGCCTTATTGGTGCAGAGGAGTCTGAGTTGCCCTCGAAGATTGGCCAATCTCCTCCTGGTGTCTCGCGACGACCGCTCCCGGTCCTGTCTCTCTGCCCTCTTAATGTCCTCTGCCAAGTCAGCTTCCAATTTGCAGGTTGCGCGCCTCTGTGCAATCGCCAGAGAGGTGATGTGTCCCCGACCGTGGCCTTGAAGGCATCCCAGACCACCGGGAAAGACATATCCGGGGTGTCATTAGAGGCAAAGTAGGCGTCTATAGCTTCCCGAATGCTGTCCACATCGTCAGCGTCCCGAAGAACGCTCGGTGGAAAAGACCAACGGGCGACACGCGCAGGGCGCGCCGCCGGAGCCTGGAGGAACATTTCTACATGGGCATGATCCGACAGAGAAACGTCCGAGATGGAGGCTCCCAACGTGTCTCGAAGTACTCCCAGCGACGCAAAGAGGAAATCAATACGGGAGTAAGACCTATGGGAGTGTGAGTAGAATGAATAGTCTCTTAGATCCGGATTATGGTAGCGCCACACGTCTATGAGGCCCAGATCTGCAATTTGTTTGCGCAGTGCTGATGACATCCCCCCGGAGGCATTAGAGGCAGCACCACATCGATCCAGGTCAGGGTCCCACACTAGATTGAAGTCCCCTCCCAGTATCAGGTGTGGGTCTCCACAAGGTATCTGCTCCTTCAGAAGCTGCTGAAGATTTCTGCCCTGCAACTGGTTAGGAGCGTACACGTTACATAAAGTGAACTTGCGCCCTCCCACAAACACCGTGACTTTGAGGAAGCGCCCATCTCCACTCTTATAGGGTCTGGAGTCTCCCCGCCTGAAGCCAGCTCTGCATAGTATGGCCACCCCCGCAGTTTTAGTGCCCGCAGCCGCCCAGAACTGAAGAGGGTATTTGGGATGGGCCATGCAAAGCGTGTCGCCCTGTAGCAGGTGAGTTTCCTGGAGGTAAATAATATCGGGTTGCTGTTGGAGGAGATATCACCAAATCTGCTTGCGCTTGTTAGGGGAGTTCAGGCCCCTAACGTTAAGTGACAAGACCTTCAGGGTTCCAGGCACAAGAGCAGCCATAGCAAGCGACAAACAGAATCCGCCCATGTTCCCCGCACCCACCAGCGCAGGGAGAGGTGCCCACAGGAGTCCATCAAAAGATACTCCCCCCCCTCCAGAAGGCAGCCACCACCCCACCCCCGCCCCATCACCCGCCAGCCCAGAGGAAAGGAAAAGAGAGAAAGGCCAAGGGAGGAAAAGTAAAAGAAAGGAGAGGAAGAGAAAGAGAGGAAGAGAGAGAGCAGCAGGAGGCCAAACATGCCTCGCGTTTACCAAGAACAACAACGGCCAACAGGGCCATTTCGAACTACCCCAGTCACCAGGCATCCTCTACCCGAGGGTTTGGACGCACACAGGAATGTCACTCCCTATGGGGTAGCACAGGGGGTATTCACAGGCAGGATAGGGGATCCCGACCCCGGTAGCCCCGCCGCTCAAATCGAGTCCAGGGGCATCACACAGCTGGGCAGCGCAGTTGGACATATCAGCGGCCATCGCTCAGGTCCTCATGGCGAACCAGTCGTTGTGCTACAGGGAGAGCACCCACAGATCCAGGTCCACCGCGGGAGCGGCAGCAGGGGGGGTTCACACGCCGTAGGCAGGGGTAGCTGAGTCCCTAAGCGCAGGTCAGGGCAGGTTGTCGCAGGGGTGTAAGCCGCCTGCATTACAAGGAGACTGAAGTCCCGGCCGGTGACTGTAGCGATGCAAGGACGTCCAGGTGTCACCAGGAGTGACTGTGGAGGCAGCGCGTCAAGACAGTACCTCCGGGCAGGAAGCAAAGAGGCGCCCCACAGTGCCAGGAGGGACCCCAGAAGAGTATGTCCCAACGAGGTTCAGATCATGGGGTGGCCGGTTGGGAGGACCGGCCATCTCGGTCACCCTCCAAGGAGCGGATGTGCGCTATAATGTCTTGCTTGGCCTGTGATGCGGATTGCTCATCCACCGGAGGAGATCGACGATGTCGCCGAACCTTGGTCCAGTCCGGACGAGCAGGAATCCTCTCTCGTTGACGTGATCGTGACGGGCTGTGGGTCGGCGATTCCGGTAGCTTGAGAAGTTGCGCTGCCTCATGGTATGACCGGATGACCCTGCGCTTGTCCTCCCAGCGAAAGATGAGGGCGAAGGGGTGTCCCCACTGGTAGGCAATATTAAAAGCTCTCAGCTTCTCCGTGACTGGCCGAAAAGCTCGTCTCCGACGCAGGGTGTGAGGAGCCAGATCTTGAAAAATCTGTATTTTGCAGCCTCCGTAGGTGAGGTTGGTATTGTCCCGGGCAGCTTTCAAGATAGCTTCCTTTTCCGTGAAGTAGTGCACCCGCGTCAGGATGTCCGGGAGGGGTCCTACCCTACCCGTCGGTCCGTATACTTGGTGAGCGCGATCCAGAGTCGGGGGGGGTGCATCTTCATCTCCCCAAACCTCATGAAAGAGCTGCGCCACGTAGGTCAAAATATCCGTCCCTTCCTCGTCCAGCAGAACGCCATGGATTCGGAGGTTGTTCCGACGGCTCCTGTTCTCAAGGTCCTCCTATTTAACCTGCAGTTCAATGTTCTGCTCTTCCAGGGCCGCCACTCTCTGCCACAGCTGTTCCTGGTCCTCCGTGCGCGCTTCTACTAACTTCTCCAGGCCGTCCACTCTGTCGCCCAGCTCCGTGACCTCCTTGCGCATCTCCTTGACACATGTTTGCACCTCCGTGCGTAGGGAGCCTATTTCCGTCTTGAGATCAGACATGAAGGAGGCCATAAAGGCCTGGGTCACCGGTGGCAAGTCCGCAGCCGCCTCCGTGGGCCCGTCGGTCGGCGCCGCCGCTCCAGTCTTGCCACATAGCCATCACCGACGTGTCTTTAGCCGTCGCCGCCGGGTCCTTGTTGCCTCCTTTGGACCGTGTCATGATCAGGCCTGCAGGGGAGGGCCACGTGCCCGTGCCGCCACAAGCAAGCTGCAATCCCGTAGACGCAAGGAGTTAGTCAACAGGGGAAGCCTCGCCACTACAAGTCCTCTCACCTCTCTCTCAGCGTGTCAGATGGCAGAAGCTCAGCGGCTAGAGGCCAGGGCCCCCCGTCCACCACAGGTCCCTGTGGAGGGCACGCCGAGGACCCAAAGCTATTCAGGCAGAGAACGGGGCCCAGCAGTACAGAGCGCTGTACAGAGCACCGCATTCAAGGCGGGAATGCTGCAAGTCGGGAGGCAAGATATGGGAGCGCTCACAGCATGAAGAACAGCATAGAGAAGCAATGCCCCAGGTGATGTAGTTTCCCCAGCTCCGCTTGAAGGCGTTGAGACCCACACACCTCCACCGCTGAGGGCCCGGATCCAGTAGCACCAGCAGTCCCCCTGACCAGTTTCTCCACCCAAACAGGCCAAAGTCTGCTCCACCGCACCAAGGGAAGGGCTCTCGTGCGACAAGGTGTAGGGCACCCCGCAGTGGCAGGCAGTTCCTCCCTCCAACAGCCACCAGCACCCAGCAATAGTTCCAAGCTTCTGTAGGGCCCTTGCACCGCCCTCCAAGATCACACCACCAGGCAGGGGGGTAGGCTGCAGTTAGTCAAGGCCCAGTCGCGCGCGACGGTGTACCACTGGTTTAATGGATGTCGCGCTAGTCGGGGAGTATCGCAAGCCCCCGGGACCTCAGGCCAATTCACACTCCCCACAAGGAAGGCCCGCAGCACCCCACCATTCCGCACCATGCAGGCCGCCTCCCGAGTCCCCAGCCAAAGCAGTCCAGGACAGGCAAGGGGGCGGTCAGAGAGACAACAGGCTCCGTGTCACTATGCAGTCCCCGCTCCAGCGGTCTGTAGGGCCCCCACGCTCCCTCGCTGGGTACGACGTCCAGATCAAGCCCAGGCCACGGGGGAGGGGTGCGAGGCAAAGGGTTGTATCCCGCCAACAACAGTAGGGGCGAGGGGGCACCCACCGCTCTCAGCCGCACCCCCCGCAGCCACCAGCAAATGCACCTCACCCCCGCCCCTGCGCCAGTGTCGTAGGGCTCCTCGCGTCCAGGCCTGTGCCTAAAATGGCGGCTGCAGCGCCACGCCGGGCCCGTCGCGACTCCGCCGGTGACCCAGCTCTAAAAGCCGCCGCTGCTTCAGTTGTCTCCTCCAGTCACTGGGGGAGCCCGGATTCAATGCACGGCCACACCGCGGTCTCAGGGAAGGCCGGCGCCAAGGCTCGCCGCTCCCGCAGGCCCCTCCGTTGCCCCCAGGAGTCCAGCGCCCGCCCCAGCCACAGGGCTCCGAATCTTGCTCCGGCCGGGACCGCCGGTAGCTGCTCCAAGTTGCAGTGCCGCAGCACTAGGGCAAAGTCAGCGCCCGGGCCGCTCCGCAGGACCCACCAGGTCGTCGCCCAGAGTCTCCCAGGGGAGGCCGCCCGGGTCCGGGCGAAGGGGTGAAGGGGCTCGCCTCCGGCCTCTCGATCAAAATGGCGGGCGCGACCACCAGCCGGGACCCCGCCATCACACCGTCTCCTCGCAGTCCACTTTCAGGGGCCCGCCGTCGCTCACACTGTACCCCACACAATCAGGGGCTCTCCTAGCTCCAGAGATGTAAAGCAGCCCCCAGGTTCCGCTCAAGATGGCTAAAACAGGCAGGCCCCCCGTAACCCCCTTTTTAAGCAGATGGGTAATGGGTGAGACAACTGAGGAGAACTGGGGAATAAAACACTGGTAGTAGTTGGCAAAACCCAGGTATCGTTGGATCTCTTTTAGGGATACTGGGGGTTCCCATCTCAATATAGCCTGTGCCTTAGAATGATCCATAGCAATACCATCGGGGGAGATCACGTAATCCAGGAATTCAATGCTAGTGGCATGAAAGATACATTTATCTAGTTTGGTAAACAGGTGATGTTCTGGCATGCGCTGCAATACAGCCCAGACATGACCAATGTGCGGTAGAGGAAGAATAAATAAGGATGTCAATGATGTCAACTATTACAAAGATATCCAGAAAGTCCTGCAGCACTTCATTGTTGAAAAATTGAAATGCTGTGGGTGCATTGCACAAGCCGAAGGGCATCACTGCATACTCAACGCCACGTTACTAGACTCTAGCCCTCGGGCTCAGAGTATGCTGTCTTCTTTCACAAAGCTCGAGGTTGTTTACACATGGAGGGTCTTTCGTCTATGTTTGGTTTGGTTTCGGAATATCTTTATGCACTGCGCATGCGCGGCGTCTTCCGGGTTTGCGGTCAGCCGGGACCTGGCTTTCTCCGCACTACTGTATTACCGGTGTATATTTCTTCAACATTTATTGGGTGAGGATTATTTCAGTTCGTTTAAACTGCACGTTTATTTTACATTTGCACTTCGGGTTACAGATTCGGTCAGTTTGCATGCTACCACAGCCTCTGCTACGGCTTCCGTTTTTTCCGTGCTCACACTTGAGTTAACTATTGGGATGTCATGTGTTATTGCTACCTCCATTACTATTCCTGATTTCACCCTCTAATTTATGTAAACCTATTTACTTTTGCACTCGTATTATCCTTTGCACTTTCGTTTGCTTTCTAACCGGCACGAGTAAACCTAGACACTGTTTTCACGGTTGTTCTTTGAAGGTCAATTTTACTCCTGATTTTTATCCTGGATATGCACTTTTGGCTAGCCACGTCATTACCTCACGCATGTTTATCACTTTCATCACGAACATCCTTTGCATTTTCCCTCTCCTGAGTATCAGTATCGTTACAAATACTTCCTGTTTAACTTTCAGACCCCCTGAAGAAGCGCATTTCAGCGTGAAATGCATCGGGGATTTAACATATTGTGAATGTTGATTCATATACCTACTATGGATAATTAATGATGGATATGCCTTTATGATTTCACCATATGAAGTTATTATGATGGAATATTGGAAAATTATTGAAGAACTTACAGAATTCATTTGAGTAAAAAATAATTCTACTTTGGACTACTTGTGTTTACTGACATATAGCACTAGTTGTGCCCAAGAGTGCCCCGGGTCATTCTTACTCATTGTAAGATTCTTGAGACATGTAAGTTAAGTTGACATTTGTGCCACCATTTTAGTTCTCAAAGACGCTATTTTGAATTATAATCGAAACCGTTACTTGATCATTTACGAGAAATGGTCCCTGGTATGTTTTATTTCTCAAATGATGAATTCTGCTCATTAACGGATGTCTTTTCTATTACATAGAAGCCTTCTCCCACCTGTCCAGTGGGGAGGATAAGCCAGATGACCTTGGGCACTAGATAGCTTGTGCCAGGCTGCAGAATCGAAACCTATGTTCTGTACCCCCATTGTATTACGAGAGCTACCAGTGTTTTTCCATGCTAGGCTGGTCCGTATGGACTCCGCTACATACATAATGTAACTTTATGCTTGCTAAAGTCAGTCCCTCTGCAGCCATCATAGGCGGCTGGTCAGATTGGACTCCACTGCAGTGTATTATTGAATAAACTAGTATGCTTGTATTCTCTACTGCATCATCGACTCTTCATTCTTGGAAGGCAGGAGGAGTTACTCGGGTTACCCTTGTTGGGTCACTTCTTTCAGTTGGCGCCCGAACAGGTACTCCATCGGGCGTACTCATCTCACCCGAAATCGGGTGAGAGGATGGGATGAAGTCAAGTCAGACGAGCAGACCGGGGATCACCACATGATTGAGCTTAGTTCTCACAGCTGCTCCAACTGTTTGACCAGGCAGTGCCTCGTCTAGTGGTCGCCTAGCTGGGGTACTGAAAAGGCGAATCCCTTTTATCTGACCGTTTGGTCTGAAGAGTCAGCAGTGGAGAATAATCGTGTTTGACCTGTGTGCACCAGGTGAGTTCATCTTGATTCTTGATAAGAGCGGCGCGGTCTTGATTAACTTGGTGGGTCTGTGGGCCCTTGTGATACAGAGCATTTTTTAACGTTCTGCAGGCCACTTGTTGAATTTTGTTTATTCTTGAAAAGGCCTGGGGCTAGAGCCTATCTTTTCTTGGTGCAGTCTGAGGACTGACTTGTCTTGGAGCAGTCTGAGGACTGCTTTTGAGAGCTGTTTTGCTTGTGTGTGTTTTTATTGTATGTGTGTGTGTGTGTGTGTCGATTGTGTGGATAGTGAATGTGTCTGATGCCAGTAAGCCTTGTTGGAGTAAAGTGTGGTGCTTGGGGTGCCGCTGTTGCTCTGCTGAGCATCGGTTGGAGGAGCGGCAGCCTGCGCCTCCAGAAGGCACTCCAAATTTTGAGCTATATGTGAAGCATGGTATTGGCCCTATTATGTTTCGTACATTATGGAATAAGTGTACGAGAGACAATGCTCAGCTTCAGTGGCCACAGGATGGTACCATTGATGAACAAAAATTGAATTATTTACAGGATAAATTATTTGCTAGAAGAAGTAGGCAGTCGATGTTTGATACTTTGCATGTATGGCAGAAGGAAGCTAAGCAGAGATGTATAAGAGCCGAGGAGGAGTCTAGGAAGAGGGGAATAAAAACAGTGGTTCAGAAAGCGGTAGCTTATGATAGAGAACGAACGGAAAAGGGTATTGAGTATGCAGATAGGAAGTTTCGATTACAATGCAATAAGTCCTATGTTGTTCGAGAGGATGAGGATCCTTTTGTGGAGAATCTGTTGGAAACTCGTCCCCCACTTCCCTATGCCCCGCAAAGAATATATCCTGCTGTTCCGTCGTCTCAGCCCTCCGTTGCTCCCCTGCCGTTCTCTGGTCTTTCCGCAGGTTCAACAGCTTCGGCTCCAGCCCTATCTGTCTTCCCTCCAGTTTTGCAACCTGCGGGTATGGTGAATACAGGCACCGCCGCATTGTCAGCTGTTTCCGCTTCTGTTTCTCCTCCTTCTCTTACACCTAACACACAGCCATTGCTGACACTGTCACCTGCGTCTGTTTCTCTTGTGTCTTCCCCAGACATTTCATCCACAGTGTTGTATAGTGTTGGGACACCGGTGCAAGGGTTGGAAGGAGGGAATTGGGCGGCAGCACTGGAGCGACTGGAGCGGGTGATAATTCGATCTGATGTAGGTGAGGAGGAGAAAAAGATGGTTGCAATTCAGGCAGCACAATGGGCTTGGAATTCAATTTATAGTTTGGAAGATATATGGAGTGTGATGAAAGATTTTGATCCATTTGTGCAACAGCATGCCCTTCAACATATGTCGGCAGCATTGATTGGTTTGTGGGGAACAGTATATTGGAGGCACAGCTCCTCAAAGTATTTATGACTTTGAGATCTTGTATTTTCTGCTGGTATGTTCCCTACAGAAGTTCTTACTAATGTTGGGACGCTACTCAGCTATCGAGAAAAATTACTTCACCATACTCCGACTAGTGCATCCTATTTTTTATCCTGAGATCCCAGAGCAGCGTAACCTGGTAGGAGATGTGATTCAACAACGGGTAGCGGCTCATTTTCAGGAATAGTGGGTCTATACCCTGTCAAAGAGAAGTGAGGTGCTGGCTCTTAAGAGTTAGTTACCGGATCCTAGGAAGAATCCTAGGGCATATTATAAAGAGTTAACAGAGGCCGCCTCCTCATCAGTAACAACCCTAGCTGATATTGAGATGTTTTTGGGCTGTTGGTACCGGTAGATATATGGAGACAGGTGCATACACAAGATCACAGGGTTGAATTGGATGGCACATGGAATGAGATTAAGGCATGTGATAAGGAGCGAAAGCCTGGTGAGAAACCTATGGCTGAGATGCTGGCTTTACCAGGTCGTATCATCACCTATATGCATTCTCTGATCCCACCCAGACGAGTAGATTGGAAAGCTGACGGCATATCGTCATAAGAAAGCAGAGAGTGCGTCTGATTTATTTACTTGGTTTGAAGGGGTGTTCTTGGATTTCAGTGGGTAGGATTTGTCAGTTGAAGGTGGTGTTGGTTTGTTTGTTAACAGGTTTGTCACGAATTTGCTTCTGAAGATTGCGGCTTGGTTGCCAGCTTCGGAAAGCACTTGGACTACCTCCTTCCCTTCGGTGATACTGAGTATGGCACAGTACTATGAGCATCGAGAAAATGAGGACAAGTACAAGGTGAAAAGGAAGAGTAAGGATTTGAAAACAAAGGTGTTACTGAAGCAGGTTACAAGAGTGTCCGATAGGGGACGAGGCACTGGTCCAGCTCAGAGGTCACGTGGTGCCAGAAGAAGTGGTGCACCCTTAGGTTCAGAATCAATGTCTGTATTACAAAAAGGAGGGATATTTGCAAAGCGAGTGTCCAGATTTGTTACAGAAAATTGCAGTACCCAGAGGGCGGGGTGGGAGTGGAAGGGGCCATGGTGAGGTTGTTCGGGATGATGTTCAAGTTGGTGCCGGGTCGGTCTGATCAGAACTATTTCGATGACCCCTGAGGAAGGCAGTACTATCATGATGATTATGTGCTCGACGAAGATGCAGGGATGTCCTATGGTTAGGATAGCCAGGGACAGGGAAGGGGACCAGTCCAAATTCCTATAGATCAGAGGGGTCCTTATGTCACTGCAGATTTGCATGGTTCATCCTAGAAGTTTTTTGGGGGGATAGGTGCAATAATTAGCTCTGTTTCTCGTTCGCTGGTCCTGGGGCAGACCTGTCTGGCACTAATAATATTTCTGTAGGTTTTTCAGGCGTACCAGTTGTGAGCCTCATTTCCATACCTCTTGTTTTGACTGTGGGTCCTTTTACTGTGGACTCCCCATTTTTGTTGACAGCGAATTATGGAGAACATTTATTAGGATTGGTTTTGTTAAAGAAGTTATATGCTACCATTTATTGTTCCCCAGTTGGTGTTTACATGACTCTTGGACCTAATGTGGTTGGTGCAAAACAGTGTTTGGCAAAGGATGTGCCACTCCCTGTTGAATTTAAGGATGTGCCGTCCTCATTGTGGGCTACAGGGGATACAGATGTAGGGTTGCTGCAGATACCACCAGTTTCTATAAAGGTCAAGGATAATGTTGTGTTCCCTTGTATTCCCCAGTACAAAATATCACAAGCAGGGGAACAGGCTTTGATGCAGATTATACAGGATTTGATCAAATCAGGGGTAGATGAGGAGA
This sequence comes from Lissotriton helveticus, assembly GCF_964261635.1. Taxonomy (NCBI): domain Eukaryota; kingdom Metazoa; phylum Chordata; class Amphibia; order Caudata; family Salamandridae; genus Lissotriton; species Lissotriton helveticus. The sequence continues at coordinate 1,389,640,941 of NC_136067.1, forward strand.
CAATATTGAATGTATGCAATAGTCTTATTCTCCCTATTCTTAAGAAGGCACCTTTAGATTCCCCCAATGCACAACCTGATGTTTATCGCTTTGTGATTGATCTGCGGGAGATTAATAAAATAGTGGTCCCCCAGTTCCCAGTGGTTCCAGACATTACTGTTCTCTTGACGATGATTCCTTCCACAGCCAAATTCTTTTCTGTGATTGATTTTAAAAATGCTTTCTTTAGTATTTTTATTCATCCAGACAGGAGGTTTCTTTTTGGTTTTGCTCTGGATGGTCAGAGCTTCCAATTCTGTTGAAAGTCCCAGTATTTAAAGACAGGCTTTGAAAGGTCAAGTGGACTCTCTCTCTATTCCCGCAGGTAATATATTATTGCAGTATGTCGATGATATTTTGATAGCCTCCGAAACTGAATAGGGTTGTCGGGATGCCACAGTAAAATTATTAAAGCATTTGGCAAACAAAGGCCAAAAAGTGTCCCTTTCCAAATTCCAATATTGTCAACAGCAGGTCACCTATTTAGGTCAACTGCTGTCGAAGGACAGTCGGAGGCTGACACCTGAACGAGTTGAGGCCATTGTTAAGATGTCTGTCCCTTTGACTCATAGGGATGTGCATACTTTCATAGGCATCACCTCGTATTGTCGACATTAGATACCTGCTTATTCTTTATTAATACAGCCCTTGCTTCGCCGAAATAACTAAAGATGCGCATGAACCCTTGCCCTGGACGCATGATTGTCAGCATGCTTTTGAGCAAATAAAACGTGCGCTTTGCTCTGCACCTGTGCTTGGTACGCCTGATCATAAGAAGCCTTTCATGCTGTATGTGCACGAAAAGGCTGGGTGTGTGCTTTCGGTGTTAACACAAGCCTTTGAAGGTAAGCAAAAGCAGTTTGCTTTTTTTTCTGCTACTCTTGGCCCTGTCGCCAGAGCCCTCCCGAGTTGTTTAAGAGCCGCAGCGGCTGCGGCGGTCTCTATTCGACAATATGCAGGGCTCGTTCTTAATCATGATCTCACCATAATGGTACCCCATGCTGTGGATGTACTTTTGAATAAGACAAAGACGTAGCACCTTACCAGTGCCCGCTTGACCGGTTAAGAATTGACTCCATTTGCACCTCATATTACTATCAAAAGATGTGCCATTCTGAACGTAGACATGTTACTACCCCTCCCTTCGGAAAATGAAGATACAGATGTTCATGATTGTTTGTTTCGCACTGAAGAGAAGACGAGGGGACAGGTAGACTTGACTGATGTTCCCTTATCTGACCCACAAGTCGAACTATATGTCGATGGTTCTTGTTTCAAATTGTCAGATGGCATCACTACAGCGGCATATGCTATTACCACGCTGCGCACTGTAGTTGAGACACTATGGGGTCGATTCCGATTCAGGATTAAAATCCGTGTTACGATTTGTATTCGTACCCGTTTACGTATGAATTGAAAAAAACCCGTCCGAATTGCGTAGTACAATTTGAAACCCGCAAATACGTATTAATATCTGCGAACCGTACAAACCACATTCGAAAACCCGTACGAAATGTCGTCGGAACTTCAACCTTACGAAATGCCGTACGAAATAACAAGTACGATCCTGACCGGGGACCAAGTACGCGATTTGTACGGGCAAACGTAGTCCCGCATGAAGCACGATTCATACGGAAAACATCGCGTATGAGCGAGCCGCACTAACAAATACGAGGCGCACACCCCACTATCAAGCGTACACGTACCCCAGACACGATAAACGAGCCTAACTGCCAGACGCACTAACAAATACGAGGCGCACACACCAATATCAAGCGTACACGTACCCCCGGCGACGATAAACGAGCCCAACTGCCAGATTCACTAACAAATACGAGGCGCACACCCCACTATGAAGCGTACACGTACCTCAGACACGATAAACAAGCCTAACTGACAGACGCACTAACAAATACGAGGCGCACACCCCACTATCAAGCGTACACGTACCCCAGACACGATAAACGAGCCTAACTGCCAGACGCACTAACAAATACGAGGCGCACACCCCACTATCAAGCGTACACGTACCCCAGACATGATAAACAAGCCTAACTGCCAGACGCACTAACATATACAAGGCCCACAGCCCAATAAAGAAGGCTACAGTCTACACAGCATAGGGAAACAATGTCCTTGGAACATACAAACAAACAGAGGGCCCAAGTCACAACCACCCCTTATGACACACCCACAAAAAGTTCACAAAAAGCCACACCCACAAATGGACCAATAAAAGGGCCCACACATACAACCCATCATCCTTTGCAACATACCTATTCTTGCTAAGACACAGGCATCACACCAACAACTGCAGCCACACACCTTCACACATACACCCTATCTCATTCACACTCACCACCCCCTTCACAATCAGTTCCACACACCTTCATCCATACACACCATCACCCCCCCAATCACATACACCCCACACCATGACCACACCAAAGGGTCCAAAGTTCACTAACCCGGAGATGGAGATCCTTACAGATGAAGTCATCCGAGTCTATCCACAGCTGTTTGGTGCATTGGTCAGACAGACCAGCATACCTCAAAAGACACGCTTGTGGGAGAGGATAGTCGAGATGGTGAATGCTGTTGCACCCATCAGGCGCACCAAGGCGGTTTGCCAGAACAGGTGGTTCGATCTGCGGAGGATGCTCAAGCGCAAGATGGATGAGGACTACGCCAACGCTCATCACATTGGAGGTGAACCTCCCCGCAGACCTGCACAATACCAGCCTTGGGAGGAGAAAGTCATGGCCATGCTACCACCGGTGGGAGTTCATGGAATTGAAGGAGCCGTTGAGCCTGGTGAGTATACAAACAACTCATGTAACATTGGTGGACTCCCATCGGTGCGGGGGTGTGTGGGGGGTATGTGGCCATGACTCCCAGCAGTGCTCAACAGTAGGGGGGTGTGGGGGTGTGTGTTGGGAGGTATGGGGGGTGGCGGCCATGACTCCCAGTAGTGTCCAACAGTAGGGGGGAGTGGGGGTGTGTGTTGGGGGGTGTGTGTCCATGACTCCCAGCAGTGCCCAACAGTAGGGGGTGTGGGGGGTGTGTGTTGGCGGGTGTGGGGGGGGTGTCCATGACTCCCGGCAGTGCCCAACAGTAGGGGGGTGTGTGTTGGGGGGTGTGGGGGTGTGTTTCCATGACTCCCAGCAGTGCCCAACAGTAGGGGGGTGTGTGTTGGGGGTGTGGGGGGTGTGTGTCCATGACTCCCAGCAGTGTCCAACAGAAGGGGGGTGGGGGGTGTGTTGGGGGTGTGGGGGGTGGCGGCCATGACTCCCAGAAGTGCCCAAAAGTAGGGGGGTGTGGGGGTGTTTGTTGGGGGGTGTGGGGGGATGTGTCCATGACTCCCAGCAGTGCCCAACAGTAGGGGGGTGTGGGGTGTGTGTTGGGGGGTGTGGGGGCGTGTGTCCATGACTCCCAGCAGTGCCCAACAGTAGGGGGATGTGGGGGGGTGGGGGGGTGGCCATGACTACCTGCAGTGCCCAACAGTAGGGGGTAAAAGGGGAGTTGCAGAAGGCTGCAAGGGGGAGGGTGAGAGAGTGCAAGATGTATGGTAGAATGCAGCACTCAACCCATATGGGCCAGGTACACACGCATGCACCATGCTCAATGCACAGGGAGTCTGAAAGATAGCTGAGACTGGGCCCTTGTGTAGGCAGCACATGGGCCTCCTGTGACCAGTGCAAACACTAACACCAGGACAAGTGAAGATATCTTGCACAGGAACTCACAACCACTATAATGGCAGCATGCTACATGGGGGGACAGACACACCACGAGGGACGCCCACTTGCCAATCACACTCAAACTACTACCATGGCCTGTCACACACACCCCTTACAGAAACTGAGCCCCTGGGGACAGACAATGGAGTGCACCACTGTCACAATTGTCATGTAACAAAACCCCAAAACTACTGATCTGATGACGTATGCAAACAAAAAAAGCACAGTGCAGAATCACAAGTCCATTGTGCCTCTCACACAGTGCTGTTGCCACAGCTTGCGGATGTATGACATTACAACGCATGCTTTTACATCGCATGCTTTTACAACGCGGTTTTACAACGCATACCATTACAACGCATAGTGCTTTTAGGCGCTGGTAGTGAATTGTTTATTTTACTATTCCAACTCCAGTCCCCGTGGATAGTAGGGAAGGTGTTGGATAGTACATTAAACCTATTCCCTATCCTAGAGCGCCCCACAGCACAATGCGTTGTAATGGTTTGCGTTGTAAAAGTTGCGTCGTAAAGGCACTGCGTGGTAAAAGTTGCGTTGTAAAGGTTGTTTACCACAGCTTGGTGATGCTGTGGATGCACTCAAGTAGCACCATGGACATGGGTATTTACAAGGTAATGCATCATAGAGAAGTGGCACGTCCTAAAGCCCTGTGCCTGAAGAGGGTGTACTGCTCCTGGGGGGTTTGCAGTGGGTGGCTGTCTTGGCCCTGAAAACCCTCTCTAAAGTAGCAGGATGAAATCAGCTAAATTCAAATCAGTCACCATCATAAACATGCAGCATAAAAACCCTGTGCATGCTTGCACAAGAAATAATTATTCAGACTGCATTGTGCAGATTGGGCCACACAGAGCACGTCTTGAACTGTGTGGTGCTAGCCACACAAGCCACAGCAATGGCTGTGACTTTCATCAAAAGACAGTGCCCAACATGTCAAGCACCCCTGAGCACATGTCAATCTCCGCCCACAACATACACATACACAAGTGAACACTTTCTAAAATATGAAGCAGAGGGAACACTGACAACGACTATGTATATAACATTTGGATGTTGCATGATAGTGCATTAACTCTGTTTCTCTCTCACACCCACAGGGGAACGTGTGGAACCTACCCCCAACCAGGGGGGAGAAGGATCCCAGTCCTAGGCTCAGCATGGCAGTGACCCCACCGTAACTGAAGCCTCTCAACACACTGTGGATGACCCCAACCAACCAGGCTCCTCTGGATCCCAAACCCCTGCAGCAGCTGGAACAGATACATCTGTGCCAACCACCACACCCATTCCCGGCACATCCCAGCAGACAGCTCGAAGCCCTGCCCATGATACACAACAGAGCCTGTCTGACAATGAGGGACATCGTTCGCCGGGCACCCATGAGGTGGCAGACGACACCTCCACTGCCAGCACTCATGTGTCCCGTCGACATGATGTGCCCACAAGCGTCGGACTGGCTCGTGTGGGCAGGGGTGGTGGGAGTGGCGCTAGGCGGAGGCGAGAACCTGACCAGCCAGCTGCAGGGCCCGGTATGTCCGAACTCCGAGACATCATGGATGAATACCGGCGGGACACCAGGGAGTTCAGCCTGGTAGTGGAGGCCCTCAACAAAATGACAGAGCAGCAGGCCCAGCAACATGCCAGTCAAGAACGACACCAGGGACGGATGGAGGCAAGACTGGATGAGCTTGTGACGGTGCATCGGAAAATTAACCAATCGCTCCGTCTGATCGCTGTCAACATGCAGCACCCTCCCTGTGTGACGAGGCCAGAAACATCTAGGCAAAGACCAACAACAATATGTATGAGAGGGTGCTGCACTCAGTGTAAAAACACTCAAACTGATTCTTGAACCAATATGTGTGCTGTGTTGGATTAGTGCCTGCACACTGTGGAAAATAAATTGAATATGGCCTGGTGCCAGAAGACCACCAGGACTCCAACACGCACAACGAAATTAAATACTCCTTTTGTCCATACAATGCAATGTTTATCTTATATCTTGTCAAAAGAGTTCATAGCATTACAGTCATCATATACTGTTAATCAATAAATCACAGGGAAATCACGAGAAAAACATTCAAAATTTGCATGTTCATCAGATACATAAATGATATCAATCGGTTTCCAAATTGTTAAAAACAAAAACAAATCAGTAACACCCAGTGCATTTCGGGGCCATGCCCCTTCGTCAGGGGTCTATTGGAGAGAAAGGAAAAAAAGAAAGAAAGAAGAAACTTTATTACTCTTGATATCAGGGAGGGAGAGTATGCATGTTAAACAACTCTCATACTGCATGTAGCTTACCTAGTTATTGTGATTTGTTTGCTTCCACTACAAAATATAGTGTTTATATCTGTAATGGTCTTCTGCTCGCTATATCTGCAAGGAGATAGTTTTAAGTTACTTATTTTAGACTATCCACTAGTTGAGGATTGAATCACGAAAACATAAATAGTATGGAAAGGCTCACCTGTACTTGTGGCCTCAGTCCGTTCTCGCTAAAAAAACGGATAAATGAGTTTTAGTCACACGTGGCTGCAAGACTGTATTCGTCTAAAAAAAGGAAGGAGGGAGGTATCTTTTACCTGTATAGTTTTGTCGTTGTTCCAAAATTATGTCCTTTTGAAGTTTTACAAGATCATCTGCAAACAATGAACGAAAAGTATGGGCTTAGCTAATTTGCCGACAACAATGTTCAAACAATCGCCAACTAGGTAAAGCGCATCCGCTTACCTGCGGGTTCAGTGGGTAAATCAGTCCCGCTTGGCGTCTCAGGTTTAATGATAATTCTGTGTGTAGAAAAGTGTTGTTAAGTACACTTTCTATATAAGTAGAAAACATCCTCGCTGAATATTAGAAAAACGAAGATAGTATCCCTTACCGATAACAAGTTTTAGTCTCTCGAGCAGAAGAGTACAAGCTCACGCATCCGCGTTCTGTTCAAGCTCAGGGATCAAGTTAGTCCCTTTTCATTGTTTACTAGTTAAGCGCACACAGACGCCGGACCGGAAACAAGGAGGGTGTCGGCCATTTTTGAATGGTGTTATTATCAATGTATATAAGTAGTTCAATCCCTATACCTTTCTGAGCCTACAGATTATGTGATCTGATATTAAATGAAAAAAGTATACGAGAAAAGGATAGACGAAAGTAATCTGAAATTGGGGAAAATAAACGAGTTACATTGAACAGTCCATATAACACGTTATAAACAATTTTACACAATGAACCCTATTTCACACAAATGGGTTTTCAATGAATTCAAGTCCTATTCGGTATTTTCTATCATACCGAGCATTATTACACAAAAAAGGTTCATCTCAGTATCATAACAGTAGCTTCATAACAATGTACTTAAGGTATAATTATGTTTATAACTACCAAAGTGTGTGGGTCTCCTAGGGGTTGCTGTATGACTAGTATCAGTGTGTGTTATTTGATCATCCTACAAAAAACACGCCATATCCAGCTTGTCGTTTAGCCCTGTGGGGGTCAGTGTTTGCAATTTACGAATCCAGAAGGCCTCCCTTTGTAGTAGGATTTTGGAGTTGTTGAGGCCCAATCGTTGTGGAAGTAGTTCAATTACTTGAAATCTCAGTTGTGCAATTGTGTGGCCCGCTTCCCACCAGTGCTTTGCGAGTGGTGATGTTAAGTTCTTGTTTCTGATTCGACTCTTGTGCTCAGAAAGTCGTAGTTTCAACTTACGCTCAGTCTTGCCGACATATATTAAGCCGCACGGGCATTTGATGGAATAGATCACAAATTCTGAGTTGCAGGTTGTGTTGTGTCTCAATTTAATTTTTTCACCTGTCCGTGGATGTAATAGAATGTTGCCTGGTATTACGTTATTACAATTTTTGCAATTATAACAGCGTGACGTGCCTTTGTATTCATCAGGTTGTTGAGTCATGTCTGTATATTCTCTGGGTTTATTCAGTTGTTCTTTTAAATTCTGAGCTCTCTTGTATGCAAACATGGGTCTATCACTGAAAAGAGTGCCAAAGTCTTTCTCAACTTGTATAATCTCCCATCTTTTGAGAATGATGCGTTTTATGTCTCTGGAAGCTGTAGAATATTTAGATACAAATACCATCCTTTTGTTTTCGGTTTTTGTTCTTTTTTTCAAGAGATCTGCCCTTGGTATTGTTTTTATCTTGTCCACATGAGCTTCTAGTAGCTTTCTTGGGTATCCTCTGTCCAAGTATCGTTGTTTTTGTGTTTCCATGTGTTTGTCGCAACTTGCCTTATCCAAAGATATTCTTTTGATCCTCATGAATTGAGACACCGGTAGGTTATTAATGAGGTTGGAAGGATGAAAGCTCCCATACAGGAGTGCGGCATTCTTGTCGGTGGGCTTTTTGTACAGAGTTGTGTTGATAGAGTTCCCTCGAATTTCAACCCAGACATCCAAAAACGGTAATGCATCATTACTAACGCTGTGTGTAAATTGTATTCTGGAGTTAGCAAGGTTTAAACTCTGGATATTCCGAATCAGATCAGTGACTGGCCGTTTCCATATTAAGAAGATATCGTCTATATATCTCTTGTAATATACTAGACCATCTTGCCAAGTTGAATCTTCCAAAATGTAGTCTAGCTCGAACTTGGCCATGAAGATGTTTGCATACACGCAGGCCCCAGGAAAACCCATGGCTGTTCCCGTGAGCTGCATGTAGTATTCCTTCTCCCATGTGAAATAGCTATTTAGCAGACAGAATTCCAGTAGTTGTAGTATTAGGCACTTTAATTCTTCTGGTTTGTCATCACGAAGCAGAGCCCACTCCATTGCTTCCAGGCCTTGTCTGTGAGGAATGGATGTATACAATGCTGTCACATCAATTGTGCACAGAGTCCAATCCGTTACTTCTGTGGTGTCAATAGTTGACAGACTTCGTAAGAAGTCTGATGTGTCTTCCAAGTAGGTAGGCCAGTTGCGAATAAACGACTGCATGTGGGCGTCAATGAAGATTCCCAAATTCTCAAAAATGGATGCGCATCCCGATACTATCGGCCTGAACGGGGGATTTTTAAGATCCTTATGTATTTTAGGCAGGAAATATATCCTAGGTCTTCTTGGATAAATTTGCCTCAAGTATCTCTTAGTTGTGATGTTTAGCCAACCCAATTCTTCAGATTTATCCAGTATTGCGTCCAAATTCTTAGTGATGGTATTTGTGGGATCTCCATCAAGTTTGGCATACGTGTTTACATCATGCACGTGATCAAATCCTTTGCTTACGTAAAAGTCTAGATCCATTACGACAAGGCCTCCTCCTTTGTCGGCTTTTTGTATTTTGATTTTCTCGTTCTTGATTAGTGCATGAAGAGTACTACGTTCAGCTCTTGTCAAGTTGTTGATTTTTCTCTTATATTGAATTTTACTCAAGTCAGTTTTTACAAGTAACTCAAAGGTGTCCAAACTTTTGTGGGAGACAGGAGCCATGAAGGTACTTTTTGGCTTGAATTTAACAGAAGTGTTGTCTTCGTTCTCTATGGGATTGAGAACAGTAAAAAAGTGTCTCAGTCTCAGCACCCTCATAAACTTGAAAAGGGCTATTTCTGTTTCAAGTTGATTTGTGTGGTAAGTACTAACGAAGGTTGTTCCTTTGTTCAATAGACATTGCTCAGACTCAGTGAGTTGATAACTAGAGATGTTAATTACAAGGTCTTGGTCTGGCTCCTTAGGCCCTGTTTTTTCTTCTCCACTTCCTTTTCCTTTTCCTTTTCCTTGTCCTCGTCGCGTCTTTTGTCGCTCACTGCCGGTGTTGTATCTGGAGGTTTGTGTTGAGCATGATCCTTCTCTAAAAAAGACTCAGAAGTTGAAGCTGTTGTATCTATAGTTACTGCAGTTGAATCTTGTTGTTTAGGTTAAGGAAATTGTTGTTTGCTCATAGGTTGTCTAGTAGCACTAGTATCGCTGTCTGATACTCCGCTTTCTTCTGATGATGCTGTTTGTTGTTTCCTAGTGGTGTATCGCCTCTTTGCATATATTTCTGCCCAAGTATATGCTTCATTCAACTTGTAGTCTATAGTGTCCCGCTTGAATTTGCGTAGTTTGGTCTCTTGTAGTTCCTTACCATATTTATCCAATTTTATATCAAGGTCCTCCAAAAATTTGCTCCATGGCTCTTCTTCTATTCTCTTTGATAGATCTCTTTTAGCGTTGAAGATCTCTTCTTCAAGATCTTGAATGGTCCTGGCCGGATTGGACTCTGTGCACAATTGATGTGACAGCATTGTATACATCCATTCCTCACAGACAAGGCCTGGAAGCAATGGAGTGGGCTCTGCTTCGTGACGACAAACCAGAAGAATTAAAGTGCCTAATACTGCAACTACTGGAATTCTGTCTGCTAAATAGCTATTTCACATGGGAGAAGGAATACTACATGCAGCTCACGGGAACAGCCATGGGTTTTCCTGGGGCCTGCGTGTATGCAAACATCTTCATGGCCAAGTTCGAGCTAGACTACATTTTGGAAGATTCAACTTGGCAAGATGGTCTAGTATATTACAAGAGATATATAGACGACATCTTCTTAATATGGAAACGGCCAGTCACTGATCTGATTCGGAATATCCAGAGTTTAAACCTTGCTAACTCCAGAATACAATTTACACACAGCGTTAGTAATGATGCATTACCGTTTTTGGATGTCTGGGTTGAAATTCGAGGGAACTCTATCAACACAACTCTGTACAAAAAGCCCACCGACAAGAATACCGCACTCCTGTATGGGAGCTTTCATCCTTCCAACCTCATTAATAACCTACCGGTGTCTCAATTCATGAGGATCAAAAGAATATCTTTGGATAAGGCAAGTTGCGACAAACACATGGAAACACAAAAACAACGATACTTGGACAGAGGATACCCAAGAAAGCTACTAGAAGCTCATGTGGACAAGATAAAAACAATACCAAGGGCAGATCTCTTGAAAAAAAGAACAAAAACCGAAAACAAAAGGATGGTATTTGTATCTAAATATTCTACAGCTTCCAGAGACATAAAACGCATCATTCTCAAAAGATGGGAGATTATACAAGTTGAGAAAGACTTTGGCACTCTTTTCAGTGATAGACCCATGTTTGCATACAAGAGAGCTCAGAATTTAAAAGAACAACTGAATAAACCCAGAGAATATACAGACATGACTCAACAACCTGATGAATACAAAGGCACGTCACGCTGTTATAATTGCAAAAATTGTAATAACGTAATACCAGGCAACATTCTATTACATCCACGGACAGGTGAAAAAATTAAATTGAGACACAACACAACCTGCAACTCAGAATTTGTGATCTATTCCATCAAATGCCCGTGCGGCTTAATATATGTCGGCAAGACTGAGTGTAAGTTGAAAATACGACTTTCTGAGCACAAGAGTCGAATCAGAAACAAGAACTTAACATCACCACTCGCAAAGCACTGGTGGGAAGCGGGCCACACAATTGCACAACTGAGATTTCAAGTAATTGAACTACTTCCACAACGATTGGGCCTCAACAACTCCAAAATCCTACTACAAAGGGAGGCCTTCTGGATTCGTAAATTGCAAACACTGACCCCCACAGGGCTAAACGACAAGCTGGATATGGCGTGTTTTTTGTAGGATGATCAAATAACACACACTGATACTAGTCATACAGCAACCCCTAGGAGACCCACACACTTTGGTAGTTATAAACATAATTATACCTTAAGTACATTCTTATGAAGCTACTGTTATGATACTGAGATGAACCTTTTTTGTGTAATAATGCTCGGTATAATAGAAAATACCGAATAGGACTTGAATTCATTGAAAACCCATTTGTGTGAAATAGGGTTCATTGTGTAAAATTGTTTATAACGTGTTTTATGGACTGTTCAATGTAACTCGTTTATTTTCCCCAATTTCAGATTACTTTCGTCTATCCTTTTCTCGTATACTTTTTTCGTTTAATATCAGATCACTTAATCTGTAGGCTCAGAAAGGTATAGGGATTGAACTACTTATATACATTGATAATAACACCATTCAAAAATGGCCGACACCCTCCTTGTTTCCGGTCCGGCGTCTGTGTGCGCTTAACTAGTAAACAATGAAAAGGGACTAACTTGATCCCTGAGCTTGAACAGAACGCGGATGCGTGAGCTTGTACTCTTCTGCTCGAGAGACTAAAACTTGTTATCGGTAAGGGATACTATCTTCGTTTTTCTAATATTCAGCGAGGATGTTTACTACTTATATAGAAAGTGTACTTAACAACACTTTTCTACACACAGAATTATCATTAAACCTGAGACGCCAAGCGGGACTGATTTACCCACTGAACCCGCAGGTAAGCGGATGCGCTTTACCTAGTTGGCGATTGTTTGAACATTGTTGTCGGCAAATTAGCTAAGCCCATACTTTTCGTTCATCGTTTGCAGATGATCTTGTAAAACTTCAAAAGGACATAATTTTGGAACAACGACAAAACTATACAGGTAAAAGATACCTCCCTTCTTCCTTTTTTTAGACGAATACAGTCTTGCAGCCACGTGTGACTAAAACTCATTTATCCGTTTTTTTAGCGAGAACGGACTGAGGCCACAAGTACAGGTGAGCCTTTCCATACTATTTAGGTTTTCGTGATTCAATCCTCAACTAGTGGATAGTCTAAAATAAGTAACTTAAAACTATCTCCTTGCAGATATAGCGAGCAGAAGACCATTACAGATATAAACACTATATTTTGTAGTGGAAGCAAACAAATCACAATAACTAGGTAAGCTACATGCAGTATGAGAGTTGTTTAACATGCATACTCTCCCTCCCTGATATCAAGAGTAATAAAGTTTCTTCTTTCTTTCTTTTTTTCCTTTCTCTCCAATAGACCCCTGACGAAGGGGCGTGGCCCCGAAATGCATTGGGTGTTACTGATTTGTTTTTGTTTTTAACAATTTGGAAACCGATTGATATCATTTATGTATCTGATGAACATGCAAATTTTGAATGTTTTTCTCGTGATTTCCCTGTGATTTATTGATTAACAGTATATGATGACTGTAATGCTATGAACTCTTTTGACAAGATATAAGATAAACATTGCATTGTATGGACAAAAGGAGTATTTAATTTCGTTGTGCGTGTTGGAGTCCTGGTGGTCTTCTGGCACCAGGCCATATTCAATTTAAAGACCAACAACAGGCACAGGGAGGGAGGAGGAGGCGGAATTGTCAGACGGAGATTCCCATGCATCGCCAAGGCCTGCACGTGAGGGTCCCCCAAGGAAGGTTGGTCGTCCACGGTCAAGACGTTGAGAGGCATAGGGCCATGAACAACTCCCAGGTCACCTGGTCTGGCATCTTGCCTTTGTGTGCAACAGCATCACCCTATTGACTTTAACACTCTCCCACATGGACTTGCTGGTCGCAGTGTGCCCAATGATGCCAAGCACTGTGGCCTGGACTCTGTTGACCCATACTGTAAGGCATCACATCTCCCGCTGTGAACTTTGAATTCCCCCCTTCTTGTACAGCACCTACTCACGTTACACGCACAAGAGTAAAAAATAAATCTCACTTGCACTAAAAGCATTGATGTATTTGTATGTACTCAGATTCTAATACATTTGTGAGGTGAAATGTCTTCAAATGCCACCGTCTCCTGCAAACTATTGCCATCTACACTCATGGATTTTAGTTAGGCAGTGGAAATACATAGCTCACAAGATAGCCTAAATTACATAAATGGATAGCAATACTCACCCGTGATGGTTACTAACTGCAGAAGATGGGGTTTGCTTGAAATACTGCAATGACAGACAGTCACACAAGAGTGTGTGAGGTGTCAAGAGCATGGCAAATATGCTAGGTGTCCACAGAGGGAGCACCAGGATCTGTCTAATGAGGAATGAGAACTAGCAGCCACATGCTGTTGTACTGTGGATGTGAAGATTGATGGCCTGGCCGAGGGTGCCAACAGGGACTGTGGGCAATAGGGTGTTAGATGTTAGACGTCCATATCATTTATTTAGCCTGGGTCTGTGGAGTGCCGACTGAGTGTGGCTGATGAGTATGAAGGTGAAAGTGCATTTGACTGTGGGACCATTGTAGGTATCTCAGGCGGATGGTCATGTGGCAGCAGCAGAGGATGTTGAGGATGAGGTGCATGCACCCTGTATTTCCACAAGTACTCTGTAAGTCACGTTCTTGTTCCTGTGTAGAGGTAGTTGCTGTAGTAGGGCTGGCTGGTGTTGTGGACGGTAACCAGGCTGAACACCACCTTGCCAACAGACATCACCATAGACATACCTGAAGGAAATGACAAATCCTGCTAACACCACACCGACAGAGTGGTAGGAGGAATTCCCATCATCCACATTAATAATCCCAGAGTCACTACCAACAACAACGACACCCTCCACATCGCCTAAAACATGCTTTTTCTGATCCACACAAACAACACCATCTGAGGAACACTCATCTACAGACCACCTGGAGTCCCAACACTATTCACTAACTCCATCGCTCACCTCATCAGCACGCATGCCCTCGCCTACACGGACTACATCCTCCTTGGGCAAATTTACGGTCACCGTAATGACAACTATGACGTAAACTCCACCGCCCTGATGGACAACCTTGCCAACCTTGGATTACAACAACAAGTGACAACCCACACCCACAACGCTAGACACACACAGGACCCCATCTTTGCAGAAACTCCACACATCTAATCCAACAACAACACCTCACAACACTGGAAAGACCACAGAAGCCTACACTTCACCTTCAGGAAAGCAAACACAATCCCCCCGCACACAGACCATGCCATGCAGCTGCTGGTGCAAGTTCAACAAGGACTAAGTGACAGCCACCTTTACCCTGGGCCCACAAGCCAACACCACCAACCCCCAAACCGCTGCCATCTTCCTCAAACAGTGGATCACCGACTGCGCATACACCTTCATCCCACTCAAGTCCTCCGCCACCTAACACAACAACCACACTCCTGAGCCTGCTGCAACGCATCTGTAACACATCGGCACGTCTGATCCTCATTTACCACAACCCGGCCACATCACACAACACCCCAGAGGCCTGCACTGACTCCCTGTCAAAAACAGAATAAGCTTCTAATTCCACATCCACGCACACAAATCTCTACACCATGCAGGACCACCATACCACAACCACAGACTCAACTTCTACACACCCACCCGCAGCCTCTGCTCTACCAACCATGCTCTGGCCACTGTCCCTCACATCCCGAATAACACGGACAGTGACAGATCAATCTCCTACCTCGACTCCAAGACCTGGTACACCCTCCCTAAAAGTCAACTACAGAACCAGGACCTGCTGCCCTGCACGATAATTCGCAAGGCCAGTGTGTTTAGATCAGTACCAGCACCCCCTAGCGCATTGAGACCGTCACGGGTAGGTAGTGCGTCATACTAATGAATCAGCTGATTGTAGATGGCTTAGGCAAAACCTGTGTGTAGTGTAGGAGAGCTGTAGATGATAGTTACAATTATGCTGGTCAGGATGCTGGTGTGAAACAAGCTGTGCAGATGTTTGACAATGCAGAGTGTGTCCATGGTGTTGGATGTGACTCAGAGGGTGTAGGCCGTTAAGTCTGACCAATCATAATCTTGGATTGGATGTGTGATCCCTGTGGGTTTTTGGAAATCCGGCGGTGATCTCCCGGCATGAGTGGCATTCTCAGGTTGCGTACTACCACGTTACAGCATTTGAGGCGATGTGTGGTGGTGTTGTGTCAACGAGGTAATACACCACAATGTGGTGCTGCTGTAAGTAGTATGTGTACAGTACGAGCACATGACCTGGTTGTACGTACACGCACTGTTAAGTGTGTCTGCGGCGAGTTGTCAGTATGAGTTGCACACACAGCCTGAGAGCCTGTCATGTGTGTGTTCGTGGTAGCGTGTTACCAGGTGGATTATTGTCAGCTGTTCACTGTGTGGAGGTTGTCTGGGGCATGAGTCTGTTGTATCACATCTGTAATTAAATACAAAGGAGTCTAAGTGGATACCATTGGCAAATGCCGCACCCCATTCAGACACTGTTCAACAACAAAAAGGCCAAACCCAACTCTCAAGAAATTCCTTACAACCAATGTCAGAGTTACATGGCCAATCTAAAATACTGCCTCAGAGGTGTACCTTTACACTAATCCATAGGGTCACGTCGTGTTTTACGTTTACACAACATTGACACCAAGGTCTGATCCCACTCACTAGAGGAAACATGAAGAGAGATAAGAGAGAGGGCCTCACGGTAGCAACACCCGAGGGGGTTCCTGACAGACAATTGCCAGTTTACCCACTTCTCATCATCGGCCACTCTGTCTTCTTCTGAGTAAGGAACAAAGAGGCAAATACAAACAGTGATTCACTAACTATTAATAATATGGTGATAAAATAATCAACCACTATGTCCCCTCATGTTAATTATGGTGAAATCCATGTGTGTCTGCACCTGGTACCCCTATGAGAGCCAAGGACAATCGACCACCACTATTGAAAAGGGGAGGGACTTGCTAGCTAACCAACTTCCTACTGATGCGGTCACATGTGTCATGAAATGAGCTGAGTGTCTAGCAGTGTGCATGTTGCAGGTGCTGACGGACCGGCCTTTGTCATGGCGGTTGTGCAACAGTGGCACAGACAAGATGCGGCAAGCTCCAATGATGGATTGATGGATGTATGGATGAGTATCTCATAGGTGTGTGTGGCTTGATTGGGGCATGCGGTGCAGCATTGTGGCTGTGGATGCTGCAGCCGGGAAGAGTGAACACATGATGGCAGAAGGGGCGATTGAACATGCCAAACAGCCACACAACCCAAGGATTCTTGCTAGGCAAAAATGTACATGTGTATTTGAGGCTGGAGTGGCTGGTTACCCATGGGTCAGTCCCAGCAAATGTGTGAACATTGAATAAACATCACGGCCACAGGCCCAGTCACCATAATGCCAATCAGGGCACACGACACACTGCGTCAGCAGCAGTAGCCTGCACGTTGTGTGTATCAAGCAACAGAACACATACGCAACCATGTTCATCATGCACAATATGGTCCATTAGCCATTAAGAACAGCATGCTTGTTGTCAGTGTACACATAACCACATATGATCACTCACTGTAAATAATTACATATTGAATGCATGCAGTCTGGAAAGATACTGGCGTTGACAGCAATGAGGCACAATGTACAGTGTGAAACACAGTTCCTACACAATAGTATGAACTTACTTGCAAGGCCATGCTGCATCAGTCAATTTACATGTCCAGTGGCATTGCTGAGATGACTAAAACACTCATGCAATGATGTTACCTGTAATGCTGGTGATACACTCTCCACACAACTGGCAGGGACTGTCCGTACCTGTGACCATCAGAGTAGTGTGATGCTGGAAGGTTTCCATCTCTCAATATCCCCTTGGTCTGACTACTAATGACAGACACATTAGGGCAATCAGGAGAGGGAAGGTGAGGATGGGAACTGCAGGGAGGGAGATCTGAAAAAGAGCAAAACATGCATGAGGATTCCATACTTTCAGTTACAGAATCTCAGATTCTCTTGGCACCTACACTGTACCACTCACACCTGTGGAGTGTAGCCACTGCCACTGTGTCTTATTAGTGATCACAGATCTTGCAATGAGCCAAGATCAGATCCTTCAACAGGGACACATGAGAGTTGGCAGGGGTTCTCACCAAAATGGAGCATGTATGACGCTCATTAGGCTGCTACAATGGAATGAGATCCATGCAGTCATGAACGATGTCACAGTGTATGATTGATGCTCACGATCTCAGTAATTGTGACGTATGGCAGTGCAAATGACACAAAGCCAACTATACGTACTCAGCCCTGTGAATAAGTGAGGGTCATGAAGGGAAAGTTGACATCACCCACAAGAGTCGTAAGCAGCTCCTCAAATGAGATAGGAAATAACCTAAACAACATTAAGCCCCATAGGGCCCACTCATTACCTCTTGCAACTGTGCCTTACTATGCTAGACAGGAAAAGCATGTGTAAACAAACTCAACTGTGAGTACATAGGCACAATGCTAATAGATACAACCCTACTGTGACCAGGATATGCTGCATGGCAGAAGAAATGTAAGACATTTAACTCAACGGACTGCTGCCACGTAAGTGTGAACATTAGCTCTAGGCCAACGTGGTGATGTAATCAGCGCAACATACCTGGCATCATGAGAAAGGAAAGTTAACATCAACTTAATGAGAAGGCTAGCGAAGCAGTGTTGTCCACTGGCACTGAGGTAACGATGTGACAGTGACGTGACATACTGCCACAAGGGGCAATGCCTCCATGCAAACAGACTCACAGGACAATTGACAGAACATGTGGGACATACACTGGCCCACACCGGCACAACATGGTTCACAGGAAATCAAACTGTACTGGCCCACAAGGTTGAGTGGATGATTTGGACACATCCAGCTGCACACAGTGAGGCAGCAATTCTCCACAGTGCCTGTCACACACAATGGCAACCCGTGGCATCCACAATGTGTCAGGGTCAATGTAAACACACATTGATGCATTCAACAAATTCTAAACTCAACTACAGATGACTGTCAGGTAAGGTGACTGTCTTGTCATGGGAGTGGCGCTACATGCAATTTGATACATGGCAATGTGACATCTATGTATGGCTCTACAACCTGCGCAGGAACAGTTTCTATCCAAAAACAAACCATTACAACAATGAACTGCCGGTTTGGAATCCTTACCCAAAATGACATTTCGACATGTCTGTGCAGGGTACGCTGATTCACCCGACGTTGCTATCATCAGAGGAATTGCAGGAGGACCAAGATGACACAAACGGACAACAGCCCAGGCAACCTGAAAAGGACTGGCACACAAGGGGTCACGTACTGTATAGATTCATTTAGACATGGTCACGTACAATACACTGACAATGTAGTACACTTGTACATTCAAACTGCAATCATTGTGCTCATGTGTGTGGCATGACATCTTTACTTGTGTGACACAGCACCACCAAAATCAAAGTGATATTGTGTACAGTCTGCTGGACACACATTATGCTACATATGTCACTCTATGGTGGTAGATTGCACACTATCATACAGGTACTCACTGTTATGAGAAGAAGTTGCGTATGAGTTGACTCCGGATATCCCCGTCCTCCTCCTCATTGCTAGCATCCTGGCCAAGGCCTTCATCCTCAATGGGCGGATGGTCCTCTTTATCAGGATCCAGGATGAGTGGCACCTCCCCCTCCACTGCCATGTTGTGCAGCATGCAGCACACGGTGAAGATGTCACACACCTTGAGCGGGAAGTATGGTAGTGATCCGCCTGTCTTGTCGAGACACCTGAACCGGCTCTCCAGGAGTCCAAACGTACGCTCTATCACACGCCGTGACTGGCCATGTACATTACTGTAACGCTGGGCTGCGGCAGTTCTGGGGTTGCGTAGTGGAGTCATGAGCCACGGCATGTTCGGATATCCGGCATCTCCTACAACAATACATCATGTCAATGAGTGTGCAATGAGTAGCCATGAGAGAGATGATTGACATTGAGACATACATGAGTAACAGTGTATTCCCACCAACTAGACATGCCCGATGGTTGCGCAGCTGCAGCATCATCTGTGGTACCCTGCTCCGCCTCATGATGAATGCATCGTGGCATGATCCTGGAATACGTGCACAAACATGGGAAATCATCATGTTAGCAAGACACACCACCAGGGCATTTATGGAGTGGTAATGTTTCCGGTTGCGGAAGGCCTGCTACTGAGCCTGTGGTGGCACCAGTCCAACATGTGTCCCATCAATGGACCCAATTACATTTGGCATACGTCCCAGGGCATAGAATGCACCCTTGACATTGTTCAACTCTTGTGGAGTGGGGAACTTAATGAAATCATCAATGAGCTGCAACATAGCAGCTAAGACATCACGGAGGACACGACTAAACATGGTCTGGGACATCCCCCTCCACATCACCTATGATGAATTGGAACGTACCTGTGGCAAAGAAATGTACGGCTGCCATCACCTTTACCTTGGGTGTTAGCGCAGTTGGATACCTGTGTCGCGGTTGTAGGTGTGGTTCCAGTCTGTCAGTCAAATCCTGAATCAATTTCTGTGGAAATCTGTAGCGGCGGATGCAATCCCGTTCCCTCATGGCATCCAAGTCAGGCAACGGCCTTGGCAGAGGGGGTGCCCTGCACGACATGTGTGGGGAAAAAAGTGTACAACTATCAGCCAAAACATTTTACAATGTAAATAGCACAATTAGCACTGATTACACACATGAAATCACTTATGAACCTGCCATGGGCTATACATCATGGACAGTTATGCAAGCTACTTGGCTCTCTTAACACATAAATGATTCCCCTGTTGGCTGTGAAATGTACATGACATGCACACAAAAGATAATCTGGCCATGTTAGAGTTGGCAGACCAATGTATAGCGTCAGTGACACGCGTCACGTGACCTGCATGAGAAGGTGGTCAACACATCCAGACAGCTGACTGCACGGAACACACCCACGTTACATGTGCTCTATATTTTGGATTTCAGTGATATTGAGCATGAATTTAGCATTTTACAATACTGCACCACAGACATCCTCTGAATGCAGATCTGTATGTCTGTGGCCAAATGCTCTATGATGCCATCACACACATGAGCTGTAGAAATGGCCCTGTGGCATGGTGTGCGTACATGTGTGACACTTGCTATCACGACACAGAGCCATCATAGATGCACCAATAGAGGATGACGTTTACCCAATACAAACAGTATGTCCAATGGATTACATGGCACACACATTACATTGTCACACAGGGTCATGCATATCCTAAATTGGTACAGTGAGACAGTGCCCCTGTCCCTGGCATCATGTGACAGATGTCCGTAATAAAGAGTGTGCCATCACAGTGTTCATGTGAATGACTACATGTCCATTATGTTACTCATGTGACAAGTGTTAAGGTAATGTAAACCACATAGTGGCCCGTCACAAATGTAATGTCTCCACAGCCCATCACACATCAACAGTGCCACTAGTTCACATGCCCTCTGCTATTTGACTGTGTGCCACACCGGGGGCCTGCTATATGTAGTATCCTGCATATTATACTGTAAGGTGTTTTATCAGCCCTGCTCTGCCAGTGCCTGTGTTCTGACTCATTAGAATGTTGGAGTCTGATGATGCCTCGGAATGTTGGGACTGAGGGAGGCAGAGATACAGTTGGTCATGGGCTGAGCAGCTGACAGGCAGCTCCTGGTGGGGCTCTGATCTACCACATATCTACACGATGTCCTGTACCTTACAACCTGTTATCTTCATGAAGTAAATCATCTTGAAATACTTCCTTCCTGAGTGGACCTTCCTCACTACATATTTTGGCGACTAGGTGACGAAGAACCTACAGCTACAAGCAAATCTCAGGTACCTGATTTAAAATTGCATCTGGAGATGGCGCAAAATAATGAAAATACAGTGGCAGCAACCACCATTTTCAGAAGAAGAGGTAACCACAAGAAGGAATTAACTACGGAGAAGAAAAATGTGTTTTCTACACAGTACAATGAAGACATCTGCAAGGAAGAAACAAGAACTTCAAAGAAAAGAAAAAGAAGACAACAAGAAACAAGTAAGCACAAAATATTACACCTTTTAGCCCCACCAGTGGCCTCACCACCGGCCAGCACTAGTACAGGTGTGCTGTGCTTATCATCTCTACTCATCATGGACTTTGGCTTTACCATATCAGTCTGCTACACTACTACGCGAGAGCAGGAACGTGCCGGGAGCCATCCGGCGCAAAGTTCAGTGCGTGCCACCATTTTCAACTTCGAAGAATCTTTTACCTGAAGTCTTAGAGCTTGTTTTTATCTTTTCAGTGGAATGGCATTGTCAGCTCTTGCCGGAATGAAATAAGAGCCTAATTCATTGCGTGCTTCAAGCTACAGATTGTGCAATGATTAATCTTCTACTGTGGCATCATTTTTACATGCACTGGACGTTAGCAGATCACCTCGGAACTCATCGTTGTATTCATGCTTCCTTTCTGATGCAGAGACACTTTAGGAGCATTGGTGAGCTGTTTAATTTTTGCGCAATTATCTATTGAACATGGGGATTTTTCAAAGAGTTCTGTTTTTGCGCTGGCACATTCAAAGAACAAGGAAAAAGATGTTTAGCAGACACCCTTAAATTCTATTGTGCCTGTGATTTTTGAGCTCACATAGACTGGCAGATTACTTTTGGAACTTGGAGAGCTTTTCACATTAAAATGTCTGCTGTTTTTCCAGTAAGTGTCACAAGATGATGGTGACACACACACACACCTATATTCTAAATTGTATCACAGTCCCTTCTACTTTTTCACGAGTATCCTCACATAGGGAACCGTGTTATGGGTTACAGTCCCATTTACATTTACATTTTTACCCTCACACAGGGTGTCTTATGGGTTACAGTCCCATTTACATTTTCACCCTCACACAGGGTGTCTTATGGGTTTCATTCCCATTTACATTGAAAATGGTCACCCTACATAGGGCGTCACATGGGTTTCAGTCCCATTTACAGTGCTCCTCACACTCTTGCACAGGAGTAGAGTACGTTTATGGGTTTTAGTCGCTCTGACTGTTATTGTCTATTTACATTTTGTAATGTTGCTGTTTTGAATAACGCAATGTTACACTTACATCGCATTTATATTGTTTATTGAAAACAGAGGGAAGTGGTAGTTATACTGTTTGTATCTACTTTGCCTCTTCTCTGTTTTCCTATTCGTCCAGCTTTCCTCGTGGTGTCATTCTCATTGCCATCCCTGGTTTCTGGATCTACACGTCTTGTTGTCGTCTTTTTGCCTCCAAGCTTTCTTTCGTTCTTTTTACTCTTTCCTTCCCTGTTCCGGAGGAAATCTGTTACTCCCTCTTTCCTGTGTCTGTGTGGAGGCTGGTGTCAGTTTTCGATCGTGCCTTATTCTTTCTTCCCTTCCTGCCTGCCTGGCCAGTGGGTGTGTTTGGGGTTTAGTCCTTGGTGCGTGTGAGTTCTTCTGCCCCTTGTTGTTTCCATTTTCTGATTACTCATTTTACCCTTATCTTTTCTATGTATGTGAGTCTGTGTTATCTCTATCGGTTTCCGCTTTACTCTTCTCTTCCTCCTCCTCATTTTCTTCCACCTGTCTCTTCACGCTGCTTTGCTTACACCTTTCCTGGTCGTTGTTTCTGTTCCTCTGCTATTCTTCCTTGTTATCTCTTCCTTGGCTCTCTCACGCTAGTTGTTATTCACGTAGTGGTTTAATGCTTCTGTTATAATGAAAGGGGATATGTAGTATCCTGCATATTATACTGTAAGGTGTTTTATCAGCCCTGCTCTGCCAGTGCCTGTGTTCTAACTCATTAGAATGTTGGAGTCTGATGATGCCTCGGAATGTTGGGACTGAGGGAGGCAGAGATACAGTTGGTCATGGGCTGAGCAGCTGACAGGCAGCTCCTGGTGGGGCTCTGATCTACCACATATCTACATGATGTCCCGTACCTTACAACCTGTTATCTTCATGAAATAAATCATCTTGAAATACTTCCTTCCTGAGTGGACCTTCCTCACTACATTAATGTAGGTCAGCCATGCGAAGACATACATGGACATCCTCATGATGAACTCACACCCACATCCCTGCCATGTGTTTTCCTGTTGTCACTATAGTAATGGTGCCATGCGTGAGCCTGTGGAATGCATTGTACACATGCATTGACTGGAGCATGTGATACACACACTACCCCACTGGTGCTTGCATGTGTACGGGTTGTCTCACCAATGCATTGTGTCCATACGCGTGTGTAGCGTACCCCACTGGTGCGTGCGTGTGTACGGGTCGTCACATCAATGTATTGTGCCTATACGCGATACAAGTCAGGAGCGTACCCCACTGGTACGTGCGGGTGTATGGGTCGTCTCACCAATGCATTGTGCCTATACACGTGTGTAGCGTACCCCACTGGTGCGTGTGGGTGTACGGGTCGTCTCACCAATGCATTGTGTGCATACGCGTGTGTAGCGTACCCCACTGGTGCGTGCGTGTGTACGGGTGGTCTCACCAATGCATTGTGCCTATATGCGATACAAGTCAGGAGCGTACCCCACTGGTGCGTGCGGGTGTACGGGTCGTCTTACCAATGCATTGTGCCTATACACGTGTGTAGCGTACCCCACTGGTGCGTGCGTGTGTATGGGTCGTCTCACCAATGCATTGTGCCTATACGCGATACAAGTCAGGAGCGTACCCCACTGGTGCGTGCGGGTGTACGGGTCGTCTCACCAATGCATTGTGTCCATATGCGTGTGTAGCGTACCCCACTGGTGCATGCGTGTGTACGGGTCGTCTCACCAATGCATTGTGCCTATATGCGATACAAGTCAGGAGCGTACCCCACTGGTGCGTGCGGGTGTACGGGTCGTCTCACCAATGCATTGTGCCTATACGCATGTGTAGCGTACCCCACTGGTGCGTGCGGGTGTACGGGTCGTCTCACCATTGCATTGTGCCTATACGCGATACAAGTTAGGAGCGTACCCCACTGGTGCGTGCGGGTGTACGGGTCATCTCACCAATGCATTGTGCCTATAGGCGATACAAGTCAGGAGCGTACCCTACTGGTGCGTGCGGGTGTACGGGTCGTATCACTATCGCAACATGGCGTTTGCAACGATTCACACACCATACTTGTGTATGGATACCTGAAAATACATAGGAAACACCTAGGGGACGAGTTGGATGCACTGAATGCAGGCTGGTTGTCAAGGAAACTGATATTTGAGTGTGCTACAGGTGTCCTGCAAAATTCAGTTGGCCAAAAGTATACAATGTTGCAATGTTTGTTGTGTAGCTAGAGCTAAAATTTCAAACCATGCAAATGTGTGTCAGGGCCTTATGTGTAATGGGATTGGATGAAATATAGGATGCAAAGTGGTATGCCCTATCACACTGTCTTCCTGAGAATGACAGCCCCTCAGCAGCAGAGATTTAAGGCTGAATGTGGATGTGAGAGGGTACTTGCCTGCACAATATTTGAGTGGACAACACTGCTGCTGTCTCTGCATTCCCTGGACCCTGATTTTGCTGGACATGGAGAGGGCACCCGCATTCAGTGAGGAGGAGAACCAGGCACTGCTGGATTCCCTCCTACCCAACTACAGCAAGCTGTATGGGAAACCAGGGGATCAGGTGAGTGCTTAATGTGTGAGTGTGACTACAGCCATTGTGTATTTATGGGACAGAGAGAGATGCAATGTACTTCAGAGTGAGTGCCTGGTGTGTACATTAAAATATCTACCATGCAGTGAATGATGTATCTAAATCTTGTGTACTGCTTACCGCCATTGTGCTAAGTACATTCACTTGAGAGTGTGTGGTCTGCTTAGAGTTCTTAGGTGTCGTGAGATATGTGCCAGCATGTCACGTGCTGGACACCACCATGAAAAAGCATAGCTTGTTCAGTGTTAGCCATGCTCAGTGAGTGGTTTGAAAGCCCTAGGGCATCAGTTGCCTTTCACAGGCATGTAGTGCATTGGTGTTTGCTCATAGGCCACATTCACATGAATAAGCATGAGCGTAAAATCCGTTCCGCTCGCGGATTTTCGGTAAATTCGCAATCCGCGAACTCTCACAAATTTGCTGACAATCTGCAAATTCGCGGATTTTTTTGCTTGGTGATACAAAATTGCGGCGCGCGGCGTTCACTTACCATCATTCAGCGTTTGCCGAGTTGTTTTTCTCGATATTTTGCGAGTGCTGCGCCATTTTGGATCTTGCTGCGGGATCCCTCGGGAGTTTGGCGACTGCGATTACGTAATCGCGGCTTGCCACCTTGCACAGCACGCATCGCGAGAGTTCGCAATTGAGAACACGTAGGTGCGGCAGGCAGCAACAATCTCGCACTCGCGAAATACAGAATTTGCAATTCAGCACAAGAAATCCACCAGCAAACAGCATAAACCTTCAGAAAATGATGATTTTTATCAGAATCACTCCTCAGGTTGACATTTGCCTGCACTTTTTTTTGCAAGGAGTCCATTTTGGGGGGGGGGGTGGGGGGGTGGGAGGAAGGAAGTGCCCCACAGTCTCCAACTTCCTGTTCCTGTCCAACAGGCTCCTCCCAGTGCTTTCTTCATGTGCCGGTCACTTTCATTCGGATCTTGACCTGGAAGGATTACTTTTTGTGGATGCTGCTGGATATTTGGATTTGAGGCCTTTTTGACTTTCTTTGGATCACTTTTGGATTAGAAATTTCACAAGTAAGTTTGTTTGGGGCATTACAGTTGCTGCAACTACAATTTTGGAATGTTTGATTTTTGGGCTGTTGTTGGGGCCTTTTGACCAGGGGTAGTGAGTGGTGCATGGGCCTAGTCTTTCTGTGGGGTGTCTTGAATTTAAACATCATGGATGGCATGGGATTGTGCTGTTTTTTCTGTGTTTTTCGATTTTTGGGCTGTTGTTGGGGCCTTTTGACCAGGGGTAGTGAGTGGTGCATGGGCCTAGTCTTTCTGTGGGGTGTCTTGAATTTAAACATCATGGAGGGCATGGATGGCATGGGATTGTGCTGATTTTTCTGTGATTTTCGATTTTTTGGGGTGTTCATGGGGACAGGCCATGTGGGTGGGGGCCATTTTGAGTGTTGGTACAGGCAGTCCCTGGCCATGTGTTTGGGGTGCAAGGGGCCACTTTGAAGACAGGCAGTGTTCTGAGGCCTGCACCCATTTTGCCTAGCTTCCATCCATTATGCCCAGGGGTAGTGAGTGGTGCATGGGCCTAGTCTTTCTGTGGGGTGTCTTCTTGAATTTAAACATCATTGAGGGCATGGATGGCCTGGGATTGTGCTGAATTTTGTGGGTTTTTTCGATTTTTTTGGGCTGCTGTTGGGGCCTTTTGCCCAGGGGTAGTGAGTGGTGCATGGACTGAGTCTGTCTGTGGGGTCTCTTTAATGTAAACATCATGGATGGCATTGGATTGTGGTGATTTTTGTGTGTTTTTCGTTTTTTTTGGGGTGTACTGTAGATGGGGACTGGCCATGTGGGTGGTGGCCATTTTGAGTGCTGGTACAGGCAGTCCCTGGCCATGTGTTTGGGGTGCAAGGGGCCATTTTGAAGACAGGCAGTGTTCTGAGGCCTGCACCCATTTTGCCTAGCTTTCATCCATTATGCCCAGGGGTAGTGAGTGGTGCATGGGCCTAGTCTTTCTGTGGGGTGTCTTCTTGAATTTAAACATCATTGAGGGCATGGATGGCCTGGGATTGTGCTGAATTTTGTGGGTTTTTTCGATTTTTTTGGGCTGCTGTTGGGGCCTTTTGCCCAGGGGTAGTGAGTGGTGCATGGACTGAGTCTGTCTGTGGGGTCTCTTTAATGTAAACATCATGGATGGCATTGTATTGTGGTGATTTTTGTGTGTTTTTCGTTTTCTTTGGGGTGTACTGTAGATGGGGACTGGCCATGTGGGTGGTGGCCATTTTGAGTGCTGGTACAGGCAGTCCCTGGACATGTGTTTGGGGTGCAAGGGGCCATTTTGAAGACAGGCAGTGTTCTGAGGCCTGCACCCATTTTGTCTAGCTTTCATCCATTATGCCCAGGGGTAGTGAGTGGTGCATGGGCCTAGTCTTTCTGTGGGGTGTCTTCTTGAATTTAAACATCATTGAGGGCATGGATGGCCTGGGATTGTGCTGTATTTTGTGGTTTTTTGTTCGATTTTTTTGGGCTGCTGTTGGGGCCTTTTGCCCAGGGGTAGTGAGTGGTGCATGGACTGAGTCTGTCTGTGGGGTCTCTTTAATGTAAACATCATGGATGGCATTGTATTGTGGTGATTTTTGTGTGTTTTTCGTTTTCTTTGGGGTGTACTGTAGATGGGGACTGGCCATGTGGGTGGTGGCCATTTTGAGTGCTGGTACAGGCAGTACCTGGCCATGTGTTTGGAGTGCAAGGGGCCATTTTGAAGACAGGAAGTGTTCTGAGGCCTGAACCCATTTTGCCTAGCTTTCATCCATTATGCCCAGGGGTAGTGAGTGGTGCATGGGCCTAGTCTTTCTGTGGGGTGTCTTCTTGAATTTAAACATCATTGAGGGCAGGGATGGCCTGGGATTGTGCTGAATTTTGTGGGTTTTTTTCTACCTATTTGGGCTGCTGTTGGGGCCTTTTGCCCAGGGGTAGTGAGTGGTGCATGGACTGAGTCTGTCTGTGGGGTCTCTTTAATGTAAACATCATGGATGGCATTGGATTGTGGTGATTTTTGTGTGTTTTTCGTTTTTTTGGGGTGTACTGTAGATGGGGACTGGCCATGTGGGTGGTGGCCATTTTGAGTGCTGGTACAGGCAGTCCCTGGCCATGTGTTTGGGGTGCAAGGGGCCATTTTGAAGACAGGCAGTGTTCTGAGGCCTGCACCCATTTTGCCTAGCTTTCATCCATTATGCCCAGGGGTAGTAAGTGGTGCATGGGCCTAGTCTTTCTGTGGGGTGTCTTCTTGAATTTAAACATAATTGAGGGCATGGATGGCCTGGGATTGTGCTGAATTTTGTGTTTTTTCCGATTTTTTTGGGCTGCTGTTGGGGCCTTTTGCCCAGGGGTAGTGAGTGGTGCATGGACTGAGTCTGTCTGTGGGGTCTCTTTAATGTAAACATCATGGATGGCATTGGATTGTGGTGATTTTTGTGTGTTTTCCGTTTTTTTGGGGTGTACTGTTGATGGGGACTGGCCATGTTGGTGGGGGCCATTTTGAGTGCTGGTACAGGCAGGCCCTGGCCATGTGCTTGGGGTGCAAGGGGCCATTTTGAATGCAGGCAGTGTTCTCAGGCCTGCACCCATTTTGCCTAGCTTTCATCCAGTATGCCCAGGGGTAGTGAGTGGTGCATGGGCCTAGTCTTTCTGTGGGGTGTCTTGAATTTAAACATCCTGGAGGGCATGGGTGGCATGGGATTGTGCTGATTTTTATGTGGTTTTCGAGTTTTTGGGGTGTATAACTGAACTGAACTGATGTTCCTCTGTCTTCCATTGCTTTTAGGTGCACAAGACTCAAGAGAACCACCAGTGCCATGAAGAAGTCCCGCAGCGGTGTGTGTGTGCAGCATAACGTCACGCGACGTCACGTCTGGCCACAGACAACTGTGCAACTCGTGCAACTGCGGCCTGCTGTTCTGACCTCTGAAGGAGATGGCCCCCAAAAAAGTTCCCCGTAGCTCCTCTAGCAAGAAAGTTGCCAGTAAGGAGCAGAAGAAGCAAGTTACCAAGGAGACTGGTGTGCCGCCCGCACATTTTTTGGGAATAAAAAAAAAAGTACGCCTGCAGCAGCAGCGGGATATGCTGGGGACCAAGCTGGGAGCAGCACCCCCGCTCCATTGGGCTCAGTGCCACCACCACCACGCCAACTTAAGTCCAAGCCCTTGAGTGCTGCAGAGGCAGCCCGTCTACTTGTTCAATCACCATCGACCAGTGATGTTGGCTCATCGCAAGAAAGTAGCAGCAATGTCCCTCAATCAACACAGGTTGTTGTAACTCATCTGACGAGTGTTGAACAACCACAGCCGCAACAACAACCACATGTGCAAGTACAAGCCCAAGTACATGTGGAAGGAGAGGCAGCGCAAGGAGATGCGCAAGCAGAGGTGCATGGAGGGGCACAACAAGTGGCCACAATAGTTGTTCCTCCCGAAGTAGGGGCATATCAGGAAATCGACAATCAAGCCGAGGTATCATTTGAGGAAGCCACTCCTCCTGATGATCATTCATTGTCTTCCACATCCCAAGCAAGGAAAAGATCAAGGGTGGTGTCTACATCTTCTTCAAGCCCACCTCCTTCTGATGATATGGATCTTACTTGGGAACCAGCACCACTGCCGTCTGAGAGTGAGGCTGAGCGACACCATGATCTGACAAAGGTAGCTAAGCGTAAAAGGAAGGTCGTCGAAACTCTCATAGTTATGGAGTGTGATGACGCTCAACAAGAAGTGGCGTATACTCCTGCTGCTGAAGACTCTCACGACGACGACGCAGTCATCATAGGCTTCACTCCAGCCTCAGCGGGCATGCAGCAAACAGACATTTTGACCCTAGCCCGAAAAGCTGCTGAGCGTGATGATGTTGTCGATGAGGAGGCAATGGGAACACCACAATCATTGGAGTTAACTAGTACACCACCACCTACCGCTTCCATATTTCTTCCTCGCCAGAAGGGACCACCATCCACCTCGACCTCAATTAGTGGTGGTGAAAGTGCACAACGTAGTAAAGTTCAGCAATACACATCCTCCACTTCATCTGGCATTAGCAGCATGACCACCACCAGTATCGCCTCCTCCGGCCCCCACAGACATTTCAAGTCAGCAGTTTGGGACTTCTTTAGTGTTTGACCAAAAAAGAAAACATAGCCATTTGTAGCATTTGTAAGCTTGCAGTTAGTCGTGGTAAGCTTGGTACCAACTATGGGACTGGAGGAGGCCAGAGAGGTCATCTTGAGAGACAGCACGCTGTCCAATGGTTTGCGCACCTAAAGGAGATCAAGGAAGCCCGAATTGCAAGTCAAGAAAACGTTGATGTTTCATCTGATGATGACGAGGAGGAAGAAGCGTCACACACTTCACTTACACCCAGTACCCCTGTCAGCACACCCCCTGTGAGCCACACTAAGAGTGTGGGAGAGAGTGAGACACCAATGCGAAAAAGTTCATCAGCGAGCGTAACTGGGTCGAAGAAGTCATCATCATCATCCTGTAAAATGGTCCAGGCCAACATTAGAACCATGTTGTTTTCAGACGCGCCATATGAACGCAACCACCCACTGATGCGTCTGTATAACACTAAGCTGGCTAAAATTCTAGCTCTGGACCTTCTCCCTTTTTCTTTTGTAGAAGGGGTTGGTTTTCTAGAATTAGTGGCAGCGCTCTGCCCTAAATGGAAGGTTCCTAGCCGGTTCTATTTTGCCAGAGTTGCGGTTTCAGCACTACATGAAGATGTGCTGGAGGTGATTGGGGCAGCTTTGCAGAAGAGTGCTGTTCACACTATACATCTGACAACAGACATGTGGACCAGTGGCGCAGGCACTGATTACATGTGCATCACTGCACACTGGGTCTCTTTTTCAGGGGTTAAAGCAAAGCTAAACGCAGGTGTTGACCCGGACCAAGTTTTTAAAGCTGCTCGGAAACATGCAACACTAGCCATGATTGGCTTGGAGAAACGTCATACAGCAGAAAACATTTTGAATGAGTTTAACACAAAGGTCTTTCACTGGCTGTCCCCAAAAAAACGCGAGAGATTGGTTATGTTTCCACGGATAATGGCGCCAATGTAGCTAAGGCCATGGATCTGGGTCACTATTTCAGAGTGCCGTGTTTGGCGCACTGTATAAACCTGGTTGTTAAAAAATTCTTTAGTGAAGACAGTCCAGCGTGCGAGTTAGTGGCCACCTGCCGAAGAATGTGCAACCATTTCAGCATTCTTTTAAGGCCCGGAAGCATCTGAGGAGCCTGCTACATGAACGTCGAATGCCAGTGAAAGCACTCATCCAGGAGGTGCCAACACGTTGGAACTCAACCTTCTACATGCTTGAGCGTCTCTATGAGCAGTTTACGGTACTGGATCAGTATTTCTTAACACTGGGTACAGCTCAGAAGGACCTGAGGCTTGATGCGGCGGAATGGCAGCTAGTTAAAAGCCTGACAACCATGCTTCGTCCTTTTGAGGTCTTCACGCGTGCAGTCAGCAGGGAGGACTGTAATTTGGGAAAAGCTATCCCATTGTTGCGCATGCTGGAGCACAAACTGAAGGCGGTGTCTTCTAAGTTTCAAAAAGATGAAGAAAAGCAAGAAGCTTTTGTTTTGGCGGAGAAATTATTAGAGCGCCTACTTGGCGATGAACGTCTTCAAAAGATCCACTCAGAACAGCATTACATTTGTGCTACTATTCTGAAACCACACTACAAAAAGGCGCTGGCAGGCAGAGCATTATTTCCTTTTGGTGATGAAGATGTTACAAAGTACAAACGTTGGCTAGCCTTGTCAGCCATGAGGTTTGAAAGAGAACGGCAGAAAATTGAAGGAAAAGGCAGTACATCAGCATCAGCAGGCATCCCCAGTCAAAAGAATCCACTTCTGCACCTGTGGCTGTGGCAGAAGTGACCTCTCAGACGTTAAAGACACCGGCAACCGGATCATCTGCACCAGACACAACAGAAACATTGGGTGAAGAAGAGGATTGGCTAACTGAGCTTGGATTTGGTTCTCAAAAGGTCCCAGCAAAAAGTAAGCAAAGTGGAGGAACCGCGGAGAACCTTCAGTCGATGGTGCAGGACTATCTGAATGACTCAACAGAGGTCTATGTTAATGCTGACCCATTGGCGTATTGGCATGGGAAAAAAGAATTGTGGCCAGATATCACCAACCTGGCTATAAATTACTTGTCTTGCCCACTCGCAAGAGTGTCTTCTGAACGTGTTTTCAGTGATGCTGGTGACATTGTAACTTGCAAACGGACCCGCCTCTCGCACAAAAATGTGGAGAGGTTAACAATGATCAAGATGAATCAGCACCTCATACCACCAGATTACAAAGTACGAGAATACACGCCGGAAGAAGACGAGGAGGACAGCAACTTAGATGAGGGAATTTCTTCTGTGTTAGGTGACACTGACCTACTCCTGCCTGAATTTGCAGAGTATGAGGATGAACTCTTATTCCCTGACACCGAGCCCTGAAAATGAGCAAATGAATCAATAACTTTCTTTTTCGTCCTTATTCACTTTTATTCCTGTGTGTCTGTCTTTCTTTGGTTTGCACAGTTAATATAATTAAAACTTTAATCACCTAATCACAAAAACAAGCACATCAGCAGAACTGTCTTCACTTATTTGCTTATTGATTTGAAGGTGCCGCAGTCTGCATTCCTCAGGTTCACAAGTTCACAAGAACATGCTCCTCTATCCTCCTCCTCCAGACTCCTATTTCCCTCAAAGCAGAGGGCTGGATTACGCCCAATGAAGAAAGACTCTGCACTTGTGGGGGTGTTCTACTTCTTTGCGGGTGAGTTGGCGGGTCTTGGGGCACTGCTGGGAAGGTCTAATACCGGATAAAACTAGTTTTGACCAAATCAGACTTGAAAACGTTTTTGACTTTTTGCTCACTATCATGTTTTCAGGGGCCTGTTTGGGGGGCTTCCTGGTGTTTGTGGGTGGGTTTTGGGGTCTGGGAGCACTGCTGGCACAGTCTAGTTTTGATTGCATTTGCTTTTCAGGAAATCCATGGTGGAAAACGGGAGTTATGACCTAGCTGCACAGCGCGTTTGGACAGTAGGCCGAAAATTATTGTAAGTAATATGAGATTTTCCATTTTGGCTTTTTGGCTGTTTGGGGGTGTTGTGTTTTTTTGCGGGTGGGTTGGCGGGTCTTGGGGCATTGCTCGGAAGGTCTAATACCGGATAAAACTGGTTTGGACAAAATCCATGAGGAAAAAGTTTTTGCATTTTGTGACATTTCGCTCAATGTAGCGTTTTCGAGGGCCTGTTTGGGGAGCTTACTGGTGTTTGTGGGTGGGTTTCAGGGTCTGGGAGCACTGC
This sequence comes from Lissotriton helveticus, assembly GCF_964261635.1. Taxonomy (NCBI): domain Eukaryota; kingdom Metazoa; phylum Chordata; class Amphibia; order Caudata; family Salamandridae; genus Lissotriton; species Lissotriton helveticus. The sequence goes on from NC_136067.1 coordinate 1,389,674,363, forward strand.
TGGGTATGGATAGTTTTGATAGCAAGAGGTTTGAAGGAAATCCATGGAGGCAGAGGGGAGTTAGGGCCTAGCTGCAGAGCGCGCGCTGAGTGATTTTGGAAATCTCCCCAAAAGTGACAAAGTCCCCATTTTTGTACTTTTGCTTTTTGGCTGTTTGGGGGTCTTCTACTTGTTTTCACCTGGGTTGACGGCTCTGGGGCCATTCCTGGGAAGCTCTAATACCGGATAAAACTGGTTCGGACAAAATCCATGAGGAAAAAGTTTTTGCATTTTCTGACATTTCGCTCAATGTAGCGTTTTTGGGGGCCTGTTTGGGGGGCTTACTGGTGTTTGTGGGTGGGTTTCCGGGTCTGGGAGCACTGATGGGTATGGATAGTTTTGATAGCAAGAGGTTTGAAGGGAATCCATGGAGGCAGAGGGGAGTTAGGGCCTAGCTGCAGAGCGCACGCTGAGTGATTTTGGAAATTTCCCCAAAAGTGACAAAGTCCCCATTTTTGTACTTTTGCTTTTTGGCTGTTTGGGGGTCTTCTACTTGTTTTCACCTGGGTTGACGTCTCTGGGGCCATTGCTGGGAAGCTCTAATACCGGCTAAAACTGGTTTGGACAAAATCCATGAGGAAAAAGTGTTTGCATTTTCTGACATTTCGCTCAATGTAGCGTTTTCTGGGGCCTGTTTGGGGGGCTTCCTGGTGTTTGTGGGTGGGTTTCGGGGTCTGGGAGCACTGCTGGGTATTGATAGTTTTGATAGCAAGAGGTTTGAAGGAAGTCCATGGAGGCAGAGGGGAGTTAGGGCCTAGCTGCAGAGCGCACGCTGAGTGATTTTGGAAATTTCCCCAAAAGTGACAAAGTCCCCATTTTTGTACTTTCGCTTTTTGGCTGTTTGGGGGTCTTCTACTTGTTTTCGCCTGGGTTGACGGCTCTGGGGCCATTGCTGGGAAGCTTTAATACCGGATAAAACTGGTTTGGACAAAATCCATGAGGAAAAAGTTTTTGCATTTTCTGACATTTTGCTCAATGTAGCGTTTTCGGGGGCCTGTTTGGGGGGCTTTCTGGTGTTTGTGGGTGGGTTTCCGGGTCTGGGAGCACTGCTGGGTATGGATAGTTTTGATAGCAAGAGGTTTGAAGGAAATCCATGGAGGCAGAGGGGAGTTAGGGCCTAGCTGCAGAGCGCGCGCTGAGTGATTTTGGAAATTTCCCCAAAAGTGACAAAGTCCCCATTTTTGTACTTTTGCTTTTTGGCTGTTTGGGGGTCTTCTACTAGTTTTCGCCTGGGTTGACTCTCTGGGGCCATTGCTGGGAAGCTCTAATACCGGATAAAAGTGGTTTGGACCTAATCGGAGGCGAAATATTTTTTTGCGTTTTTGCTGACTTGCTTGTCTTTGAGGTGCTCTTTGGGGGGGTTCCGGGTATTTGTGGGTGGGTTTTGGGGTCTGGGAGCACTGCTGGCACAGTCTAGTTTTGATTGCATTTGCTTTTCAGGAATCCATGGTGGACAACGGGAGTTATGACCTAGCTGCACAGCGCGTTTGGACAGAAGGCCGAAAAATATTGTAAGTAATATGAGATTTTCCATTTTGGCTTTTTGGCTGTTTGGAGGTGTTGTGCTTTTTTGCGGGTGGGTTGGCGGGTCATGGGGCATTGCTGGGAAGGTCTAATACCGGATAAAAGTGGTTTGGAGAAAATCCATGCGGAAAAGCCTTTTTGTTTTGTAACTTAGGGTTCGTTAGGGTTAGCCCTAGCAGCAGGATGCATGTGTTTCGGGGTATTCTAGATTTTTGCAACTGAGTTCTGGGGTCTTAGAGCACTCGTGGGAATGTGTAATTTTGGTTGCAAGTGATTTGAAGAAAATCCATGGTGGAAAAAGTGGGGATTTGGCATAGTTAAAGAAAGCGTTTGCCACTATTCTTAACTAAGGGCTCGTTAGGGTTAGCAGTATTTGTATTGCATGTGTTTGGGTGGGGGGCTGTTTGTGGGGGGGTTTGCGAGTCTTGGAGCGATGCTGGGTATGGATACTTTTGCTTGCTTCAAGCAGCACCCGCCGCAATGATAAAAATACAGGATGTGACCGCCAGGGTGGTGGTCACGTCCTAATTACCACGAAGGGACCGCCGCTGCCCCTGCGAACGGTCCCTCCTACTCTATGGTGGCGGACGGACTCAGGTCCGTCCACCGTCATATTAGGCCCCTAAATGTCAATCATTCTTCTTCATGTCTCTCATCTAGACAAACCTTACGTTTTCTCACGGGGAGCAGCACACTATGCAGTCTACAATCTCAATAAGTAAGGAATATAGGAGCTTACCACTGCCCGCCACTACCGTGGCAACCCGCACAGCAGTTTGGTCCGGCTGCGGCACTTCCACCGCCTCCTCCCCAGAGCTTTCCTCCTCCACCTCCGTGCTGGGCCCAGCACCAGATGTTCCACCTACAAAGTACATTTAAGAATGTTAGATGTCATAGACCTACACCACTCACTAGTATTTTGTCTAGGAATGAAGAAATGTGAATACAGAAACCAATATAATAATTTGTGACTGTCTACTCTAAAGTAAAAATGTCCCTTTTTCCAGGGAAGGGTGTTGTCTTGCTGCATTTTTTGGCACAACTGATGAATGCTTGCTTTTTAACACGCACCATTTTCCTCATAACAGACAGAAGCTTCACTTCTAAGAACAAATCATTAGGACGAAGGGACCAATGATTCAGCACCAAAAAGAACAATGAAAATTCAAACCAGGTGAGGGCTCGGCTCGCCCACAATAAATGTGTGAAATAAAAAATGACTAAGCACTTTTCCATTTTTAATGAACCGTTTATGTTTTATGACAAGCTTGATTTTAATAAATATTTTTACTTTTAATAAAGCTTTAAAACTTAAATAGACTCTGTGGTTTTTGGTCATGAGTGAATGAGCAAAAGGTTTTGCAATTTGCAAGCATGAGTCCGTGCCTCGGACACTTCTGGACTCTGACTCCGTACTCTTGTCCTGCGTTGGATAATCATCATTGGGGATCAATCATCGATGAATTCAGGAGCTAAATGACTCTGCCACACTATCTAGTCAGTAAGGAGATTGGGGGTTCTTCAAAGTCTGATATCACTGAGGTATGTGGAAAGAAAGTCTACCTGCGCCTATTATAATTGATAAACAATGCACTATTTAGTGTTCATAGTTCGGTTTGTGCAGATTTGTCCCTGCAACAGTAGTAGAATGGATTGTCCTCCTATCCAAACCAAAAGTAAAGTAGTATCTTATTCTTTCTTGGTGGTCATTCACCGTTTTATTGTTGGTAATTGTCAAAGCATAAATATTTAGAAGACTTGAAAAGACATTATGGACAATCCCAGAGGACTACACTCAGTGCATAGAGCTATTGCTGACTAGAATGGGAGTTTCGTTTTACACCTTTTGCCAAATGTGCAATCTTAGTTAGCTACACAGACAGACTAATAAGAATAATCTAGTAATACCACAGGGAGTCATAGTCGAGGCAGGATAAGAATTTAGATACAGTCTACAAGAAGATCAAAGACGATTTAGAAAAAGCGAATGAGGAACGCTAGGAAAAAATAGGTACTCTATATTAAAATTAAAACTTACCGGGGCCAGCAAAGGAGCCCTCGCCTGACCGATCCTGGCCTTGTTCAGCAGCAGCAGCAGCCTCCTCCAATGCCCTCTTGCCCCTGGGGGGAGCTGATGTACAACATGAAAGAAAGAAAGACCAGAAAACATGGATGATATTTGTCAACCAAATCAAACATTTGAAAAGAACAATAACAAAATATTTTGGCAAAATAGCAAATGGACAAGTATTCCACGGGAAATATTGACCTATCTCACGTGGTCTACTACGATATTAGTATTGCTTGATTTGCGGACCGTCGACTTGGAAAGTTATGTAACTCGCTAAACAAACTACTAAAAAGGTTCGCCTAGGACTGGCAGGCAGCAGTCCGCAGCACGTGAAGTGACAGACAAAGTCCATCGTGATTGCAGATCAGCGACAACACTAAAAAGTTTCCTACTACATTAACCAGTCATTAAAATACTCAAACTATCAATCCACCACCACTATTTCTTCTTATTGCCAGGTGTACAAAGGAAGGACTGGACTTGAGTCTGTAGGGGCTGATTTAGAAGCCCCCTGCGGCTCTTTTGCTCCATTGTTGGGCGACTTTTGTGACGCAGCGGCAGAACAAACGAGGCGCCATGGTGCGGCGTATATTAACAACGTGACGCATATGGGAGATGCATCACGTTGTAAAGCCCTGCGCCATCAGGGGGCGTTCTGGCGCAAGGGAGGGCGTTCCTGCGCAGGAACGCACCCTAAAAGTGGCTGAGGGAAATCTACAAGATTTCAATCAGTCACTTTGAGGACAATGATGCGTGACTCAAACCCTGCGCCTGCTTGAAGAAGACGTACGGCTTGACGCAGCATTGGGGAGATAGGGCACCCCAGAGCATTGCTGGAGCTGCGCCATCGTTGCGACGCAACTCTAGCAATGCGCCGCCTTTACGGCACAGATGCGTAACGCTTTGGTGACGTTTTGGGCCCATGGTGCGCTACATTGTAAATTCGGCGCACCATGGGTGGTGGTGGCGTGGCGCACAATTACTGGCGCATCCCTGCTACTTTGCAGGGATGCACCGGTAATGAAAAATCTGACCCTTAGTGTCTAGCATTACGCAGTTCTTTAAACTACACTCATGCATAATTTCACAGGCCAATGAAATGAACACAAAATCGAAAACAAATAAGCATAGTAGCAACGCTACTGAGAAGGAGAGCAGTGCACCTGAAATGCACAGAAGATTTTGAAATATAATTTACCTACAATGTAAGCAGCAGCATTATTGCTCTTGGTAAAAAACAAAAAATTGCAATATAATAACACACAGAGCAGGAGAAAACAGAGTAGTAAAGAAATAGCTACTACTACTCACCAAGCCCGGGGATCTCAAGGCCGAGCAGGTCCAGCAGATCGCGTTCCCGGTCCAGGAGATCCGTCCAACGGTGGGTGGCCTGGTTGTAGGTGCGCCGGACCCGAGAGTGTTGGTACATGGCCCGGCACACCTTCTCCCACCGCTTCCGGCGCTCACGGATCCCGTACCCGCTAGCGATCTTGCCGCCTGCCATGATGGTCCTGGGGAGGCGGCGCTGAACATAAAAAACTTGTGCGGCCACCTCCTCTGCGCTGAAGATCTCCCGGGCTGTGACATTCTCCCCACTCAAACGCCCGCACGGGAGATGGGCACGGGGTGCGGGACCCTTCCCCTTCTCAGGATGCTTCCCGGCTCCCTTTACCATGGTCTGGGCAGAAAGGAAGCTAAATAATAAAGAAGAAATAGAATAGGGAAGAAGAAAAGGAAAGAGTTTAAAAAAGTAGTTTAAAATTAACCAAAAGTAGCAGAAAACACAAAAATATAGAGCTAGAAAAATAGAGGGATAGATAATAAGTAAAATAGATCAAAAAAAACTTCAAACAAGCAAAGGATGGCAGAGATTCAGAGAGGATACAGAAAGCATGCCCAGAACCATAGCAATGAATGAGAAACAAGATGGCCGCGCCCGTTCACGACCGCGTGGGTAAGTTCGCGCGAGATTTTCCTCGCGATCACACGCGAAATTGTACTAGCGAGCCGCACACTTTGCGAGATTACACATAGCGCCTGGAAACGGAATTACGTCACGCAAACAAGATGGCCGCGCCAATGTACGACCGCTAGGGTAACTTCGCAAACGTTGCGCTACAAGCGGCTTGCGAACACGCAAAAAATCACGCGACCAAACACGCCGCAAAAAAACAAATCGTGTATTCGCACGAATTCGCGGCTACCAAAATCGATCTCGCACGAATTCGCGCCCCGCGAATGGCGCGAAATTGCAGAAAAACGATTTTTGCAAAACTGAAAGCAAAGGATGGCAGAGATTCAGAGAGGATACAGAAAGCATGCCCAGAACCATAGCAATGAATGAGAAACAAGATGGCCGCGCCCGTTCACGACCGCGTGGGTAAGTTCGCGCGAGATTTTCCTCGCGATCACACGCGAAATTGTACTAGCGAGCCGCACACTTTGCGAGATTACACATAGCGCCCGGAAACGGAATTACGTCACGCAAACAAGATGGCCGCGCCCATGTACGACCGCTAGGGTAACTTCGCAAACGTTGCGCTACAAGCGGCTTGCGAACACGCAAAAAATCACGCGACCAAACACGCCGCAAAAAAACAAATCGTGTATTCGCACAAATTCGCGGCTACCAAAATCGATCTCGCACGAATTCGCGCCCCGCGAATGGCGCGAAATTGCAGAAAAACGATTTTTGCAAAACTGAAAGCACTCAGCAGGTGCAAAAGTTCAATCTTAACATTAGTAACCATTCCCTCTAGTGCTTCCTGAGGGGCCCCTCCAGAGTTCAGTTGCCTATTTGCAACTATTCTATGACCCTGCTCTGACCCTCACAGCAGGCTCATAGAATAGCTACAAGTAGGCCACAAAGGTCCTGTGAAAAAAAATTGCCCTGCAACAGAAAGCAAATTACAGATAAGGAAGCAGGTGCCAGACTGGAAGTTTAAATTCAGTGACACATTAATCAACCCCAAATTAATTCATGTAAGTTGAAGCAGGGCAGGTGTGCTTGCTTTTTTTCACCCCCATAATCTACAGTGATAACTCAACCAGAGGGTGACAGTGATGTACCAGAGGGTGGCATGGGTGTACCAGAGGGTGGCATTGGTGAAACAGAGGGTGCTGTGAACCTGTGATGATGAACCAGACGTAGAAACAACATAGTCACGGCCGTTGCGAGCCGACAAGTAAGTTCGCAATTGCGAACTGGTACAAAACCCTCGCAAACTGGCAGAAACCCTTGCGAACACAAAAAAAAAATCCGCAAATTCGCGAGAGTTCGCGGATTTTGCGAATTGCGAATACGCAAATACGCACATTCACGAACGCCAGATTCGCAAAATTCGCCCATGCTTACACATGAACAATGATACCAGTCCTGTATGCATCCTCTGCCCTGTTGTTATCATCAATGTGGGGCAAGTGTGGGTCTTTGGGACATGGAGCAGGTGTACTGATGTACTTTCACTTTTTATTCCTGACAGGTATCTGGCCATGAGAAGGGGGACATCTGGCTGGACATTGCCAGGGCCGTCAGGGATGTGAGGTCTGAGGGGGAACCCTACCGCAGGGTCCGGAACATACGCAAGAGGTGGCAGGACATCCGGTGCTGGACCCGCCGTATCGCCCGGGTGCAGCTTAAGATGGAGGCTCCACGCCGTCATGGAGGCACGCGTCACCTCACCCCCAACCTGCTCCGGGTCCTGGCCGTCGTTTTCCCTGACCTCTATAGGCAGATGCAGGAGGGACAGCAGCAAGGAGGGGGTAGGTACATGTCTGTTTGCTGTCATGTATGTCACATGCTACCTGCAGTGTTTGTGAGCCTGGTGACATTCCCACAGTGGGGGTGGTGTGGTCAGACAGACACTTAATGCATTGTAATTTCAAGGCCCCTTTTTAAGCTAATTTTCTTTGACATCCCTTACCCTCCTCCACATTTGGCCCCTGCTTTCTATGTTTCATATTTGTGCATGTCCTCCTAGGGAAGAAAGGTATTAGTATGCATATTGCTTAGCACATCATCATGTTGGAGGGGGGTCTGTGACACTTGTTGGTACCTTAACTGTTCAACAGCCTGTGCACTGTGCTTGCCCTTCATGATAGCTTGGCACTGATCATGAGTCTCAACAAGGAGTACTACACGGGTCTGCTTCAGTGGCCTTTGTCCTTGGTATGCTTTTGTATTTCTCATGTGTTAGCTACATGTGCATACTGTCCATGTATCCTAATTTTGCTTTGTGCATACTCACACTGGGCAGTGCGTGTGTGCATATTCACAAGAAATGTAGCAGGTTCTTTGGGACAAATATTGATTCTGCAGCAAAACAATGTGACCTTGGATTTCTTTATATAGGTTTCCAGTTATTGGGAGCCAGATTCATATTTTCTACTTCTTGGGCAGTATTACTCACATTGACGGAGTGCTTGGGATGTTGTGCATGGGAGGTGTGATGGGACCAACTGTTTAGCCTTGTCAGTGGTGTGCTGAGGATGTAATATCTGATGTGGACTTGTCACTATGCACTTAGGCTCTGCTGCTGGAGAAGATAGTCATTGTAGGGTTTACAGGAAATGGTATTGGCTCCCAGAGATGATGGCTTAACACCTGTCCTGGTGACAGGCAGTGGCTCATCATTGTGACTGTATTCCAAGTTGTGGCCTGGTTTGTGACTTTGCTCTGTGGATACAATGAGCTTTGTGTCTCTTACAATTGCGCATTAGGAGACTTAGATATCTGCTGAGTTATGTGACATGTGACTCATGATGCATTTATTTCCAAAAAGGGACACTGTTCCTAATGCAGGGTGCAAACAGTCACCAAATGCATGAGGGTGCAAAAGTCACCCATATGTGAAAAAATAATAAGAAGGAAAGGAGAAACAGAATCCCGTAGGTAAGGGGACCCACAGAAAAACGGGGGAAACATATTGTGTCCTCTGTTGCCCTCACACACCTCGAAAGATGTCATGCTTCATCATCGGGCGGTTGCTCCTCGTAGGGCCGGCGCTGCAATTCCCTACGGGTCCCCCGAAGGGTCTCTTTAACAGAGATCTTTTATAGGACTGCCGGATGGTGCATGCGGGTGTGCGGGGTGGTGGGTCAATTGAGGGAAATAAAAAGTGCGTGCAAGTGTAAATTAAATCATAATGGGTAACCATGCAGCTATTGTTGTAATCATGTACCCTGAGCAGACTCAACTGCTGAATAAAATCTAGCCCCAATGGCATACTATGCCTGGGTATAAAGAGACATAGGTCAACATGTTTCGCGCCTGCGTCGCCCTGTGGAAAATGATATTTTGCCTGACCAAATAATGTCCACTACATATACCCTATGTGACATTCATGTGCATGTCACCCATGCATATTTCTCGTAGTGGCCTGAATCACTAGGCCTCTGCAGACATGTCCTGCAAGTCAAGTCATCAAAGTCTCCCAAACGTTAAGCTAAAATAAAGGCCCATGTATTTTGCATTCTGCATTGTGCATTTTAAATAAATATCGTACTGAGCCCTTTATTTTATTGTGGTTGAACCACTTTCTGAACTTCTGCCAAGACAGTGTTATGAATAACAGTTATCTGTTTTGCTGTACAGAGTGGCATCCTTGCCCGGTGAGGAAATGTAAACAGAACCCGTTCGCGACAGATAAGGCCTAGCTCTCTGTCTCAGCCCCCATGCAATGAACGGTAAGTATGCTCTTAATGTACGTGTACTCCTGCGAAAACAAGCAGTACATTCATAATAATGTAAGGGCTCAATACGGTAATAAAGACCAATGGTTCCAAATGAAAATAAACTTCAGAATTTACTCGTGTTAAAAAACAAAATTGCAGTGGTGGGAGCTACTCAAAGGAGTGCAAGTCCCGCTGATCTGTACGCAGACCCCGTAGATATAATGGGGGTCCCAAATGTCGAAGCCTGCCCAGGGGTTTAAGAAACATTCTTTGTGTAAAGGGTTCAGATAAAAACGTCACTCATGGTGTAAGTGTCTTCATACCTTTAATCTCACTCATATAATATAGGATCCAAATTCCCAAAATTTACTAAAGTGAATACACATATGCGGTTTCCATTGACAATCCCCACTGGCGGACAGAGGGTGTCCCATGCGCCTGTAGAAGGGAAAAACAAGACAAAAGGATGATGCATGCCATGATTAGAAATGGCGCAACATTTTTTAATGCTGATATGTATGATGGGGAGAGGTGACTGATATATTGTTATTTTTCTCGTTGCCAACAGCATCATCACCGCAACCTGGAGGAGACACAGAACAGACCGAGGGACCCAGCAATGCTGCCACCATCTTGGAGGAGTCGGAGGGAGGCAGTGGCACAGAGGGTGAGGGGAGTCAGCGGCCAGACCTCATGAGCACGACACCTCCTACCATGCAGACGGCTTGGAATCTGACTCCCAGGAGGAGGGGGAATATGCAGCAATGGCATCGACTGCAACTATGTCTGTCCCCTCCTCCTCCAGACCCATCTCCACCCTCCCAGTTGTTAGGGGCCCTAGAGTCCGTTCTACCCCCCGTGTCTCCTTTGTCCCCGGCACCGCGGCCCCTGCCCTTGTTTCCCCTGCTGCCCTCAGTGCTGAGTCTGTTGACCTACTCCGGCTGATTCAAGTTGGTCAGGCGTCAATGCTGACTGTCCTCTATGGCCAAAAACAAATAATGACACAGTTGTTGTCATTCATGGAGGGCATGTCAGCTGACATGTCTGATCAACGTCGGAGTTTGACGTCCATGGACTCAACACTGACGACAGCACTTGCCATCCTGCCGCGTCAATCCCCCCACTCCTTCTGACCCATCCACATCCACATCCCCCTCTCCCATCCCTGTCCACCATACACGCAGACGCACAAGATCAGACACCCCAGCAGACACACCCAGCACACCCACACGTAAGTCGGAGCACAAACCAAATTTCACCCAATCTCAGGGGGATGTACACACACTCACAGGGACAGGGGACACACATCACCCACCCACCCACAGCCATCATACACCTGACTCACAGCCCTCTACCTCCACTCCCATTGTGTCCCCGGGTTCAGGTGGTAGCCTGTTTGAACTGGCAGCAGAGTGCAGCGCTGAATATGTTGCTACCTTTTGCGCTGACCCTGCCACTGTGGAGGAATCCTCCCCACCTGCGCCCACTACACATACCCTTGCCTCTCCTGTCCCCGCGGTGCCAGACCCAGATTCAGATGATGCCCCCCATGGGTCCACGGACCTCTAAGTCCAACATGTGCAGGCAAGTTTTGGGGTGACAGCCTCCACAAAGTCACCACTGTAATGGACTTGGTTTTGGACTGGCCATTGGCCTTCAGTGTTCCTGGACTCATTTAATTTTTTTTCAACAGATTGGTGCTGAATAAAGCATTTTATTAACCCTGGCCGTAGTATGCGTAGTCGCGCTACGCGAAGCTACGCGAAGACGTTCTCGCACTACGCGAGCTTCGCGTAGCTTCGCGAGCGTGCGTAGTCGCTTGCTGGACCCGTACGCGAGCCGTTTTTCTTGCTCGGGAGCGCGTTGTGCGTGTTCGGGGCGCTGTCTGCGTGCTTGGGGGATTGTAGCGTGTGACCTTACCCATGTGGTGGGCTATGGGCGTGGCCATCTTGTTTTTTTTCCAATTGTCCCGCCCGCTCGTGTCCCCTATTTCCTCTTCCGGGTCGCGTATAACGTGTTCGCGCGGTGCACGTCTTGTTCGGGAACACAACTACTTGTTCACGCTGACAAGGTGCGTGTTCGCGTGAAATCGCGCGCGAACTTACCCACGAGGTCGCGAGGGGCGCGGCCTTCTTGTTTTTCACACTATCTGCTATGGTTCTGGGCCTAGTTTTCTATCCACCTTTTATCTTTGCAATCCTTACTTATTTTCACAGTTTTTCTTACTTTTTTTACTTATCATCTAACTCTCTCTGTCCCTAAGTTCATATTTTGTATTTTATTTCTACTTTCCCACCTTTTTTTTTAGACTTTTCTACTGTTTTATTTTACTTCTTTATTTAAGCTCCTACTTCTTCCCCCTAACTTTTTTTCCTTTTGTTCTACCTTTTCTTTTCCACCTCCACCTCCACCCCAGAACCATGGCAAAGGGGAGCAGCAGAACCGGCTCGAAGGGCAAGGCGCCTGCGCCCAAGAGCAGGCTGCCTTGCGGCAGAATGCGACCATCAGGGGTGAAGGCCCGGAATCTTTTCGGGGAGGCGGAGGTGGCCGCCCTGGTTTTTTTTATCCAGCGCCACCTCCCCTTGACCTTGGCAGCAGGCGATGCTCTGGTTACCTCCCAGAGGAGCGTCACCGCCGGTGGGCGAAGGTGGGCCGGGCAGTCTTCCGCCGCACGGATATCCGGCGCACCCACCAGCAGCTGGCCCACCGGTGGGCAGACATTCTGGACAGGGAGCAGGACCTGTTGGACCTGCTAGGTGTCGAGGTCGTGGGGCTTGGTGAGTAGCTAGTAATATTAATATATGTATATATAGTAGTATAAGTATTGTGTATAATTCTTGGACGAATAAGTAACACGATTACTTGTGCGCTTAGTTACATTGCAGATCAATTCCGTCTCAAAATCTTCTGTTACCGTATGACACGGGTGCTGCTCGCTCGCCACCTCTCTTACTGGTTTGTGACTGTGCGCTAGCTTGGGCTGGTGATTATTGATGTTAGAGTTTACTTTAGAGAACTGAAGTTAGTTAATGCTATTGCTAGAGTCTAGTCCTTACATTGTCCTTTAGTGAAATAGTGGTGGATGGATAGTATTAGTTCATATTTTCTTAACGGTCTGCATGACGCGGCGCCTCCTCTGTCACTGAATGCTTAGTTAGTTCTTATTTATCCCACCCCTCCATAGAATCGGTTTGCAGTTTGTTTACTGAGTGGTAGGCTTAGCAGCAATAGCATTGTCACGTCAGTCAGAAGCAGTTCATATGACGCAAGCAACCAACAATTTCGTGTATGCACAAATTTATGCATGTGTCCTACTCCTCCATCTCATCTATGCATGTTTGCGGGCAAAAATAAAATGGAAATGCTGACTTACTGAACAATTGGCCTGGCTGGATTCTGGAATAGGTGGTGTAGGTCAGGTGGTACTGGCTTCGTTAGTATATTCTGCAATCAGAATGTTTATGAAACATTTGATTAGTGTTCTATAAGTAGACGGTCTGTGAATCCTGCAAGCCAGTAGTCATTTAGACTTCGAAGTAAATTTTATTGCAATTGTTGTTTCCTAAAATGTTTGAGAGGATTTTTGAATGATGTATTTGTTTCACAGCACACAATGTTTCTCTTTCTTTATTATTTCTTACATGATCAGCACCACCCAGGGGCACGAAGACGGGGTCCGAGTCGGCGGGACAACCACCAGAGGAGCGCTCCTCTACCGAGGATCCTGCTACTGGCCCCAGTAAGTCCTGCAGTGCTTATAATATTATGAATTATATTTCCCTAACTTTTTAACGCACCTTATTGTTTCAAACCTATTAAGCATCCTTCCTAATTAAATGTTAGCTAAACCTTCTTTGGTCTTCAATTTGTTTTCCAAATTTTGGGTATCTAATGCCATCCCTGACTAGTTTAAATTCCTTTAAACTGCCTCTGCCTGATGACTCTTTGTGCTACTACTATTAGACTGTCTTTAGCTAAGCTTGCCCTGTTGGCCACTCTTTAGTTAAGGTATTCTTTGGAATAAAGCTGTGATAGACTAGCTGTAGTCACTGGGTCCACTCCTGTCTTTTGCGTTGTCCTCTGTAATCTCTAGTCTTTGTCAATTCCCACCCCAAAAATGCACAACGAGATGTTTGCCTACTAATTCTTGTTAGGTTATTATACTACTACTACTGTTGTGGTTATTCTCTGCACAGGCACATACAGAACTATGCACAAGAAAATAGGATGTTGGTGATAGGGAGGTTGGAACTTACTTACACCCTAGTCACAGAACTCAGTCAGAAGAACCCACAATTCAGCGACAGTCTACCTACCTAAGTGTCTCAGTCATAGTCATTTGTCCCACTCCGTCCCGACCCCCACAAGAAGATAGTTAGATATACCCAATGATTGTCTTACACAGCCCAGAACAGAAGAACACCCTTTCGCTCACTCACTCGTTTAAGTCCACAACACCCCAGACACTCAAAATATACCACAGAGTCTATGTGCAAGTTCAAAAACTTTATTTTTTTAATAGCAAGCTTTGTATTGTTGTAACTTGTAAGTTGTTCCATGAAAAACATCCAGCTCCACCATGCAAAATAAAGAAGATTAAATACTATACATTTTTGTACAACTAGTGCACGATAGAGAACTGTGGGAATTGTGGGAGACCCCTTACCGTTGAACGTATACTGGTTATACATGCATCTTTCGAAAGCTCTGCTAATCTCTGGTTCGTAGAAGGCAATCTTCTCATCTGCCTAGGAGAAAAATGTTGCACGTTAGACAGTGAATAACTATGCCAGTTTATAGCAGTCATGCCAAAAAGTGTAACATTATGGATAAGCAAAAGGGATTAACAATACTTAAGTAAGTAAGTAAGTCAACCTCTCTAGTTGTATGCAACACTCATGTGGCCTCAAAGGTGTCTTTCTTACTGTGCAACAAGCTGCAAGGTAACAACATGGGCAAAACAGTAGACCCGGATCATTCTAAAATGGTTACATGGCTCAGGCTAACGTTCCAAAGACTAGAGTAGGAGTAGAGATTAGATGACCCTAGGGACCATCTAATAAAGTAAAACTAAACTCTGTCTAATTACTGCTGTACAGTAGTACGCAATTTGGACTAGTTACACTTACAATGCTTTATGTTGTACGTAACTGTATTTTCAATCTTCCTTCCTGGTGAAGTACAACTAGTAAAATAGGGGAAGTTGTGCAGGCATCTCAAAAGGTGTTCTTGCTTTTATAGGTGCACAGTCACTACCAACGACCAGTGCCACTGCTGACGGGGCCAGCGGCGATACTAATGCCACCCAGGAGGAGACAGTGGCTGCGGCACCTGCAGTAGCAACAGTGGGGGAGAAAACTTCAGCTGTGGGTGGTGGTAAGTTATATTCATTACTTATTTGCATTACTAGGTGGAAGAGAAACATTTCCCTCACTGTGCTATGAGACTTATTAAGAAAGTATGAATTTGAAATTGTACTGGACAATATACAATGGTTGAAGAAGACACCCTTTGCAGCATTACCAGCGTGAGTTGAGTAAACAAGGCCTCTTCTATCAGACTCCAACTCAGCCGTGAAAGTTATGGAGAAGACTAAAAATCAGATCAGATGACCTTGAGGGATGTGTTGAACAAAAAGGGAAAGAAGTGAACTAGGGAGGAAGGAGGAAGGACGAAAGATGTAATAAGACTACCATAGAAGGATACTTTGGAAGGTTCATGCACATGGCTGATATGAATCCGATGCATGGGTTGTTGAAGGATGGGTAGAACTGGAAGGTGAAAGAGAAGATGCATGCCTGGTTGGACAAAACAATATGGGTGCATGGATATAGTGGATAGCAAGAATCATGAGCGGAGTTTGTGACGATGAAACCCAAGGCAAGGAATGAGTGGACGCATGGGTGGTTGTTGGTGAAATTGAAACCAGCTAAGGCGATAATAAAGAATGATAGACATTTATTTTTATTGGTTGTTTTCCCCCTAAATGTATTGTATTCATCATAGGTGGAGACTGTCACTGGAAGCAGAGTCTTACTTTGAAAATATAAAAGGAGATACAAAAAAGACTGGTGTTCTTCTGTGTACTCAAGTCCACCCATAGTACTAGGGCCAGTATAATGCCAGAAAAAACTTCAACAAAAGTTACAGGCAGGGGAAGCAGGAGGATAGATTAGATAGATACTAAAAGTTGCCACCATTTGTATGTACTGCGCTTGGTAGTGCTACTATGCCACTATGTGTTGAATTAATTTGGAAGAGCTTCAGTTACAATCCTGTTTCTTTTTTTATAGATACTCATACTCCTTCCCAAAAACCATCGAGGAAGGAGTTGGCAGCCAGGGCCCGGCAAAGGAAACTGCAGGCCATTGTTGAGGAGTACCGCCGGCTGGTGGCTGAGGCCGAGGAGGAGGAAGAGACAGCAGCTGCTGCTTCTACCAATGCCCCAGGCCCCAGCCAGGCCCCACCTGCAGGAGTACGGCACCGTGGTCAGGCATCCGCTCACCGCCGGCATTTAACAACATCTGCCGCCGCCCCACATCATGGATGCAAATGTAGGTGCCGTGCATTTCGGCAAAAGATTCTCCTCCTGGTGTCAAAGTTGGAGGATTAATTAGAGGAGCGTGTGAAGATATTGGTGGACAAACACCTTAAAGCCCGCCGATTGTGATGGGCCCTGTTCATTTGCCCCTTTTTTAATACTTTTGTTGGTGGGTGGGAATTGGGTGTTGGGGTTAACTTATTTTTGTGGGACATTCTTTGGACTTGGACATTGGTTGGGGTTAGGGTGGGGATAGGGGTGGGATAGGAGTGGACTAGGAGGATATTTTTTTATGTACATCAATAAATGTTATTTATTTTCAACGTACACATATGATGTTGTTTTGTGGTGGGGTTACTGTTGTACGTCACAAGGTTTACTCTACATGCAGGGCAGCGGCCAGTGTTTGATTGAAATAATTTATTAATTGACCACATGAACAACATCATGCCAACAGATAGATGCGGTACCCCTCACTGAGTCATATTTGTCCTATTTGTACTACCAGTCTCTCCTCCATTATACCTCCCAGCAAACTTCTCTTCTTACCTGTGATTGATGATGATTAAGTTTGGCACTGCAAGCAAAGCCTAGTTGTCAGGGAAGAGGAGCTCGTCCTCAAACCCTGGTGGTTCTTCCGACAGAAGTAGGTCCTGTAACCCACTAATTATTTCTTCCGACTCGCTCTCCTCTTCCAGCTCTGATTCACGTAATTTGTAGTCTGGTGGTATCAAGTGCTGATTCATTTTTATCATGGTTAACCTCTCCACGCTTTTGGGCGAGAGACTGGTTCTTTTCACAGTCACAATGGCACCAGCAGCACTGAAAACACGCTCAGAAGACACACTTGCAACAGGGCAAGCTAGATACTTTATTGCCAGCCTGCTGAGCAGTGGCCATTGGCTTCTTGTCCTATACCAATACACCAATGGGCTTTGCTCCATGAACACTTCTGTTGTGTCATCCAGATAGGCCTGGACCAACCGCTCAATGTTCATTGGTGCTCGGGTTTGCTCGTCCTCTTTTTGCTTTGCGACAGCAACGGACTTACCCATTCCTGTCTGTAGAAACCAAGCAGCTATTTTTTTGCTTGTGTCTGATGAATCAGATCCTGTTGGTGCGGTTGTTGTTATTGTTTGTGTTGGTGACTGCTGGGAAGCAAACACACTGCTCGCATGCTGTGAAGAAGAACTTGACTCTGTAGGATGCTCAGTAGTACTTGCACTGTCCGGGGCTGGCACTGGCAGGCCTCTAATTGAGAGCCGTTCGTTTTCTAAATCAGTGGCTTCCTCGGCTATTACAGTTTTGTACTTGGAAACATCCCCTTCTGAAAAAGGAATTACTGCATTACTGTTCACAAATAATTTGTACCGTGGATCCAAAATTGTGGCAGTAATGTAATGTTGATGCAACACAATTTTATTTTGAATCCTTGTATTCTGAGATAAGCGGCCGGCTAAGGACTTCGCCAAATTACATGCTTCAAGTTTTCCTTCAACACCTTCGTATGTTTCAGACACCTCCTTCAGCTCTTGCTCCAGCATGTACAACAATTGGATAGCTTGGCTCATAGTACAGTCATCCCTGCTGACTGCACGTGTGAAGACCTCAAAAGGAAGTAGCATCTCTGTCAGGCATTTAATGAGGTCCCATTGCGACATCTCAACTGTCATGGCTTTAATAACACCAGTTGGATCCCCTGATCTTCTTGTCATGACATAAGCATTAAGTGGTATGTACTGCTCAAACAGCCGATCAAGCATGTAATAAGTAGAGTTCCAACGTGTTGGTACCTCCTGGATGAGTGCTTTCACTGGCATTCTATGCTCACGTTGAATGACCCGTAGCTGCTTCCGGGCTTTAAAAGAATGATTGAAATGCGTGCAGATTCTTCTGCAAATGGTCAGTAAGCTGCTGACTTTGCTTTCATTTTTCAGAAAGTCTTGAACCACAATGTTAATGCAGTGTGCCAAACACGGGACCCTAAAATAGCCACCATCTTCCATGGCCTTAACTACATTACTGTCATTGTCGGTGGCAACAAAACCAATATTGAGGCCTCTTGGTCGCAGCCATTCAAAGACCTTGCTGTTGAACTCATCCAAAATGTTTGCAGCAGTATGCGATGTCTCCATAGCAAACATGGCTACAGTAGCATGTTTGCGAGTATCATTAAAAATCTCAGTAGTATCAATGCCTGTAGATATCTTGTCTCTAACACCTGTAAAAGAGATCCAGTGTGCAGTGATGCACATGTAATCAGTGGCTTGGCTACTGGTCCACATGTCTGTTGTCAGGTGGATACTATGCACAGCACTCTGCTGCAAGGCTTTTCCAAGCAATTCCAGCACGTCGTGGTGTAGTGCTGGAACAGCAACTCTGGCAAAAGTGTAGCGGCTGGGAACATTCCATTTTGGGCAGAGGGTTGACACAAATTCCAGGAAACCCACCCCTTCAACAAAAGAAAAAGGGAGAAGGTCCAGAGCTAACATTTTAGCAAGCTTAGCATTGTACAAACGTGCTATTGGGTGGTTGCGCTCGTACTTTCCCTCCTGCCTAAACATGCTAACAATGGTACGCTGCTTGGTATTTCTTTCTGTTGTGCCCGATGCTGTCATTCGCGTTGCAGACTTTGCACCAGTACTCCTTGGTGTCTCCGGGTTACTCTTACTCTGGTGCCACATGTTGGGAATCGGGTGGTTTAGGCACCCAGGGTGCTGTATTACCTTTCTCATTCTTCCCAGTCCTCTCTCTTTGTGCATGGAGAAGGTCACGCCCCTCTTCCTGTTCTGCCCGTGTGATATTTAAGTGAGTCCGGCGGGGTCAGTCCTTGCTTGGTTTCTGGATGGTCACGTTGTTCTTCTTCTGTTTTCCTTCGTGACCGTAGCGTTGGATTCCCTGTCAGAGTGGCCGTCTAAGGAGTTCTGACGCATTGGATAAAAGCAAAGCGAGGCTTCATTTTGCGCCGCACTATGAACGCGGTAAAGTGACTATAATTGGGATTTTTTGGACGCCTGGACCGTGCGAGCTGTGCTCGGACCTGTGTGTGGAACTGTTAGAGTCTGTACGCGGCTGCGTGCAGACCGAAGATACATGTCGGAGACGCTTCATCCGGGCGTTGTGTTTCCTATCCGCATCGTTGTGCGATTTTTGAGATGCCTTCGCAAGCCGGCTGTTAGTCGGTGTTTGTTTTTTCTTTAGTTTTGTCGCCACAGAGTGGGGTTTTCGGGTATCGGGTGTTTTAACCGTGCCACGATTGGAATATCATGTTTTTTTTTTAGTCTAAGGACTTTTTTCCCCTTCATCTGAAAAGAGACATTACTTGTGGAATTACCGTTTTGGATGGCCCCCGTCATTCCAGCTCATAATTGATTTCCCTTAGTGAAGGTCTCATTACTTGGATTGCTGAATCCCGAAGACGGGTAAGAAAGAGAGGAAGGGTCGTTGTTACATGCATGAATGTTATGCGCAAAGAGAAATGACTTATCTGAAGGTTGTTTAAGTTTATGACCTGTATTCTGTTTCTTTTCTCCCCTGTACAGTGTGGGAAGTCAGTGTGTTACAGAAGTTGGGACTAAAGGGAGCTGGAGATTACCAGGGTCCATCGACATTATTTCTTTTCCCTTGTTTCTTTTTACCCTTCCCTCTCCCCGGGCTCAGCCTGTATTGAGTTGCGTGTATCTGCTGGCACTCTGCAGTCTGGGTGGGGTAGCGGGTTGGGAATATCGTCGCTCCTGCAGCGTGGTTCCGAGTGGGTGACAACTTGACACCACAGAGATGTTGCTGATGCGGAGGATGTGGGATCTACCACTGCAGTGCTGGGGAGTCGGACAGGGGTACTTAGTGTACCACTACCAGATAGAATGTCTCCCTCTTCTTCCTGTTCGACCTGTGGACCTTCTATTGCTTCCCCACCAACATTAATGGTTCCTGCTTTTATGATACGTAGGTGGTCCTCCCACTTGATTGGGTGGTGTTTTTTCATATGGGTAATTTGGCCTCCGGTACCATAGTTTGTACCAAGCTTACCACGACTAACAGAGGAATGACAAATGGAGCATATAGCAATGTTCTCCTCATTTGCGCTAACTGTAAAGAAGTCCCACACTGGGGAGCTTAACTTTTGTCTCCTGCTAGAGGTGCCACTTCCAATGCCGGATGAACTGGAGGTTGTTGTGTGATGAATTTCACTATGTGGCTGCGCAGTAGTACCACTACCTACTTCTGCTGAGGTGGAACTTGTGCTGGATGTAGGACGCTGCCGGCTGTGTGCAAATGTAAAAATGGAAGCTGGAGGTAGTTTTGGTGTGGCCTGTGTTGGTGGTATGCATGCTACATCCCTAGTCGCAGCCATTCTTGATAGGGTTAAAATGTTGGTCTCCATGTCCTCAGGGCCCGGAGTAATGCTTGTGATGACTGGGTCTGACTCATCATCACCATCATTATCCGGCTGATCAACATCGCACTCCATAAGTGGTAGGCTTCCTGGAACCTTCCTTTTCCCTAGCCTGGTCTTCTTGTGATGTCTCTCCCTCTCATGCTGAGATTGTTGTGGCTCCCAATTCAGATCAAGATCATCAGAAGGGATGCTTGGCGAAGAACTCAATGGACTAACCCTCCTTTTCCTTGGTGGGGATTTGGAAAACAATAGATCTCCTGCATGAGGTGCTGCCTCTTCTTGCTCTGCATCAGGCTCAATTTCCTGAACTGCTCCGACTTCCGGAGGAACAACAATTACTATTGTCGGTGGTGGTTCTTGAACAACAACTATTGCAGGCAGTGGTTGTGGTTGTTGTTTTCGTTGAACATCTACTATTGCGGGCGGTGGTTGTGGAACACCTACTATAGCAGGGGATGGTTGTGGTTGTTCTTTTCGTTGAGCATCTACTATTGTGGGAGGTGGTTGTTGAACAACTACTATTGCGGGCAGTGGCTCAGGTTGAACATCTACTATTGCGGGCGCTGGTTGTTGTTCACAACTTTTCTGCTGTGTTCCCTCTTGCGTGGAATGTGTACTACTTTGAGATAGCGATACGTTCAGCTCAGGCTCAGTATCATTGCTTTCCACCATTAGGCTGGCTACCTCTTCCCCACTCATCTGCTTGGGCCTGGGTTGGTGGCTTGGGCCCACTGATGCGGAGGTGCTGGCCCCAGCTTGGACCCCGGTCACTGCTGCTGCAGGCGTACTTTTTTTTGGCCCAAAAAAGGTTTTCGAGTCAACACCAGACTTAAGTGTCACTTCCTTCTTCTGTTCTTCCTTCTTCTCAGCTACTTTCTTTGTCTTGGATGACCTGGTACCTGCTTTCTTTGGGCCCATCTTCTTCAGATGTCAGGAGCAGCACTCAGTTGCACAAGTTGCTGAGAATGATGTCTGGTCAGGTTAGTCACACCACACGTGACGTAGTACAGAAGGACGTCCGTCTGGCAGTAGAACAGGCGATGAATGATGACAGCCACCTCCTCTTCAGCACCTACAAGCAAAGAAGGCAGAAGTTAACAACATCAGTCGAATGTGGATTTTTTTTAGCTTTAATTTTAATTAATACTAGAAGTATTAGTACAACCAGTAAGAGTAAGAATAGCAAAGAACTAAAAAGCAAATGTAGTGGAAGTGTAACTTGTTTATCCTTAATTTGTGCATCATTTCGGATGGATGCAGCATCAGTGACCTGCAGCAGATAGGAATGGGGATGTGAACAGTAGTAAGCCAACAGGAACAATGGCAATACACAGGCCAATTTGTCAAAAACAAAACAGCACACTACTACTACCACCCCAGCTCCACATGGGCACTCTCATCACAGGTACATGGGTAAAGGCCAGAAAACAATAAAGTCAAGCAGGCCTATATCCCTCCCTATATGGCCAGAAAAAGGAGGATGCCTGCATCACAGCTTAATGCAAAAAAGAAATTCCAAGGTTTGAAAGTTACACAACAACACAAACAACAAAGGCATTTAGAGTTTTTTTCACCCAAACAGTTAACTACACCCCAAACACCACATTTGAAAATTCAATGCATTGCCACCCATGCCCTAAATGATGTTAAATTCAACAGACAAAATGGACAAAGCTACATCAAGCATCCCGCTGACTATCTCTGGGACTCTAGGACTACTGGCAGAAAAAATCACACAAGTTTGTAGGCCTGCGGCAAAAAAACTAAACCACGATGGAAGGTCACACAAAATGGCCGCCCCCACATGGCCTGGCCACCCCCAAAAAACATGAAAAGAAAGAGAAGACAATACATTCCTATGGCAAAAGGACAATGGTTGGCTGCTTGACAAAATGATTCAGAAAAGGGGGTGGTGATGGACAGAGCATCTGAATTAAACAGAACACTCATACCCAGTCAAAAGATCAGGGCTTGATCCATCACCGTTTTTTAGCTCACTGCACCATCCCAGTTCAGAACCTGGCTATATGCAAATTAGTCTGTCCCTGGGCCAGTGCATCATGGGAACAGGGCAGACCAAACTACTAAGCCAATTCTTTACTGGAAAAGAAACAAGCTTCCGGGGACCGGTTTCTGGCATTGCAGCCGTCTTCGGCCCGGCTTGCTTGAATCCTGATGGTACAGTGAGCAAGGGACTCATGTCTGAGCATACCCTGCCACTCCTATAGTGGCCAAAAAGATTCAGAAAAGGGGGTGGTGATGGACAGAGCATCCGAATTAAACAGAACACTCATACCCAGTCAAAAGATCAGGGCTTGATCCATCACCGTTTTTTAGCTCACTGCACCATCCCAGTTCAGAACCTGGCTATATGCAAATTAGTCTGTCCCTGGCCCAGTGCATCATGGGAACAGGGCAGACCAAACTACCAAGCCAATTCTTTACTGGAAAGGAAACAAGCTTCCGGGGACCGGTTTCTGGCATTGCAGCTGTCTTCGGCGGGGCTTGCTTGAATCCTGATGGTACAGTCAGCAAGGGACTCATGTCTGAGCATACCCTGCCACTCCTATAGTGGCCAAAACGATTCAGAAAAGGGGGTGGTGATGAACAGAGCATCTGAATTAAACAGAACACTCATACCCAGTCAAAAGATCAGGGCTTGATCCATCACCGTTTTTTAGCTCACTGCACCATCCCAGTTCAGAACCTGGCTATATGCAAATTAGTCTGTCCCTGGCCCAGTGCATCATGGGAACAGGGCAGACCAAACTACCAAGCCAATTCTTTACTGGAAAGGAAACAAGCTTCCGGGGACCGGTTTCTGGCATTGCAGCCGTCTTCGGCCCGGCTTGCTTGAATCCTGATGGTACAGTGAGCAAGGGACTCATGTCTGAGCATACCCTGCCACTCCTATAGTGGCCAAAACGATTCAGAAAAGGGGGTGGTGATGGACAGAGCATCTGAATTAAACAGAACACTCATACCCAGTCAAAAGATCAGGGCTTGATCCATCACCGTTTTTAAGCTCACTGCACCATCCCAGTTCAGAACCTGGCTATATGCAAATTAGTCTGTCCCTGGCCCAGTGCATCATGGGAACAGGGCAGACCAAACTACCAAGCCAATTCTTTACTGGAAAGGAAACAAGCTTCCGGGGACCGGTTTCTGGCATTGCAGCCGTCTTCGGCCCGGCTTGCTTGAATCCTGATGGTACAGTGAGCAAGGGACTCATGTCTGAGCATACCCTGCCACTCCTATAGTGCCCAAAACGATTCAGAAAAGGGGGTGGTGATGGACAGAGCATCTGAATTAAACAGAACACTCATACCCAGTCAAAAGATCAGGGCTTGATCCATCACCGTTTTTTTAGCTCACTGCACCATCCCAGTTCAGAACCTGGCTATATGCAAATTAGTCTGTCCCTGGCCCAGTGCATCATGGGAACAGGGCAGACCAAACTACCAAGCCAATTCTTTACTGGAAAGGAAACAAGCTTCCGGGGACCGGTTTCTGGCATTGCAGCCGTCTTCGGCCCGGCTTGCTTGAATCCTGATGGTACAGTGAGCAAGGGACTCGTGTCTGAGCATACCCTGCCACTCCTATAGTGGCCAAAACGATTCAGAAAAGGGGGTGGTGATGGACAGAGCATCTGAATTAAACAGAACACTCATACCCAGTCAAAAGATCAGGGCTTGATCCATCACCGTTTTTTTGCTCACTGCACCATCCCAGTTCAGAACCTGGCTATATGCAAATTAGTCTGTCCCTGGCCCAGTGCATCATGGGAACAGGGCAGACCAAACTACCAAGCCAATTCTTTACTGGAAAGGAAACAAGCTTCCGGGGACCGGTTTCTGGCATTGCAGCCGTCTTCGGCCCGGCTTGCTTGAATCCTGATGGTACAGTGAGCAAGGGACTCATGTCTGAGCATACCCTGCCACTCCTATAGTGGCCAAAACGATTCAGAAAAGGGGGTGGTGATGGACAGAGCATCTGAATTAAACAGAACACTCATACCCAGTCAAAAGATCAGGGCTTGATCCATCACCGTTTTTTAGCTCACTGCACCATCCCAGTTCAGAACCTGGCTATATGCAAATTAGTCTGTCCCTGGCCCAGTGCATCATGGGAACAGGGCAGACCAAACTACCAAGCCAATTCTTTACTGGAAAGGAAACAAGCTTCCGGGGACCGGTTTCTGGCATTGCAGCCGTCTTCGGCCTGGCTTGCTTGAATCCTGATGGTACAGTGAGCAAGGGACTCATGTCTGAGCATAGCCTGCCACTCCTATAGTGGCCAAAACGATTCAGAAAAGGGGGTGGTGATGGACAGAGCATCTGAATTAAACAGAACACTCATACCCAGTCAAAAGATCAGGGCTTGATCCATCACCGTTTTTTAGCTCACTGCACCATCCCAGTTCAGACCCTGGCTATATGCAAATTAGTCTGTCCCTGGCCCAGTGCATCATGGGAACAGGGCAGACCAAACTACCAAGCCAATTCTTTACTGGAAAGGAAACAAGCTTCCGGGGACCGGTTTCTGGCATTGCAGCCGTCTTCGGCCCGGCTTGCTTGAATCCTGATGGTACAGTGAGCAAGGGACTCATGTCTGAGCATACCCTGCCACTCCTGTAGTGCCCAAAACGATTCAGAAAAGGGAGTGGTGATGGACAGAGCATCTGAATTAAACAGAACACTCATACCCAGTCAAAAGATCAGGGCTTGATCCATCACGGTTTTTTGGCTCACTGCACCATCCCAGTTCAGAACCTGGCTATATGCAAATTAGTCTGTCCCTGGCCCAGTGCATCTTGGGAACAGGGCAGACCAAACTACCAAGCCAATTCTTTACTGGAAAGGAAACAAGCTTCCGGGGACCGGTTTCTGGCATTGCAGCCGTCTTCGGCCCGGCTTGCTTGAATCCTGATGGTACAGTGAGCAAGGGACTCGTGTCTGAGCATACCCTGCCACTCCTATAGTGGCCAAAACGATTCAGAAAAGGGGGTGGTGATGGACAGAGCATCTGAATTAAACAGAACACTCATACCCAGTCAAAAGATCAGGGCTTGATCCATCACCGTTTTTTTGCTCACTGCACCATCCCAGTTCAGAACCTGGCTATATGCAAATTAGTCTGTCCCTGGCCCAGTGCATCATGGGAACAGGGCAGACCAAACTACCAAGCCAATTCTTTACTGGAAAGGAAACAAGCTTCCGGGGACCGGTTTCTGGCATTGCAGCTGTCTTCGGCCCGGCTTGCTTGAATCCTGATGGTACAGTGAGCAAGGGACTCATGTCTGAGCATACCCTGCCACTCCTATAGTGGCCAAAACGATTCAGAAAAGGGGGTGGTGATGGACAGAGCATCTGAATTAAACAGAACACTCATACCCAGTCAAAAGATCAGGGCTTGATCCATCACCGTTTTTTAGCTCACTGCACCATCCCAGTTCAGAACCTGGCTATATGCAAATTAGTCTGTCCCTGGCCCAGTGCATCATGGGAACAGGGCAGACCAAACTACCAAGCCAATTCTTTACTGGAAAGGATACAAGCTTCCGGGGACCGGTTTCTGGCATTGCAGCCGTCTTCGGCCCGGCTTGCTTGAATCCTGATGGTACAGTGAGCAAGGGACTCATGTCTGAGCATAGCCTGCCACTCCTATAGTGGCCAAAACGATTCAGAAAAGGGGGTGGTGATGGACAGAGCATCTGAATTAAACAGAACACTCATACCCAGTCAAAAGATCAGGGCTTGATCCATCACCGTTTTTTAGCTCACTGCACCATCCCAGTTCAGACCCTGGCTATATGCAAATTAGTCTGTCCCTGGCCCAGTGCATCATGGGAACAGGGCAGACCAAACTACGAAGCCAATTCTTTACTGGAAAGGAAACAAGCTTCCGGGGACCGGTTTCTGGCATTGCAGCCGTCTTCGGCCCGGCTTGCTTGAATCCTGATGGTACAGTGAGCAAGGGACTCATGTCTGAGCATACCCTGCCACTCCTATAGTGGCCAAAACGATTCAGAAAAGGGGGTGGTGATGGACAGAGCATCTGAATTAAACAGAACACTCATACCCAGTCAAAAGATCAGGGCTTGATCCATCACCGTTTTTTAGCTCACTGCACCATCCCAGTTCAGAACCTGGCTATATGCAAATTAGTCTGTCCCTGGCCCAGTGCATCATGGGAACAGGGCAGACCAAACTACCAAGCCAATTCTTTACTGGAAAGGAAACAAGCTTCCGGGGACCGGTTTCTGGCATTGCAGCCGTCTTCGGCCCGGCTTGCTTGTATCCTGATGGTACAGTGAGCAAGGGACTCATGTCTGAGCGTACCCTGCCACTCCTATAGTGGCCAAAATGATTCAGAAAAGGGGGTGGTGATGGACAGAGCATCTGAATTAAACAGAACACTCATACCCAGTCAAAAGATCAGGGCTTGATCCATCACCGTTTTAGCCACCACAAGTGTGGCAGGGAATACTCAGATGTGAGTCCCTTGCTCACTGCACCATCAGGATTCAAGCAAGCCGGGCCGAAGACGGCTGCAATGCCAGAAACCGGTCCCCGGAAGCTTGTTTCCTTTCCAGTAAAGAATTGGCTTGGTAGTTTGGTCTGCCCTGTTCCCAAGATGCACTGGGCCAGGGACAGACTAATTTGCATATAGCCAGGTTCTGAGCTGGGATGGTGCAGTGAGCTAAAAAACGGTGATGGATCAAGCCCTGATCTTTTGACTGGGTATGAGTGTTCTGTTCAATTCAGATACTCTGTCCATCACCACCCCCACTTTTTGAATCGCTTGACAAAATGGCCGCCAAGCCGCCCACATGGTCAGGCCACCCTCAAATAATAACAAAGTACATAGAGGACAGAAACAGTAAGTGGTCCATGCTCCAAAAACTACAAGCAAATGACAACCTGAGGAGTTTCTTTTAGCAAAATGAACAGCATCTACATTTTCGGGAACGTTTTAGGCAACTCGAGAGATATAGCTCGCGAGAATGCAAATTCGGCGTGTTCGGCAGCGCGAACAGTACAAAACGTCGTTATCGCGTGCCCGAGCACGCACATTGAGCACGCGAAGAAGACAAAAACTGTAAGGTCGCGTTGTAGCACTGTGCAGTTACCAAAACTACGCGAGCTGAATTCTAGAGTTACCTAGTGCGCAGAAAAAGCCATATTATTCAACACACACCCCAAACCTGCAATTTAACACCAAAAACACATTTTGCTAATCAATCCAAAGCCATCCATGACCTATGATGTTACACTTACAACTTAAACACCCAAAATCAGTTGAACAACTTTCATGCACCCACATGATGAGGACTCTAGTAGTACCCTTGGGCCTACTGGCAGAGTGGGCCACAAGCTTGGAGGCCTATGGCAAAAAAAACACAGTGGCTACAAACACAAAATGGCCGCCCCCAAAAACATGAAAAGAAAGAGAAGACAGACAATACATTCCTATGGCAAAAGGACAATGCTTGGCTTGACAAAATGGCCGCCAAGCCGCCCACATGGTCAGGCCACCCTCAAACAACAAAGTACATAGAGGACAGAAACAGTAAGTGGTCCATGCTCCAAAAACTACAAACAAATGGCAACCTGAGGAGTTTCTTTTAGCAAAATGAACAGCATCTACATTTTCGGGAACGTTTTAGGCAACTCGAGAGATATAGCTCGCGAGAATGCAAATTCGGCGTGTTCGGCAGCGCGAACAGTACAAAACGTCGTTACCGCGTGCCCGAGCATGCACATTGAGCGCGCGAAGAAGACAAAAACTGTAAGGTCGCGTTGTAGCACTGTGCAAAGTTACCAAAACTACGCGAGCTGAATTCTAGGGTTACCTAGTGCGCAGAAAAAGCCATATTATTCAACACACACCCAAAACCTGCAATTCAACACCAAAAACACATTTTGCTAATGAATCCAAAGCCATCCATGACCTATGATGTTACACTTACAACTTAAACACCCAAAATCAGTTGAACAACTTTCATGCACCCACATGATGAGGACTCTAGTAGTACCCTTGGGCCTACTGGCAGAGTAGGCCACAAGCTTGGAGGCCTATGGCAAAAACACAGTGGCTACGAACACAAAATGGCCACCACCACCTGGCCAAACCACCCACAGAAAGTAAATGAACTCAAGCAGGCCTACACTAACTACATGAACTATTAGGGTTACCTAATTTTACAAAAAAAAAAAAATATTCCACTACAACAGAGTATGCAATTAAATCCTATGCCATCCATGATGTTTTACAGACACAACAGAAACATGGGTGGACCCTTAGGTACCTTTAGGCGTACTGGATGAAATTTCAAACACATACAACTTGGCCCCTCATGAAAGTACAGGCTTCCATCAATAATAATTTTTTAACAAAGATTGAGAAGCACAGAAAACTGTAGTTAAAAAAAAAAACATTTACAGTACACCAATTCTCAAACTTACTTGTAAAAGAAAAGTTCAAATCCAAAATTCCTCAATAAATCCAATGAAATGCTATGATGCAGCAGACATACACAAAGAGTGATCCTTCCAGCTCCAATTCCAAATGAAAGTGAACACCACATGGACAAAGCACTGGGAGGAGCCTGGTGGACAGGAACAGGAAGTTGGAGACTCAGAGGCACTTCCTTTCTCTTAAAAAAAAAGAGTAGAAACAGAAAGAGGACTCCTAGCCCAAAAAAATACAGCCAAATCACAATCTGAGGGGTTAAATGAACATTTTTGAGAAGATTTTAACATGCTCGAGAGATATTCTGTGCCAGATTGCAGTTTCTGCGTGTTCGGAAACGCGATCTTACCAACATGGCGCTGCAAGGAGGATCGCGCGTCCGAATGACGTAATCGCGTTCTCAAAGTCACATGGGATTGTGCGGCCGGATTCCAAACATCGTAGCGAACGCGACCGGGAGAGAAAAGCGAGAAAGCGAACGCAGAACCACGGTAAGTCATTACCGCACACGCGAGAATGCTATTGAGCGCGCGAGGAAGAAAAACTACTACGCTACGCTGTAGATTGCGAAGTAGTCGACAGCTTCGCGCTCGCCGCGAAGTGCGAAGTTGCCGAAAATTCGCAAACTCCGCGAACGGGTTGTAGTTCTACGCCCAGGGTTACATTTTATTTTGTCTGAACTATTGCATTTCAGGGAATTTTTTTAGGTGCAGTGTACCTACAAGTATGTGTGATTTTAATGTTTTGGTATTGTGATAGATGTCTATTTTTCTGATGGGAATGAGGTGGACCATGGTATCTCTGTGCTATCCCAATGTTTCAGATAATTATCTTTATTTGTGTGTGTGCACAGATTTAAGGCTGCATGTGGCTTTGAGAGGGCACTGCTGGGGGTCCTCTGTACCCACCCCCTCTACTGTTGGGCACTGCTGGGCACTGCTGGGGGTCCTCTGCACCCACCCCCTCTACTGTTGGGCACTGTTGGGCACTGCTGGGAGTCCTCTGCACCCACCCCCTCTACTGTTGGGCACTGCTGGGGGTCTTAGCCACACACACTGTAATGCTGGGCACTGCTGGGCACTGCTGGGGGTCTTAGCCACACACCCCCTCTAATGCTGGGCACTGCTGGGGGTCTTAGCCACACACACCCTCTACTGCTGGGCACTGCTGGGGGTCTTAGCCACACACACCCTATGCTGCTGGGCACTGCTGGGGGTCTTAGCCACACACACTCTATGCTGGTGGGCACTGCTGGGGGTCTTAGCCATACACACCCTCTAATGCTGGGCACTGCTGGGGGTCTTAGCCACACACACCCTCTACTGCTGGGCACTGCTGGGGGTCTTAGCCACACACACCCTATGCTGCTGGGCACTGCTGGGGGTCTTAGCTACACACTCTCTAATGCTGGGCACTGCTGGGGGTCTTAGCCACACACCCTCTACTGCTGGGCACTGCTGGGGGTCTTAGCCACACACACCCTCTAATGATGGGCACTGCTGGGGGTCTTAGCCACACACACCCTCTACTGCTGGGCACTGATGGGCACTGCTGGGGGTCTTAGCCACACACACCCTATGCTGCTGGGCACTGCTGGGGGTCTTAGCCACACACACACTCTAATGCTGGGCAGTGCTGGGCACTGCTGGGGGTCTTAGCCACACACACCATCTACTGCTGGGCACTGCTGGGGGTCTTAGCCACACACACCCTCTACTGCTGGGCACTGCTGGGGGTCTTAGCCACACACACCCTCTACTGCTGGGCACTGCTGGGCACTGCTGGGGGTCTTATCCACACACACCCTATGCTGCTGGGCACTGCTGGGGGTCTTAGCCAAACACACCCTCTAATGCTGGGCACTGCTGGGGGTCTTAGCCACACACACCCTCTACTGTTGGGCACTGCTGGGCACTGCTGGGCACTGCTGTGAGTCCTCTGCACCCACCCCCTCTACTGTTGGGCACTGCTGGGGGTCCTCTGCACCCACCCCCTCTACTGTTGGGCACTGCTGGGCACTGCTGGGAGGCCTCTGCACCCACCCCCTCTACTGTTGGGCACTGCTGGGGGTCCTCTGCACCCACCCCCTCTACTGTTGGGCACTGCTGGACACTGCTGGGGGTCCTCTGCACCCACCCCCTCTACTGTTGGTCACTGTTGGTCACTGCTGGGAGTCCTCTGCACCCACCCCCTCTACTGTTGGACACTGCTGGGCACTGCTGCGGGTCCTCTGCACCCACCCCCTCTGCTGTTGGGCACTGTTGGGCACTGCTGCGAGTCCTCTGCACCCACCCTCTCTACTGTTGGGCACTGCTGGGGGTCCTCTGCACCCACCCCCTCTGCTGTTGGGCACTGCTGGGCACTGCTGGGGGTCCTCTGCACCCACCCCCTCTACTGTTGGGAACTGTTGGGCACTGCTGGGAGTCCCTGCACCCACCCCCTCTACTCTTGGGCACTGCTGGGGGTCCTCCGCACCCACCCCCTCTACTGTTGGACACTGCTGGGCACTGCTGGGGGTCCTCTGCACCCACCCCCTCTACTGTTGGGCACTGCTGGGGGTCCTCTGCACCCACCCCGTCTACTGTTGGGCACTGTTGGGCACTGCTGGAGGTCCTCTGCACCTACCCCCTCTACTGTTGGGCACTGCTGGGGGTCTTTTCCAACCACACCTCAGATGTGACGCACCGTACCCCGGGCTTTCTGACGTGTGTGCGGCGCGTATCACTATTGCAATGGTGATATGCGCTAGCGTGTGACGCACTGTACCCCGAGCTTTCTGAGGTGTGTGCGGGGCGTATCACTATTGCAATGGTGATATGCGCTAGCGTGTGACGCACTGTACCCCGAGATTAATGACGTGTGTGCGGCGCGTATCACTATTGCAATGGTGATATGCGCTGGCGTGTGACGCACCGTACCCCGAGATTAATGACGTGTGTGCGGCGCGTATCACTGTTGCAATGGTGATATGCGCTAGCGTGTGACGCACCGTACCCCGAGCTTTCTGACGTGTGTGCGGTGCGTATCACTATTGGCATGGTGATGTGCGCTGGCGTGTGACGCACCGTACCCCGAGATTAATGACGTGTGTGTGGCGCGTATTCCTATTGGGATGGTGATATGCGCTGGCGTGTGGCGCACCGTACAGGTATACTTCCGTTGTTGTGGTGGGTTGTACTCACTGTCTGCGCCGTCGTCGGTTTCTATGTACGAGGTCGTAGGCGTACAGGGCTCGGATGACACGGTCGATGGGGTTCATGTTGTGTATGTCGCGTACCGGGGTGCAGTTCGTGGCGGACTCTGGATTTACGGCAGTTTACAGCTCTCGTAGGAAAAGGGCCGTACGGAGTGTCTTCAACACGGATCGTACTTCCTGGTTCGGAAATGGCTGTCGATTTACGTACGGACGTGGCGTACAGCGTCGGACGGAGTGAATCCGTAAGTAGTTTGTAGTTGTACGGTGTTTGATATGAGTCGTACGTAGTGGCGCTTTGGGTTAGGATCGTACTTGCTAGTTCGTACGGGGACCTTGTTTGTGTACGAATCGTACGGGAAAAATGCTCCGTACAGCTAATCGGAGCGCTTTTTACCGGATCGGAATCGACCCCTATGTATTCCCTAACAGTCAGCGTAAGCTGCAGAGCTGATAGCCCTTTTGCGAGCATGTGAATTGAGTGAAGGACTGGCTTTTAATATTTATACTGACAGCTAGAATGCCTGCGGGGTGGCCCATAATTTTGGATGCCTCTGGGCAGAGAGAGGATTCTTGACTTCACACGGCACTAGGATTTAACACGGATTGTTGATAGAGAGGCTTTTGACAGCCTTGACCCTTCCTAAGCGATTGGCAATAGTGAAGTGTAGTGCCCATAAAGCAATTACTGATGATGGGGGGAGGGGAAATGAGTTTACAGATCAAATAGCAAATGAGACAGCCTGGTCGAAAGTGAGGAAATTATTTGTAGCAGGTCCTGCTAGATGGGTACCGGATGTTACTATGTTTGAAAACTCACTAGAGAGTGTCAAAGACATGCAGAGTGAGGCAACAGTTCAGGAGTTGGCAGTGTGTCAGTAGAGTACTGGGCATTTAGATGATGAAGGGTGCTGGACTGATAAGTCCGAATAACCGATATGGATGTTAACCAATGCATATCTATTTCCTGTAGTTTCAATGGCACATGGTCCGGCTCATATTAGCGCAAAAGGAATTTGTAAGTTATTGGTCCCTGTGTGGCAAAATTACAATATCTCAAAAGTCGCTGCCCATTTGGTAAAACACTGTATGATTTGTATGAAGCACAATCCTGGGAAAGGTACTCCTACACCTTCTGGTAATTTTGCGCCACCTTCCTTCCCTTTTGATGTATTCCAGATGGATTATATTGAGATGCAACGAGTTAATAATTTGAAGTATGTGCTAGTGGTTGTTTGTGCATTTAGTAAATGGATTGAGGCCTACCCAATGAAACAAAACACAGCAATGGCGATGGCAAAGGCTCTTATTAAAGAGTTTTGACCACACAATTGTTTGCCTCGTTTGATTTGGAGTGACAACGGAAGTCACTTTAATGGCAAACTGATCCAATTGGTGTGCGATGGTCTGCACATCAAGCAAAAATGTCATGCAGCAAATCATTGTCAGTCAGCAGGTTTAGTTGAGTAGTACAATGGTACTCTCAAGTTAAAAATTGAAAAGATTAAGGAAAGTACTGGGTTGCAATGGCCAGATGCATTACCTCTTGCTCTACTGTTCACCAGAAGGACGGCCGATTCTAGAATAGAATTATCCCCTTCCGAGGTGGTCTTTGGCCATTCCGCAAATGTGTGTAGTGTCCCGAGACTGAAAAGGTTTTCGGAAATTGATTATCCTCTGCTTGTTGATTTTTTTGTATGACCTTACTAAAAGTTTATGTTCTATTCATCAACAGATACATGAAGCTTTGCCTCCAGCACAAGAGGGGCCCGTGTATACCACACAGCCTGGCGATTTTGTCCTGATAAAGATTTACCAGAGGCGAGACAGTTTGGAACCCAGGTGGAAGGGAACATATCTGGTCCTCATCACAACACGGACGGCAGTGAGAGTCGATGGCCGAAAGCATTGGATACATACTTCACCCTGCCGACAAGTTCCGCTCCTTCTCCCTTATGATGGTTGGGTGCGTGAAGGGATAAGGGCCATGAGACGGAAAAGGTCCCCCGTTTCGTTCCGTTTTCCAACGCCCAACTGCTTTGAGTGCAGACAGACAGGGAGATTGATGCAGTTTTGAATGCAGCAGTTCCTCCAGAAATTAGAGCTGCCCAGGCCTCCTCTTCATATGACCCACAGGAACATGAGTCTCAGTCTCTGACACCCGCTGAATTTCAGATTCTTTTGCGTGATGAGATAGTGCCTGGAGTAATGAGGTACAATTTGCGTCCTCAACGGAAGGATAGTTCACCAAAAGAGAAGTGAGTGTTGCAGGGATGGACTTAGTGGATAAGTCTAGGGGTTAGAAGATTGGTGCACTGCCTGTGACGCAGGATAGGATACGCTGAAGATATTTCCCAAGGAGGGAGAGTGCCCTATCCTGAGAACAGTGAACATTTGTAGATGGGCTGCAGCAGTGTGGCTCCACCGTAAAGTGCTCAATAGCAACCCCGAGGATTGAACAATAGAAGTCTGCCAGGGAGGCTTGTGACGGACCATGATCTCTTAAACGTTTTTCTTTTTTCCCTTTTTTATGTGTCCTTTCCATCATTGGTTCCATTACATGACATCTCTTTCTCTGGTGATTCTATTTGTAAATTTGTAGTAAAAATGTATCTGCTTGGTCGTCCTATTGTAAAAGATAAACAACATTTTGTTGCCCTGCGCCCGGTGCAGATGAGTTTCGGTTGGTTACTCAGAAAGAAGGTGTTCTGTGCTGTTTTTATAGTGTTATTCCTATTGGTGGGAGGAGGGATATTCTGGATTCTGGAGTGTTCTGGTCATACCCCATTGTGTGCTTTATATCGAGTTGTCTTTCCATATTGTAGTAAAAGAGATATGCAAAGTAATGTTTTATTAGACAGGCACAGGAAGTTTTTTGGAGGTAACACAACTTGTTATCCCACTGACTCTGTTACAAGTTTATGGACTGCTTATCTGTTCTCATTGGTGAATTATACATATGTTTGTCCTCCTGATTTTGTAGAGGTAAAGGGTGAATTTGGTATGGGATATCCTGGCCCCTGCTTGTATTATGGAAAACTTAGAGAGACAGGGTACCTGGGTTGAATTCCGAATATGTATTGTGATAATATATATATATGAACAAATGAAATGTCAATCTAACAGGTTGGCATTATCAAGATTTGACCGTCACCCAAGAGGCAGGTTATTATCCTGCGTGCTGCCCAATAATAAACCGTACTGACGTTTACTTGTATCTAAATTGTTCTGGCACAATATTGTACACAAATATACTGCGTTTAGGAGACAAGAATGATCCCAGTATGGAGGGACTGAGTACCAGATATGCTCCAGTGGATTATCAAGGTCCCCTTTATGCACACACAGGGTTTTATTTTCTATTGAATGGTACATATTCCAATACATTCAATCGCACAGAGGATGTGGCATTAGGAATGGTGTTACCTCTTGGGGTACCTTGCAAGTATAGCAAAGCAAAAATAAGATGGGTAAAAAGAACATTGACCAAGGAATTTTGAGAGGGAGTTACCGATTTAGAAGTCAATAATTACAGCACCTGTATCACTTTTGGATATATACTTTCCTTTCTTATCACATTTGGAGGTACCGCCTTGGCCAGGGGTGAACAATTGAAAGAGTATTTAGGGTGTAAACTTCAAATCCTGTCTAACTCCACAGTGGCAGCTTTATGTGACGTCACCACTCAGTTGGAAAGTATGCGCATATATTCTGAGAAAACAAGATATGTGGTTGATTTTATTTTTTACCAAGGGCGGTGGTGCATGCAGATAATACGAGAGCAGTGTGTGGTAGGTGTCACGAATATGGAAAAAAAAAATCACTCAGCACATTTTAGACATTTTGGAAAATTGATACTATCACACAAATTGACGAAGGTGTTTTTGGTTCAACTACTTTTCTTGCAGGTTTTGTTCCTGATGTTACTTGTACTGCTAATGTTTAATGTTATATTCTTCCATGTGTTTGCTAATCCTTACATATATATATATATATATATTACCTACTGGCGGTCGCCAGTAGGTATATATAGTTAGGATTTTTTCTCTATGGGATTTTTGAAAATTCTATGTCTAATAACTTTGGCGTTTGTGGACGGAATTGGCTGAAATTTTCAGGAAAATGGAACATTTCGTTTCTGAGCAGCCCTTGAAAATTTGGGGGGGGGTTCGTCAAGGGGGGGCCGAGAAAAAAGGGGGGTCCCAAAACGCATTTTTCCCATGTTAATTTCCATAGAGCGGTTGGCCTCACTTTTAGCCCGAACGGCTGAATGGATTTGCATGAAACTTGGCAAAATTGTAGGGACTGTTAGCCCGATGTGCCTTTGCTAGGTCTCAATATATGTGCTCCAGTGGATTTTGATAAATTAACGCTCAAAAAAATATATATATCTGTAACAGCGCTCCGGGTAGCGCTCCGGGTAGCGCTCCGGTTCGCGTACTTGACGCGTAACGGAGCTTCGCGAAGCAAAGCTGATTGGCTCTCCGGTGTCCGTCAACATTCTAAACAGTCCGGAGCGGCCGCCATCTTGTCTCTCGGTAGGATCGAGAGACAAGAGGAGGCCAAAACAAAGGGGGAAATGACCATAAGGGGGCATAGTAGATCCTCCCTGACCCCCTAGGTTTGATGTGGAGGCTTTAAAAGGGCCCCGCGGGGCAAAAAAAAAAAATCGTTTTTTTTGCGTGGGGAGCGCCCGGTACGCTTTTGTGCAATGGGCCGTGGTAATCTAAATGATGAGGGGGGGGCAGCGTTCAAAGCACATCAGCGTGCATAAACACGAAAATATATAGTTAGGATTTTTTCTCTATGGGATTTTTGAAAATTCTGTCTAATAACTTTGGCGTTTGTGGACGGAATTGGCTGAAATTTTCAGGAAAATGGAACATTTTGTTTCTGAGCAGCCCCTGAAAATTTGGGGGTAGTTCGTCAAGGGGGGGCCGAGAAAAAAGGGGGGTCCCAAAACGCGTTTTTCCCATGTTATTTCCATAGAGCGGTTGGCCTCACTTTTAGCCCGAACGGCTGAATGGATTTGCATGAAACTTGGCAAAATTGTAGGGACTGTTAGCCCGATGTGCCTTTGCTAGGTCTCACTATATGTGCTCCAGTGGATTTTGATAAATTAACGTTCAAAAAAATATATATATCTGTAACAGCGCTCCGGGTAGCGCTCCGGTTAGCGTACTTGGCGCGTAACGGAACTTCGCGAAGCGAAGCTGATTGGCTCTCTGGTGTCTGTCAACATTCTAAACAGTCCGGAGCGGCCGCCATCTTGTCTCTCGGTAGGATCGAGAGACAAGAGGAGGCCAAAACAAAGGGGGAAATGACCATAAGGGGGCATAGTAGATCCTCCCTGACCCCCTAGGTTTGATGTGGAGGCTTTAAAAGGGCCCCGCGGGGAAAACCCCCCCCCCAAAAAATGTTTTTTTTGCGTGGGGAGCGCCCGGTACGCTTTTGTGCAATGGGCCGTGGTAATCTAAATGATGAGGGGGGGGGGCAGCGTTCAAAGCACATCAGCGTGCATAAACACGAAAATATATAGTTAGGATTTTTTCTCTATGGGATTTTTGAAAATTCTGTCTAATAACTTTGGCGTTTGTGGACGGAATTGGCTGAAATTTTCAGGAAAATGGAACATTTTGTTTCTGAGCAGCCCCTGAAAATTTGGGGGTAGTTCGTCAAGGGGGGGCCGAGAAAAAAGGGGGGTCCCAAAACGCGTTTTTCCCATGTTATTTCCATAGAGCGGTTGGCCTCACTTTTAGCCCGAACGGCTGAATGGATTTGCATGAAACTTGGCAAAATTGTAGGGACTGTTAGCCCGATGTGGCTTTGCTAGGTCTCACTATATGTGCTCCAGTGGATTTTGATAAATTAACGTTCAAAAAAATATATATATCTGTAACAGCGCTCCGGGTAGCGCTCCGGTTAGCGTACTTGGCGCGTAACGGAACTTCGCGAAGCGAAGCTGATTGGCTCTCTGGTGTCTGTCAACATTCTAAACAGTCCGGAGCGGCCGCCATCTTGTCTCTCGGTAGGATCGAGAGACAAGAGGAGGCCAAAACAAAGGGGGAAATGACCATAAGGGGGCATAGTAGATCCTCCCTGACCCCCTAGGTTTGATGTGGAGGCTTTAAAAGGGCCCCGCGGGGAAAACCCCCCCCCCAAAAAATGTTTTTTTTGCGTGGGGAGCGCCCGGTACGCTTTTGTGCAATGGGCGGTGGTAATCTAAATGATGAGGGGGGGGCAGCGTTCAAAGCACATCAGAGTGCATAAACACGAAAATGTTTTTATCTACCACGTACTTGACTTATCTCTCTGAGATGCATTCCCTTGTGTTTCGGCAATGGTAGTCTGTTCATTACATAGATCGCCCGAGGGCGGTAGTACAGACCGCGCGTAGGAAAGGGTCAAAAGCCAGGGGTATAGGAGTATGTAACAAGCGAGCCATTTAATTGAAAAAAATAAACGTGACAAACGGTTGCAGGATCAGTGAAGGTTGATTTTATAATTGAAAGTATAACAGGATCAGTTACAATAAAATCATCCATACGCACACCAAGGCGAGTATCATGGGTAACATTACTTCGAAGCTTTATTAATACAATAATCAATAATGAAAAATCGACATCAATAGGGTTGTCCGTATGCCCAGTCAGTACCCTTCCCCGCCCGCCATGTGCACAAAGACCGCATACATCCCCCATAACGTCAAGGCTAAGTAACTAGAACGTCATAAGGAGTTGCAAGTCGCTCCCATACTGGCGCCATTTTGGTCAAGGCCAGGCAGGTCCAGAGTATAGGTCAATGTCTCCAATAAGTAGCGGCAGGACCAGAATCCCTTTCGGCAGTTCAAAAAGTTCGTTAGCGCCAACAGAAAGAACAGGCAGCACGAACCATGACTCAAAGGCGAGGGAGGCAAAATCTTCCCTACCGGGTCACGCTGAGGTCCCACCGGAGCTGATCAAGTTGGCAGTCTACAGTGTCTCTTAGTAATTCGGACAAAAACTGGCGTCAGCATGAGAGCACTACCATCCTGTGACAATGTTGTGGCCACTTCCGGAGAGCGGGACAGCAGGCGTATCCCTCCGCCGATGCACTGAATCAGCCTCCCTCACGGCACCAGATGTGGATAAGGCGGCGGACACCCGTGGCAGCGGTATATCCATGGGGGATAGTCGAGCAACAGTGGCGGTTGCCCCCATCGGAAGCCCGTGGGAGTCGAGGGCCAACGACTCTCGTAGAACCTTTAAAACTGAGAGGACGTCTTCAAGAGTGGGGCTCATGCCCGAGCAGGCAAGCATTCGAGTTCCAGGGTAGTCCAGAGTCGTTCTAGTGGACCAGGCCCAAATCCGGGGAGTCGGCCGCCATTTTGAGCGTTCCGCAGCAACAGCCGCTCTTCACCCCGGCCACCGGAGCGGGTCCCCGGCCATCCAACCGAGTGGAACGCCAATGGCAGTCATGGTGCAGCTGACCGGGGAGTGAAACGCTAAGGGTCGCCCTGCTGCAGCTGACCGCGGGGACGGGCCTTGGCGCGTGGTGTCGCCCCCGGGCTATTTGCACAACGGTCCTCCACCCCTAGGCCGCCACCTATGCTACCTCGACAGGAACAGCGTCATGCATTTGGATCGATGTTGCAGCAGGCTGCAATGTAAATAGTTATTTAATAAAACGTTTTACCCTGTTACTTTGCTGGTGTGTTGTATATATTTATAATATTTGCATAGGGTTTGTCGTTATTTTGGGCGGGGTGGGCGGCGGAGCCGAGCTAACTTCTCTTATTTAGTCAGCACATAAATTGACTTACTGGTGCGCATTATTTTGGGTGTACATTTGGAATATCGGTTGGGGTCGGGTTCGTAGTACTGAAATAACCCTTCAAGTTTCTGGTGTAGGCTACTCTCCCATTCACTAGCTCCAGAGAGAGTCGTTCCTAAGTAA
Organism: Lissotriton helveticus; assembly: GCF_964261635.1. Lineage (NCBI taxonomy): Eukaryota > Metazoa > Chordata > Amphibia > Caudata > Salamandridae > Lissotriton > Lissotriton helveticus. Next base: position 1,389,714,213 of record NC_136067.1, read on the forward strand.
GGAAAGTGCTATATTCTTTTTCGTCCTTCACATGCGGATACCATGTTCGGGCTTATTTTTCTCATTCCATTAACCGTTCGATCAACACCTTAGTCATACAAAAAGCATTCTTTTATTGACCCAGTCGTGCGCCACACATACGCATTCATACCGTACAAATCAGGACCCATGCGCACATTCATACCATACAATCTTTCACGCTCCCAGAGATAGCTCGTACATATAATGTACCGTCTCACAGAGCTAGCCTATTTTTCCTCGCGTGGAACACGGTGCGGTTTAGGTCTTCTCCATACTTTAGCTGAAATTCCAATGTAACCTGCAGAAAAAGAAAAGAGGGGGGGGCAGCGTTCAAAGCACATCAGCGTGCATAAACACGAAAATGTTTTTATCTACCACGTACTTGACTTATCTCTCTGAGATGCATTCCCTTGTGTTTCGGCAATGGTAGTCTGTTCATTACATAGATCGCCCGAGGGCGGTAGTACAGACCGCGCATAGGAAAGGGTCAAAAGCCAGGGGTATAGGAGTATGTAACAAGCGAGCCATTTAATTGAAAAAACTAAACGTGACAAACGGTTGCAGGATCAGTGAAGGTTGATTTTATAATTGAAAGTATAACAGGATCAGTTACAATAAAATCGTCCATACGCACACCATGGGCGAGTATCATGGGTAACATTACTTCGAAGCTTTATTAATACAATAATCAATAATGAAAAATCGACATCAATAGGGTTGTCCGTATGCCCAGTCAGTACCCTTCCCCGCCCGCCATGTGCACAAAGACCGCATACATCCCCCATAACGTCAAGGCTAAGTAACTAGAACGTCATAAGGAGTTGCAAGTCGCTCCCATACTGGCGCCATTTTGGTCGAGGCCAGGCAGGTCCTTTCAGGTGGTGTGGGACCTGCCTGGCTTGGGGAATCTTTCAAGTGATGTGACTGAGGAGCAAATTGTGGACCTCTTTAAAGACTTCAACCCACTACATGTCAAGAAATGTCAAAGAGGAATGAAATGCTTTGCATTTGTAGACTTCAGTTCGGCGAAGACCCAGCAGAATGTTATAAATAAATGTCATGGCACGAAGTTCAGTGGGCGGTCTGTCATTGTGAAAGCTTCAATTAAGTTGAATGGCTGCAAGAGCCCCGATTACACCAGCAGCCCTGTTAATATGCCGATCTTGGAAAAAGTTCCTCTGTTGGATTGCAATGACTGCAGTGATGGTCTTGGGAAACTGCTTCCGAAAACTCTAAAGGCCACGAAAGCTTGCTATGCTGTTTCTTTGGAAATGCGGTGCTGGGTGATGGAAGTTATTGAAGAGTTGGCAGTGGTGTTTTTTGTGGATTTTGGACGCTCTGCCACTAATCCTGGAAAGCAATAAATTACATTAATTCCTGAAATTGTTCGATAATCACAAAATCCTCGGAATTGTCTTCAAACTATAGCAATTTCCCTATTTATATTCTTAAATTCTTGTAACTTCTACAGTCCAGAGTATAGTTCAATGTCTCCAATAACTAGCGGCAGGACCAGAATCCCTTTCGGCAGTTCAAAAAGTTCGTTAGCGCCAACAGAAAGAATAGGCAGCATGAACCATGACTCAAAGGCGAGGGAGGCAAAATCTTCCCTACCGGGTCACGCTGAGGTCCCACCGGAGCTGATCAAGTTGGCAGGCAAGCATTCGAGTTCCAGGGTAGTCCAGAGCCGTTCTAGTGGACCAGGCCCAAATCCGGGGAGTCGGCTGCCATTTTGAGCGTTCCGCAGCAACAGCCGCTCTTCACCCCGGCCACCGGAGCGGTCCCCGGCCATCCAACCGAGTGGAACGCCAATGGCAGTCCTGGTGCAGCTGACCGGGGAGTGAAATGATAAGGGTCGCCCTGCTTCAGCTGACCGGCGAGTGAAACGCTAAGGGTCGCCCTGCTTCAGCTGACCGGCGAGTGAAACGCTAAGGGTCGCCCTGCTTCAGCTGACCGGCGAGTGAAACGCTAAGGGTCGCCCTACTGCAGCTCCACCTGGGGGTGAGGGGAGAGGGGGCCATCCGCGCCGTCTCTCCTGCGGGCGCCCCACAAGATGGCCGGGCCTACGACCCTGGGTTTGAGAGTCTCATGCTCGATCGATTGAGCTGGCCGGATCAGGCAACAAGAAGGTGGGGGGGGGTGGCGGCATCAGCAAGGCATCCTCCCACACAACTTGTCGGACATCACCTCTGGATATACTGGGGACGAGCCTTGGCGCGTGGTGTCGCCCCCGGGCTATTTGCACAACGGTCCTCCACCCCTAGGCCGCCACCTATGCTACCTCGCCGGCTGATGGCCTTTGTAGACTTTCTAAAGCCCAAATCCTACAAAAAAGTAGCCCAAAGTAGCCCAACATTGCTACTTTAAGGAAGGAGGGACAGGAACAGCGTCATGCATTTGGATCGATGTTGCAGCAGGCTGCCATGTAAATAGTTATTTAATAAAACGTTTTACCCTGTTACTTTGCTGGTGTGTTGTATATATTTATAATATTTGCATAGGGTTTGTCGTTATTTTGGGCGGGGTGGGCGGCGGAGCCGAGCTGTCTTGCAGCCATCATGGCGTCGAGCTCGGTTCCTCTCACTAGTTTCATATTTCTCATGAGGGGTTGTTCCTATGTTTCTATTTTAGCGAGGTCAAAAAGAGATCTCATCAGTGGCCTACTGATTTTGCTCGATTCCTTTTGTTTTTTCTAACGATTTTTATGTTATAGTTTGCTAGTACGATACAGCGGCTAGTCCGCATTTTATATATATGTCCTTTTTATTAGGGGTGTCCAACAAACGGGGCAGAGATAGGCATGACGGGTTACAAAGGGGACAAAAGTCTGCACTACCTATCCTTCACTATCCGCAAAGACTAAACAGAGTATTGCGACTCTGTGCTTATTTGTGAATAGAGAATCACCCAAAGAGAACCAATTCCGAACGATCATAGGCTATTGGCAGTGGGCAGAGAGGCCATGACACACAAAATGGCTGTCACTTACGTGCATGATGGGGCCTAAAAGGGACAATATGGCGTGGCCACTGTTTCGCGACTTTCACTTTACTTTCAACAGTGGCTGTGGTGAACATAAATGAACGCCGCTTATGTATACCTAATTTTAGTCATTTTCCACAAAAAAGCTTTTGATATTTGCTATTAAAAAACCATTGAAATTCACTGAAAAAACCATAGGTTATAGACCATATATAGTTAGAAATTAGCATTTACAAAACCTTGAAAATTCACTGAAAAAACCATAGGTTATAGACCATATATAGTTAGGAATTAGCATTTACAAAACCTTATTTTACTCACACAAAACCATTGAAATATATATAATATATATATATATATATATATATATATATATATATATATATATATATATATATTCACTGAAAAAACCATGGGTTATACACCATATATGGTTAGGAATTAGCATTTACAAAACCTTATTTTACTCACACAAAACCATTGAAATTCCATATATAGTTAGTTGCACTAACTATATATCGTGCACCCGCAATCCACTGCTGATGATGTCACATATTACATCATTCATGACATGGTCAGTGAAATCACTGATGACATCACTGATGACATCTCAAATGACATCACTGATGACATCACTGATGACATCATCCAGTGACTGTGTGTTTCTGTAAAGTTTAAACATGTTTTAGATATTGAAGAATGTGTAGATGTAGAAGTGTCTGGATGAAGGATTTAGTAGGTGCGTGACTGACTGTATGAGTGAGTGATTAAATGTGTCTCACTGAGTGCATGGGTTAGTGACTAAACTGTCTTAATGTGTGCATCATTATGTCTGTTGTTCTGTAAACTGCTGCATGTGTTGATCAGTAGCTATATGAGTAACTATATGGGTTATTGATTGATTGTCCAAGTATTTGTATGGGAGACTGAGTGTGTGTGTGGCTGGCTGGGAGATGTGTGACTCTGTGCAGATCAATGTGTTCTTGTATCAATGATTGTATAAGAGAGTAAGAATGTGTTAGTATATGTTTGAAAATGTAAGGTACTCTATGTTTAACTGTATAGATTAGAAAATGGAAGTGTGATTGATTCTTTACAGGACTGACTAGGTGTGTGAGTAACTCCATGGATGAGTGGCAGAGTGTGAGTGTCTGTATAGGTGTATGAGTGCATATGATAGTGTTGTAAAGATGAGTGATTGTATGTATGAATGATTGTATGGGTGAATGAGTGAATGTGTGTGTAGACGTAGGAATCAGTGAGTGCGTATGTAATAACTAGTATTGGTGTGTCAATGGTTAAAAAAATTATATTCTGTATTTAACACTGGGTGTAACAGAGGTTATATTAAAGTGTGAGGAGATGCATTGTATTGTCACATGAATGATATCATCAGTGATATGACCATTGATGTCAAATGAGATGTCATCAGTGATGTCATCAGTGATGTAATTTGAGATGTCATCAGTGATGTCATCAGTGATGTCATTTGAGATGTTATCAGTGATGTCATTTGAGATGTCATCAGTGATGTCATCAGTGATGTCATTTGAGATGTCATCAGTGATGTCATTTGAGATGTCATCAGTGATGTCATCAGTGATGTCACTGACCATATCATGAATGATGTAATATGTGACATCATCAGCAGTGGATTGCGGGTGAGCGATATATAGTTAGTGCAACTAACTATATATGGAATTTCAATGGTTTTGTGTGAGTAAAATAAGGTTTTGTAAATGCTAATTCCTAACTATATATGGTCTATAACCCATGGTTTTTTCAGTGAATTTTCAAGGTTTTGTAAATGCTAATTCCTAACTATATATGGTCTATAACCTATGGTTTTTTCAGTGAATTTCAATGGTTTTTTATTAGCAAATATCAAAAGCTTTAAAATGTCAAGTACGTGGTAGGTAAAAACATTTTCGTGTTTATGCACGCTGATGTGCTTTGAACGCTGCCCCCCCTCTTTTCTTTTAGGAGTATTCTCTCTTTGCAGATAGTGAAGGGTAGGTAACGCAGGCCTTTGCCCCCATTGTAATCCGTCGTGCCTCCTTCCCTCTCCATTTGATTGATTGTTATCCAAGCATTTACTGTTTTGGAATTGCTTCTCTTTGGTTCATTCTCTATTTACAAACAAGCACAGAGTCGCAATACTCTGTTTAGTCTTTGCAGATAGTGAAAAATCGTTAGAAAAAACAAAAGGAATCAAGCAAAATCAGTAGGCCACTAATGGGATCTCTTTTTGACCTCGCTAAAATAGAAACATTAGGAACAACCCCTCATGAGAAATATGAAACTAGTGAGAGGAACCGAGCTCGATGCCATGATGGCTGCAAGACAGCTCGGCTCCGCCGCCCACCCCGCCCAAAATAACGACAAACCCTATGCAAATATTATAAATATATACAACACACCAGCAAAGTAACAGGGTAAAACAATTTATTAAATAACTATTTACATGGCAGCCTGCTGCAACATCGATCCAAATGCATGCCGCCGTTCCCGGGATTTCTCCCCGACTACTCTGCGGCCTACGAGATGGAGAGGCCGGGGCGTTGACTAGGCGGGGCCTCCGGCCGCAACCACAGCGCCAACGATCGCTGCTGACGGAGGGGAGCCTTGCCGGTGAGACCACTGATCTGAAGAACCGCTGCCTGCGGTGCATCCCTGAGCCGCTTGACGGAGGCCCCCGAGGGGCGGTGTGGTGGCGCGGACTGGGAGGGGGCGCTTGGCTCCTGCCCCCTCCCCAAGTCTTGTTGCCCTGGTGTGGCCTGAGATCGCCCCCGACATAGGCGGCCGGCTCCCGGGGTCCGGCGGAACTTTTTGCCTTTTGGTGACCCTTCCATTCTGGACCTTGTCCCACAATCCGTTTGACCTGAAGACACGTCCTGCGGTGCCCTCGCAATGCGGCCTGGTCCCTGAATGTGTGCAGGGGGACGGTATTGATTGGATCAAGATGGCGGCTTCACACAAAGCTGACTCAAGTGTTGCTGCTGATGCTATGCAGACAAAAACTGGTTTTCAGTTTGTACATTCTTCAGGATTTTTCCATCCAAGGCTGGTTGAGAGTTTGTAGAACGATGGCTTCAGATTTTCAACATACTACTCTTCAACATTCTTCATAAATGTAACAATGTGAGACTCACTAGGAGAACGGCCGTTTATCTTTCCTTTCAAAATGCTGCCAACAATATTTTCTGAATGGAAGACACCATCTTGTAGCATAAAGGGCTGCGTCAAGGGTGGTATTGCCCAGAATGTCTTGTTTTCTAGTGCTCGTAATGACGAAGCCAGAACTGCCGAAAGGGATTCTGGTCCTGCCGCTACTTATTGGAGACATTGAACTATACTCTGGACCTGCCTGGCCTCGACCAAAATGGCGCCAGTATGGGAGCGACTTGCAACTCCTTATGACGTTCTAGTTACTTAGCCTTGACGTTATGGGGGATGTATGCGGTCTTTGTGCACATGGCGGGCGGGGAAGGCTACTGACTGGGAATACGGACAACCCTATTGATGTCGATTTTTCATTATTGATTATTGATTATTGTATTAATAAAGCTTCGAAGTAATGTTACCCATGATACTCGCCCATGGTGTGCGTATGGACGATTTTATTGTAACTGATCCTGTTATACTTTCAATTATAAAACCAACCTTCACTGATCCTGCAACCGTTTGTCACGTTTAGTTTTTTCAATTAAATGGCTCGCTTGTTACATAATCCTATACCCCTGGCTTTTGAAAGACACCATCTTGTAGAATAAAGGGCTGCGTCAAGGGTGGTATTGCCCAGAATGTCTTGTTTTCTAGTGCTCGTAATGACAAAGCCAGAACTGCCGAAAGGGATTCTGGTCCTGCTGCTACTTATTGGAGACATTGAACTATACTCTGGACCTGCCTGGCCTCGACCAAAATGGCGCCAGTATGGGAGCGAATTGCAACTCCTTATGACGTTCTAGTTACTTAGCCTTGACGTTATGGGGGATGTATGCGGTCTTTGTGCACATGGCGGGTGGGGAAGGGTACTGACTGGGAATACGGACAACCCTATTGATGTCGATTTTTCATTATTGATTATTGTATTAATAAAGCTTCGAAGTAATGTTACCCATGATACTCGCCCATGGTGTGCGTATGGACGATTTTATTGTAACTGATCCTGTTATACTTTCAATTAAAAAATCAACCTTCACTGATTCTGCAACCATTTGTCACGTTTAGTTTTTTCAATTAAATGGCTCGCTTGTTACATACTCCTATACCCCTGGCTTTTGAAAGACACCATCTTGTAGAATAAAGGGCTGCGTCAAGGGTGGTATTGCCCAGAATGTCTTGTTTTCTAGTGCTCGTAATGACGAAGCCAGAACTGCCGAAAGGGATTCTGGTCCTGCCGCTACTTATTGGAGACATTGAACTATACTCTGGACCTGCCTGGCCTCGACCAAAATGGCGCCAGTATGGGAGCGACTTGCAACTCCTTATGACGTTCTAGTTACTTAGCCTTGACGTTATGGGGGATGTATGCGGTCTTTGTGCACATGGCGGGCGGGGAAGGGTACTGACTAGGAATACGGACAACCCTATTGATGTCGATTTTTCATTATTGATTATTGTATTAATAAAGCTTCGAAATATTGTTACCCATGATACTCGCCCATGGTGTGCGTATGGACGATTTTATTGTAACTGATCCTGTTATACTTTCAATTATAAAATCAACCTTCACTGATCCTGCAACCGTTTGTCACGTTTAGTTTTTTCAATTAAATGGCTCGCTTGTTACATACTCCAATACCCCTGGCTTTTGACCCTTTCCTACGCGCGGTCTGTACTACCGCCCTCGGGCGATCTATGTAATGAACAGACTACCATTGCCGAAACACAAGGGAATGCATCTCAGAGAGATAAGTCAAGTACGTGGTAGATAAAAACATTTTCGTGTTTATGCACGCTGATGTGCTTTGAACGCTGCCCCCCCCCCCCTCATCATTTGATTACCACCGCCCATTGCACAAAAGCGTACCGGGCACTCCCCACGCAAAAAAAACAATTTTTTTTTTTTTGCCCCGCGGGGCCCTTTTAAAGCCTCCACATCAAACCTAGGGGGTCAGGGAGGATCTACTATGCCCCCTTATGGTCATTTCCCCCTTTGTTTTGGCCTCCTCTTGTCTCTCGATCCTACCGAGAGACAAGATGGTGGCCGCTCCGGACTGTTTAGAATGTTGACAGACACCGGAGAGCCAATCAGCTTCGCTTCGCGAAGTTCCGTTACGCGTCAAGTACGCGAACCGGAGCGCTACCCGGAGCGCTGTTACAGATATATATATTTTTTTGAACGTTAATTTATCAAAATCCACTGGAGCACATATATTGAGACCTAGCAAAGGCACATCGGGCTACCAGTCCCTACAATTTTGCCAAGTTTCGTGCAAATCCATTCAGCCGTTCGAGCTAAAAGTGAGGCCAACCGCCCTATGGAAATTAACATGGGAAAAACGCGTTTTGGGACCCCCCTTTTTTCTCGGCCCCCCCTTGACGAAACCCCCCCAATTTTCAGGGGCTGCTCAGAAACAAAATGTTCCATTTTCCTGAAAATTTCAGCCAATTCCGTCCACAAACGCCAAAGTTATTAGACATAGAATTTTCAAAAATCCCATAGAGAAAAAATCCTAACTATATATACCTACTGGCGACCGCCAGTAGGTAATATATATACATATATATATATATATATATATATATATATATATATATATATATATATATATATATATATATATATATATATATACAGCTCACGGTTTCCACCAAGTTTTAGCTAAAGAAACCACGCACTCCGGGGGTAGTTCTCAGATGTTTTATTTTCAAGTTCGCAACAGACGCGTTTCGGCGCTCCGCCTTCCTCAATGTTACATGCTTCTTTAAATTAGGTGCGGGGGCTCTCACGCCCTCCCAGCCCGGGGACCGCCAGTCCCGGGGCTTCTTTACATTTATTGCGGGATTAGTTGTGGGGGGCTCTCAGTCCCCCCCAGCCCCATTACCGCCACCCCCGGGGCTTCAAGAAATGAATAGAGTGGGCTCAGGGCCCCCCACGGCCCCGGGGACCGCCACTCCCCGGGCTTTATTTTTTTTAAATACTCTGTGTGGGGGGCTCAAGCCCCCCACGCCCCAGGAATGCCAACTCACCGGGGCTCTAAATATTTAAATTGGGGGGTCCGTGACCCCCCAGCCCCGGGGCCCACCACCCCCCGGGGCTCTTTAGATTGTGGGATTGGTGCCACGTGGCCCCCCTCCTGGAGCCTGTGATGGCCCTGCGGACCACCAGCCCCCAGGGCCGGCTCCTGCAGTGTCCCGGGGTGCCCACCCCGGGACACTGTAGTTTGCTATGGCAGGGCGGAAGCCTTGCGGCCCCCGCCCTGCCATAGCAAACTTGGATTGAATTTTGAAAGAGAGAGCAGGGAAACTTGCTCTCTCTTTCAAAATTCAAACCAAATTGCTTTTCCACACAGGGAGCTGAATCTTAGCAGCTCCCCACTTGTACAAAACCATAGAAATTCCCCCGTTATAGTTAGTTCAGCTAACTATAACTTGCGCGCCCGCAATGCACTGCTGATGACGTCACATATTACATCACTCATGACATGGTCAGTGACATCACTCATGACATCACTGATGACATCTCAAATGACATCACTGATGACATCATCCAGTGAATGTGGGTTTTTCTGAAAATTAAATGTTTTATGTATGTATATCTCAAGCTTGATGGAAGAATAAATGGGTACATAAGTGTCTAAATGGATGATTTAGTTTGTAAAATTGATGGTATAACGGACTGATTAAGTGTATCTTAGTAAATACATGCGTTAGGGAGTAATATTTAAATATGTAAATTTAAATATGTATTATTATATAAAATCTGCATTGAAGAATGAGTGGATGTCTTAGTGTCTGGATAAAAGATTTACTGGCTGTGTGATTGACTGTTTAAGTGACTAATTTAAAGTGTCTCACTAAATATAGGAGTTAGTGACTAAACTGTGTGAATGTCTGTATCGCTCTGTCTGTTGTTGTGTAAATTGCTGCATCAGGTGATTACTAGCCACATAAAAGTATATATTAGATATTGATTAGTTAGGTAAGTATTTGTAAAGGACAGTGAATGTGTGTGTGGTTGGGTGGGGGTGTGTGACTGTGCAAAGATGTGTGAATAGTTGATTCACTAGGTATATGAGGTTAAGAGTGCATGTGGAAATGGAATAGCCTGGGAGAAGCGGTAAGCACGAGAGAAACTGGCTTCCATAGAAGCCTAAATCTAGATGCTGAAACAATGATTTTTGACAGGGCACGACTCGCAGGTACTTCGGCTCCTGACTGACACTCAACAATGCTATAGAGCCCACGTAACAGAGGGGGTTAGGATGTAGGGGCAGGCAACCCTCCATAGGATGTATGATGTCGGAGATAAATCTGGAAAACTACTTGCTTGGCTTAGCCGCAAGGAACTTGACGCCCACTGGTTTGAACGTATAGTGGACACCCAGGGACTGATGCATAGGGGAGATGCACAAATTGTACAAACATTTGACTCCTACTTTCGAGATTTCTATGCGGCCAGAGAACTAGCTACCCCGGAGGGGATACAAGCATATCTAGCCACTGTTAAGACTCCGAACCTGGCGGCGGAGCATATTGCAGATTTAGAAGCTGGCATATCGGTGACCAAACATAAAGAGGCAATTTCTAAATTGCGCCCTTGGAAGTTCCCAGGTCCAAATGGACTCCCAGCGGAATTTTATAAGAAAGAGGTAGACCTTCCTGGTGGTCTACCTGTTAGCTCTGTCAGGGACGTGGCCCAAGAGGGCGTCTTTCCACTGGACCTTAAACTAGCCACAATTATCCCCAGCCATAAAGCGAGGTTGCCCCCCCGAGGAGTGTGCGTCCCATTACCCAATCTCCCTCCTCAACATAAAGGTTAAACTCCTGGCGATGATACTGGCCCTCTGATTACGCCCAGTAATTTCGGGCCTGGTGCACCAAGAACAAACGGGTTTCTTGCCAGATCGGGCGACCCGACAGAACCTGCGGCGGACCCACAACTGGATTATGGCAGTACAGGACCTTACTTGGCCAAGCCACCATGTTTAAAATGATAACGCTGCCTTGCTTCCAGTACGCACTCCAAAATGAATGCTTCCCTCTCCTTCAACAGACGTTTCAGATGAAAGCAGCAGAACTACGTTAACTGCTATGGCTAGGGAAACAACCGAGGATTGCGTTAAGTACACTGCAGGGAAACCAGTACAATGGGGGGATATTCTTACCAGACGTCGAGGCCTAAAATTGGGCGGAACATCTAGCACAGGTGAATGACTGGCTCCATGCCCCGGCGGATCAATCCACCTACAAATTGGAAAGGGACACCATGGCACGTTGATCCTGTCTGTTTTATTTTTATGGGGGTTCGGGTAGGAGATGCCTACTGCTGGCTACGCAAATAACTATTGAGATGTGGGACAGGGTGACTAAGACCATAAGATGGGAACGTAAACCGTCAAAACAGACACCGATTTGGAACTGTACCTGGTTGAGGGAACTCCACAAACGTAAGGGCTTTAGGGGCTGGGATGACATTGGCATCTCCACCCTTGGGGATGTGATCGCAAAAGGGGACCTTAAAGACTTTGGGTCTTTGGCGCAGGAGTTCGGGCTACACCCCACCCAAATTTTCAGGTACGCCCAACTACGACATGCGTGGAGGGGACAAACCGTGCTCTCTGGCCCCCTGCTGGAATTTGCTCCACTGGAGGGTTGCTTACTACAAGAACGGATAGCCTACAAGACAGTATCCTTGACATATAGAACCCTGAACAATAATATGCCAGACAAACTAGGAAAATTAAGAGAAACATGGGAGCACAACGTGGGTGTGCTGGACACAGTGGACTGGGAAGCTGCCCTGATGCATCATAGGGAGGTAGCGATTAAATCACGCCTCCGTGTCATTCAATACAAAATATTACACAGGGTATACTTCGACAGGGATCGACTTCATCGAATAGGCTGGGCAAGTGATTCCAACTGTCTGCAATGTGGCCTTCCGCAGGGGGACTTCTATCATACCATTTGGGACTGCCCCGCCATTCACACCTACTGGACACAAATATTGGGAGAGTTGAGTAAGGTGCTTGAGACTACACTCCCCCTAGACCCTAAATTCGTATTGTTGGGAATATCCCACGACGTTGACTTGAGTCACCCACAACTTATTTTTGCGTTATTGGAACTAGTGGTGGTGAAAAGGGATGTGGCTCGCGCATGGGGCAGAGCTTCCCCCACAGCTAGATGAATGGAGACGGGGAATGGACCCCTTAACATGGCGGCAGAAAGGGTCACATATAAAGCGAGAGGGTGTCCCTGGAAGGTCCGTACGGTATGGGGGAAATGGAGGAAGTATCATGGTCTGGATGGGGGTTTAGACCCTGAATAGCGAAATGTGGGCCTCTTCAAACCTCACTGCGTTCAGGGATGGAGTGCTCGGGGACATGTGTATCAGACCCCGGGGGAGGACAGAGGGAGAGGGGAGTAGAATCTCAAATGTGTCACTGGCTGCAGAGCTGGTTCTTAGGTGGGTATATGTCATGGAAAAGATGCTATGGGAGACGGGTGGGGGAGGGTATTTGGGTGCAAGAGAGACCATCTGTGACACGTTGGTTGTTTGGTTGAAAATGCAAATAAAAATATATTTTTTTAAAACGAGTGCATGTGGAAACAGTTGTTTGGGTGAGTGAGTATGTTTATGAGTGTGTTGGTGAGAAAACATATCTCTTAGTGATACATGTGCCAGGAAGTAGAACAAATATAAGGCAGTGTATGTGACAGTTGTATATAAAAAACTATACATAAGAGTCAAAGATTGTGTAAATGACTGTATGGATGACTGTATACTTGTAATGGTGATGTTATAAGACACTAAGTACGAGTTACTATCTGTATAAATAAATGAAGTAGTGTTTGTATAAGTGTGTAGCTGAGTAAATGTAAGTGTGATCAATAGTTTACACAAGTGAGTAGGATGACTGTATAAGTGAGTAGGATGTGTGCTGGTGTGTTTATGTCGATATAGGTGTATAAGTGCATTTGATAGTGTTCTATTGATTCGTAACATTGTGTATGAGTCAATTTATAGGGGAGTGTTTAGATGTGCGTGTAGACCTAGGAATCACTGAGTGGGTCTTTAGAAACTTTTATTGGTGTGTCAATAGTTTCAAAAATGGAACTTTGTATTTTATACTGAGTGATTAAAGGTTATACTATTGTGTGATGGGGTCTATCAGATTGTCACGTGGATGATGTCATCAGTGATGTCATTTGAGATATCATCAGTGATGTCACTGACCATATCAAGAATGATGTACTATGTGACATCATCAGCAGTGGATTGCGGGTGCACGAGTTATAGTAAGTAGAACTAACTAAAACGGAGGAATTTCAATGGTTTTGCACGAGTGAAATGTCCAGCTAACTATGTTATGTTATGTTATAAAGACTTTTGTAATGCGCTCTATTACTAGCAAGTATCCTGGCGCGAAGAGAGAGGAGGCAGAAATAACGAGGGGGGGGGCAGGCAGTTACAGGTTCATATTAAACAGATGGGTTTTCAGCCCTTTTTTAAAGGCGGCAGTGGTCTGGGCAGCCTTAAGATCTAATGGAAGAGCGTTCCAGGCCCTGGCAGCCCTGACTGAAATGGACTGGCCTCCAACTCTGTAAAGCTTAAATCTAGGCACGGTCATTTGGCATTGATTAGCCGAGCGGAGACAGAGCTTCGGAACATACAGGGTAAACCGTTTCCTCAAGTACACAGGTCCGAGGTGATGGATCGCTCGGAAAGAGAAAACCAAAGTTTTAAACATAATCTGGTGCGCCACCGGAAGCCAATGGAGGCTGCGTAAGTGAGGGCGGACACTAGACCTCCTTGGCAGTTTAAACAGGAGTCGCGCAGCCGCATTTTGAATAACCTGAAGCCGTTGGATCAAATACGCAGGTAAGCCGCTAAACAGGGCATTCACGTAGTCAAGCCTAGAAAGGATTAAAGCACGCAACACAGTCTCTTTGGCCTCTCTCGGAAGGAGTGGAAAGAACCTACGTAAGGCTTTGAGAGTAGCAAAACACACACCCGTGAGTTTTTTGATGTGGTCCTCAAACAAGATCACTCCCAAACCAGACCCCCAGGTTCTTAGCAGGGCCGCCCATGGAATTGGGGCAAGGCAGATCTGGTGGCCATAGGAGGTTTCTAAAATTATCCAGAAAGGAACCATAAGAGAGAACCTCAGACTTGTCTTCGTTGCACTTGAGCTGGGCAAGTGCTAGCCAGAGAAAGACAGATGAAAGGCAAAGCCGAACAGTCGACGTGTCCAAGTTATCCTTCGGCCAGGTGAACAAGAGCTGGGTGTCGTCGGCGTAAGCCATTATTTCAGCCCCCAAATGTTCGGCCAAATAAATCAAAGGCGTCAGATATACATTAAAAAGTAGGGGGCTCAAAGTAGACCCCTGTGGGACACCTGTAGTAAGTTTCTTAGGCAAGGAGGCATAGGGTGGCATCCAGACCTGTTGCGTCCTGTCATCCAGGAATGACGTCAGCCAATCAAGAGCTAATCCAGAGATGCCAACGGCCGCCAATCTGGTGAGGAGTAGGATATGGGGCACCGTATCGAAGGCGGCAGAGAGGTCTAGTAAAATCAGAACCGCTCTGCCACCTCCATCTAGGCACTCCCGAATCGCCTCCGACATCTCAACCAGCGCCGTTTCGGTGCTATAGGCAGCTCGGAACCCTGATTGAGCCAGGTGCAGAGGCTGAGATGACTCAATAAAACGGTCTAACTGTCTGAAAGCAATCTTTTCACAGACTTTAGCCAAAGCTGGCAACAGTGAGATAGGCCGATAGCTGGATGGAGCGGCCGGTCCAATCCGGTCTTTTTTAGTAGCGGCAGAAGTTTGGCTTGCTTCTAGCATGACGGGACAGTTGCAGAGGAGAAGGAGAGATTAACAATCTGGGTGACCTCTTTACATACCGTATCCGCCACCTCCCCTTGGACCCTCGCTGGGCACGGGTCAGAAAGGGACCCCGACTTCAGGGCCTCCAGTACTGCTATAACAGCCCTTAAACCTATGTTTTTTTCAGTGAATTTCCAAGTTTTTTAAATGCTAATTCCTAAGTATAACATGTCTGAAACCTATGGTTTTTTCAGTGAATTTCGAAGGTTTTTTAAATGACAATTTTTAAATGTAATAATAGTAATTATTTTTTTTATACTGATTTTCTAAATTTTTTAACTATTTATTTTTACATATTTTATTTTTTTAATTACATTATATAGTTTTAATAATATTGAAACTCTAATATTGTTTTATATATTTATTTTAATATATTTATATTATTTTCTTTATTGGTTTTTTTTTCCAATTTTTTTTTGGAGTCGCGCACCCAAAGTGTACCTTTCTCGATCACTGCGTAGAACCTAGTCGCCATTTTAGGAATGTTGAGAAGGATCCGCGCAGGGTGTGCGACGGGTGCGTATTTTTGTGCTCGATTGCTATGCGACGGTGCGCGACTCCAGCTCCCGCACATTCGTGTCACATGCGCATTAATGTACGCGACGCTTGCGCTGTGATGCGTTTCGGGTGACGTCATATACGTGTTTGACGGGGTGGGTGCGCGACTCCCGCGAAATGTTTTCATGTCTAAAATTATATATATATGTATTTAATATACATATTAGGGCAAGCCATTATCTAAGCTAATCATAAAAATAATATATAAACTTATATTACTTTTAAATGCAATTTCGCAAAGTCGCGTTGGATGCGTGCTGCCTGTGCGCAGGGTGCGCGGACCCCATGTGACCTGAAAAAAAAAGATTTGATTGGTTCATGACATTTCCCATTCTAACTATTGAAGGACCCCACCCATTTCCATCATTCTTCTTTGTGCTTCTCTAGAGACACATCTCTCAGCTTAGAATAACTTGTTTTGACATCATTTCTTTTGGGGTGTTTTTTCAACTCCAGGACATCATGGATTCAGCACAGCAGCCACAACTAGATTCTTGACATTTTTCATAGGAAGAATTTGTTTCTGAACCTCCACGTCCTCAGAGACCTACATCGGTGGTGTGGAAGTTTTTTACTTTCCCAGACGGCCAAAAAAAGGTGAATGCTACGAAAGTCACCTGCAAAATATGTGAAAGAGTCCTATCTAGAGGCAGTGCTGAGAAGAAATATTCATGCGGTACTGCCTCTATGTACAAACATCTGAAGACTCTTCACCCATTGAATCTGGCTCGGGAGGAGTGAAAGAGATTATAACACAACCCTCCACCTGCAGTGCCTAGTACCTCAGGCATTTCCACATCAGCAGCACGACCGGACATACGTCCTGAATTTGCTCAACTGA
Source organism: Lissotriton helveticus (assembly GCF_964261635.1). NCBI lineage: Eukaryota > Metazoa > Chordata > Amphibia > Caudata > Salamandridae > Lissotriton > Lissotriton helveticus. The sequence continues at coordinate 1,389,730,678 of NC_136067.1, forward strand.
AGATGCACTGCATAAAGTGCAACCAGCTTTTATGCTAAGGAGAGCAGTCTTTTGACCTAGTGTGTACGGCGCAACAAAATCATTGTTGTTAGACTTTTGTTTGCTGTTTTTATTGGGAGAATGGCTGGTAATTCTCAAAGTTGCCTGTTTTTTTCGTCCTTTTTTCTTTTGAGAAAAAACACCCAAAAAATAACAAAATCGTTTAGAAAACCGCAAAAAAAATATAAAACAAAAAGAAGTTATTTCCAGAACTAACTTCTCTGGTTAAAGAAAGAGCTATATTTGTATGATAGCGTGTGAAATTTTGGTTGAATGTATGCGTAGTGCACAATTGACTGAAATAATGCATTAGTAGTGTATGGTGAATGTATAAATGCAGAACTATGAGGAATTGCTGCAGCATGACACTGTAAGCTCTTTAGCTGCAATGTGCTGTGGTACTTCCGAAGCACAGGGATGCAACATATGTACATTAATATGTTGCAAGTCTATGCTTCCCTCTGCACTGCTGCTTAAACTGCAGCCATTCGGTGACACAGGCACCCTTGCACCATGGTGCAAGGATATCTGTGTCATGCGGAGTTTGTTTTTGTGCAGGAAGACACACCTTTCTACGCAAAAACAATCAGTGAAGGCATTTTTCTCATTCAATGTATGCTGTGCAATGCAGCTTATATTGGAAGAGAAAAAACGACGAGAAATGAAAACAATTCTCCTTGTTGTGCCTTGCTACAACAACTGGAGGATGGTGCAGCATTCACACATCTCCAGATTTATGATTTCTGATAAATCTGGAGATGTGTCTTGTTCTATGAGTGTTGTGTGCAAACACCCACAGCAACACCTATGGAACGCCCCTTCAACACAAAGTGGTGTGTATGATGAGGTTGTATTTACATGGAGAAGAAAAGCTACACAGAGTGCCTATTACTCTCCTTGTAAATATGAAAGAGTGTCTTGCGCCATCACTATGTTACAAAAAGTGACATATTGTTGGTACAGGATGATTCTAAATCTGCCCCATAAGTGATTAGGTATTGGCAGACTGTTACAATAAGAACATATTGCTAGATGATTGATTGCAAAATTGCATGAGCGTGACAGGAGGTAAGCACAGAGATATCTCTCCAAAGAGGCTTAAAGAAGAATGATTGAAATGCTTGCAGTCCTTCAATAGGTACAATGGGAAATGTTATGAACCAATCACATCTTTTTTTTCCAGGTCAAATGGGATCCTGTGGCAGAGGGATTCCAACACTACATAGGTATTAATTGGGTATTTTGAAGAGTGTATTAATACGTTGTAGCTTCTTGCAGGTTTGCATGCATAGAATATAAAGAAATTGACTTGTACTAGGGTTAGTGGCTAGGCTAATCCTTAAGTATATGTCTTTTAACTAGAGTAATTTCAGTACTGCAAAGAGATTCCAACATACATTTATATGTACTTAGGTTTTGGTAAAGCGATAGGATACATACATAGTGCTGGATGGATGAATAAACACGTGGTTGAGACAGACAGAAGGTTTCCTAGACTGCTTAGTTACTAACTAAGTATTTAAAAGAGTGTATCAATTCTATGTAGGTGATTAGAAGTTTGCATACACACTGCATAGAATATTGTAGCTGTACTAGTTTTTCTGTTTAGGCCATTCCTTTGATACTTGACTAGTTAATTAAATAATATCATTGTTGTAAATGGAATACATGCTTTCAGTAAGCACCACTGCGCTGTATTGCAGAGAGGTGGTCTAGGCTGTGCCCCTTTTTACATATCTGTGCAACGCAGTTCTGTTGTGTTAACTGGACATATGTAGTGAGTTAGTTGAACTCTTAGAACCCTCCGGATTCAAGTTGAATATTATCCCAACATAAAAAGGTTATAGCGCGTGTTTACACAGTGGTGAAGGAAGGGGATGGGGCCTGATGTGACATGTGCAAACAGACCCTGTGGCGTGTTTTAAGTTGTGGAATTAAGTCTCCTCTAATCCTGAAACTCCCTGGATCCTACTAGCCCACTATGTCCCTCTATCAAACATCATACAGATGCGTTACAGTGCGTTGGTTCAAGGCCAAGCCCCACTTTACACCTCTTTGCAATACAACTTTCTGGTACTTCTTGCACATATCTGGTGGGTTAGTTGGCCCCCAGGGACACTCAGAATGCAAGGGGACTTCATCCCCTAACTTAAAACACCCACAGAGCATGTTAGCACACATATCAACTCAGTCCTTCCCCACGTTCTTCACCAGTGTGCAAAAACAGCCCATTTTGCATTTTAATACTTAGTTAATTTTACCCGGAGAATAGTCGATTTGAAAAAATGCGAAACATTTTTTTCAGCTATTTTTTATAATTTAAAATTTTGAAAAAGTCATATTTAAGAATTAGGATCTGTGAAAGAAAAGAAAAAATTCAGTTCTAATATATAATATTATATTTTTTACAACACAACATAATTTGAACATTATATAAAATATTTTATTTGCCTTTTTTGCTGATGTCAGAATATATTGAATTTCACTACAAACAGTGATTTCAATGTTACTCATCACATAACAGCGGGCAAAAAAGAATCGATCAGATTGTTTAAAAATAAACAAATGTATGTAAAAAATATTTACAATACACTCAACTATTTCTCAACATTCCATAAAAACAACATCTTCAATAACATACCATATAATGCAAATCTCATATATATTAAATACTTTCTTCTAAGAAAATGTTCTTTCTTCAATTTCAAAGAACTGAATTAATAATTAAATAAACAATTGTTTATCATTTTCATATACTTTAAATTATGTTCTTTAAAATATATGCAAAGAGAATATCCAAGAAAAAGTCCTTAATTTAAATGTATACCTTTCCTCTAGGCCAAATAGTATTCCTGAAATCCTTTATCCTGAAATTGTCCAATAGTAATTGTATTAATACTTTTTAACATATTCCTCATAAGCTGAATTATCTTCTTAAAACGTTGGATTAAAAAATATTTGATATGAATACGGTAATTCGCTAGGCAAACGTTGTTTAAAAACCAATTGAGAATCATTACAATATGTCCATCCTTTACTGCATTTTAAATAGACAGTGTAATGTCCAGATGTTGTTGAAGGGCCATCATGGAAAATAATTGCTACTGCTACAAAAGTTCTTCCTGATATTGATACTTGACTTGCTACAAAATGTTTAATTAAAGTTTCCAATTTTCTTCCATCAGCAGAACAACGCTGTATCATTAAAATGTTATATTGTCCATATCTTCGTATAAATAATATTGATAACATTTCTGATTTGCATTGGCTACACTCCATGTTTTGATTTGCTGCTTTAACTAGTTTGTTGAAAGACACTGTTTTACAGTCTGGTAAAGTCAAATATATCAATCTTTCAGTATCTAAGTTAGTGCTACATGTCAACCTACAATTTTCACATTGATGTTCCCATTTATAACAAAGGCCAAAAAGATTTTCAATTTCTATTCCTTCATTTTCCAATACGGCAAGCATATACATTAGAAATTCTTGAGCATCTTGTTGGATATTCTGCGTAAATTGTGTAGAACCAGAACATATATCCAACGGATTACGAATATCAGAAACTCTCTCTATTTTACTTTTATCAGTTCTCAATTGTTCAGAAATGCAATGCAACAAGGAACAAAATCTTTTTTCATGATTGTCCATAATTAGCTGTTGCAAATTTTTTTTTTTTTTAAGTTTTATTTTTCCAGTTTTCTGTATGCATGTATAAAATAATCTGTACATTGCTGGGTATAGCATTGGCAACCACAAGAAATATACATATCAAAGCAAGCGTTAAACGTTTACAGTGATAGGTGTAGGTGATCAGTGCGGTGCGGGCAAAACTTGAAGACATACAATAAAAGCGTTCAATAAAGTGGGTCGCAATACATGAAGGTCATAATTTCAACAAGCACAGAGATGTCATAAAGAACATCACATTGATGGCTCCAACTAGCAGAGATCGTTCAACCACACAGGGATCAGCTCCATAACACGCTTCTAGCCAATACCCCCTCGGGAACGATACCATTAGCTATCTGTGAGTTCTGTTCGGATTGTTTCTTGGCAACGTAATCCCCATATGGGCCCCAAATGTCCACCGGACGTGATGAGCTAGGGACCAGTGTGGAATATGCCTCACAATTAACATTGGAGAAGGCTAAACTTCTGAGCCAAGCCTGTAGTGGTGGAGCTCTCCTACTACCCCATAGTAAAGAAATCTCCCGCTTAGCTAACAGGAAACCCAGTGCCACCAATTTCCTGACCTTCCGGGGAAAGTTAGCCAAAGAGCCCAGCAGTGCGATTTCAGGGGTGGGTAAAAGTTGCATGGAGAGCATGTCGCCTAATGTGATGTGGACTTGAGACCAATATTGATGTATCTTAGGACATGTCCAGGCGAGATGGGCGAAATCTGCAAATGGTGCCAAACACTTCTGGCAGTTATGAGGCCAAGAGTGATGTATTCTATGGGATCGAGCAGGAGTGTGATATATTCTGCGGAGGAACTTAAAATGAAGTAGTTTATGCCTGCTATTCAATGAGACCTCCTTGGTAACCCTACAGCATTGTTCCCAATGGTCATCTTTGATGGGCCTGCCCAAGTCCACCTCCTAAGCCGTGCGTACCCTGGTGTCAGAGAAAGGTCTGGAAGCCCCACATAGTCTGCATAGTTTCGAGATCAGATGTGCACCAGTAGGACACTGCATAAGCAACGTCAGTGGAGGTGTTGGTTTGGGGGCCACTGGGAATGAAGGGAACGTGGCCTGGAGCATGGAGTACATACGTGTCAAAACAAAGGTGTCCATAAAGAAGCGATCACTGAATCGGGCCTCCTCTGAGATCGAGAAGACATGGCCATCAGGGAATAGGTCACCCATCGTTCGGATATGACATTTCTCCAGTGTGCGTTGGATCAAAACCTCACCTGCTATGGGAAGAAGTGAAGGGTTAGGTAGGGGAAGTTCTGGAGAATACAGCCACTCAATTCCCAGTAGTCTGTGCAGTTTGTCCCATGCCCAACAGGTGGAGGAGACAGTTTGAATATCGTGGGGATCCCGAGGGAAACCAGTGGGTAGGATAGTGGATAGGTGACGGGTGAGCACCAGGTCCGATTCCGGTCTCAGATATGGGATGCGTGCGTCAGGCTGAAACCAGACATGTGCATAACAACATTGTGCTGGGACGTAATACAGATAAAGGTCTGGACCCCGAATCCCCTCCTTTCATACGACAGGGTGAAGGTCTGCCAGTTTACTCAAGGCGTCTTGTCCCCCCAGACGAGGCGTAATAGGAGCGTACGCAATTGAAGAAAAAAGTCTTGGTGAGAGTGATGGGAATATTGTTAAAAAGATATAAGAACCGGGGGAGGACCACCATTTTAATTATAGCAACTCTCCCTGCCATTGACAAAGGCAGTCACAGCCATTTCACGATCTTTGATTCCAAGGTGCAGACTGCCCTCCCGTAATTTAGTCTGATCATAGTAGCGGTATTAAGGTGGATATAAACTCCGAGATATTTGACAGCGTCTTGGCACCACTCAAGCGGGAATTCACATTCCCGAGACGTCGTGCTGGTAGTGAGTGGGAAGATAATCGATTTGTGCCAGTTAATGCTGAGCCCAGAAAACTTACCGAATCAAATGATTTCCAGATTCAGGAGTTCGAGATTAAGATGGGGCACCCTAACATATAAAATAGTGTAATCCACATACAGCGAGACCAGAAGGGGCCCAGTGCGGAATTGTAGGCCGCGATGCAGATGTTTGTCCTGAAAGTGGTGGACCAGAGGGTCCCTGGGCAGAATACAAAGCGAAGGGGACAAGGGGCATCCCTGCCTCATGGCACGGGACAGAGAGAAAGGACCAGAAAGAGTGTCGTTCAGGCGCAGTCTAGCCGTTGGTTCAGTGTAAAGAAGAGTGACAGTGGAGACAAAACATTCGGGCATACCCATACATTGCATAATGGACAGGAAAAAAGGCCACTCAAGGGAGTCAAATGCCTTCTCCGTGTCGAGTAGGATGGCGGCAGCAGGCGTGGCGGGATCAGTCCTATGAAACACCGTGAACAGAGTACGCAAATTAAGTGACATAGATCTATGAGGTACAAAGCCAGATTGGGCCGGGGAGATGATGGATTCCATTAATAAAGATAGTCGTATTGCAATTACTTTAGCCAATATTTTGTAATCAAGGTTTAGTATGGACAGCGGCCTATAGGAGCTGCATAATTTAGGGTCTCTGCCTGTTTTGGGAAGGAGAATAATGACTGCTTCCCTAAACGTTGGGGGAAGGATGCCCACTTCTAGCGCCTCAGCATAAACCTACACCAACCGTGGAACTAAGATATCCTTATCTGCTTTATAAAAATCAGCCGAGAAGCCATCAAGACCAGGAGCAGAGGAGCCCTGTAATGATTTGATGGCCTCCAATATGCTGTCCTGGGAAATGGGAATGGCCAGAAAGTCCTGCATGTACCGTTCTAACTAAACAATTGCAATCTCCGCCAAGTATTCCCCCTGGTCCCGCAAAATCCCTAGTGATTCTGGAAGTGTATAATGTTTGGTATTAGGAAAGGAAAGTGTTGCATATTTCTGGGGTAGAGTATAATGGGGTGTTGTTCGGACCAGTTATTTCGGTGACGTAGGCCGTGTCTCGCTGGGGGCGGAGGGTATGCGCCAATATTCTACCAGGTCGTTCGCCCTCACCGTATCGCCGCGCAACATTTTGTTTATTAAGGCACAGTAACTATTGTTCCACAGCTTCCCTAAAATCGAGCAGCAGAGCCAGGCGTCGTGCATCACATGTACTGGATACCTCTACCATTAATTCTCTGTCCAGGGCAGCAATGTCTGTTTCAATGCGATTCAGAGTGGAGCGGATATCCCGCAAGACTCCAGCATGTTTTTCAATACAGACGCCTCTGATATAGGCCTTGAACCCCTCCCAGAGTACCGCCCAGGTGTCCACCGACCTAGTGTTTATGTCAAACTATTCTTCTATAGCCTGTCTGACTTCCTCATGAAAGACCTGAACCAAAAGTGCACTTCCAGGAAAGCGCTATTGTCTTTCGTAGCCTCCCGGTCTGGGAATGTTTAATTTGAGCACGACCGGAGAGTGGTCCGAAGGAGTACGGGGTAAAGAAAGTAACCCCGCCAGCCAGCCAGCAACTCCTGGGGTGATCAACCAGTAGTCTATCCTGGTCTAAGTATTATGAAACCCTGAATAGTGCGTGAATTCAGGGAGACGTGAGTGCAATTTGTTTTCAATGTCTATTAAAGAAAAATGGGTGCATATATCGTGGAGCGCTTGTCTTGATCGGGGCTTAGTGTCGAGAGAAGTGGAAGTGCTGTCCCTAGTTGGATCCAATAGCAAATTGAAATCACTCCCAAGTATCAATAACCCGGGTCAAGTGTCAAAAGTCACACCTGCAGCTCATGGAAAAAGGCTGGGGAATCCACATTAGGGCCGTATACACCGACCAGTGAAATCTTGTGCCCCATCAGTGAACCAGTATCAATCAGGGTACCTCCCTCGCCGTCTACCAGGGTCTTGTGTAAGGAAAAAGGGACTCGCTTGTGTATGAATATGGCAGCCCCCCTTGCATACCGACTGTAATTGGAAAAAAATCTATGGGAGCCCCAACTCGCCGCAATAGGAGTGTAATCAGGATTGGACAGATGCGTCTCTTGCATGAACACAATGTCAATGTTGTGCCTGACAATATAATTGAGGACTTGTCTTCGCTTTCTAGTGTTGTTTAGCCCTCTAACATTCCAAGACATCAAAGAAAGCCCGGAAGGACCGGGCTGATGCCCTAACTGAACCATAGGAAAACCGTCACCTCAATCGCACCGTAGTGCATGCTAATCTCCTGTCATACACCAACAACCTGAGCAATGATTCTACAAGCAACATTGAAACTGAGCAAATAGCCCCCCCACCACCCAGCACCCAGCCTCCTACCAACCCCCGAGAGGCATACACCAACTTTCTTCGCCAAATGCATGTGCAATAAAATCAACCCAATCACTGTAAGAAACAAACGTGCACATCGCAAAGGTAGCCAACAAAGCAAAGAAACCTTGGTATTCACCATAAGGCGTGGTAATGCCACGCCGGTCGGGCAATAACAAATATGATATCGTCAAAATAGGAAAAAAGATACATTTACGGACTAAACACAGCAGAACACAGTAATAAATGCAATTATTATTCAACCGGTCCCAGGATTAGAGAAGAGTTCAAAGCTGTCCTGTGAACCCCCTTGTGATGGGGAGGTGGCACGCCAGTCGCCCCAGATAGCTTGTGATATTCCAATATGTTTTCATGCTCTACAGGTAGCATTAGTAAATGATGTAATTTGATTCCTTTAATGTTGTGTGCTGCCAACCGTGAATAAATTTGCAGATGATAACTGATCTGAGCATTCATACCCTCCAATTTCTCGATGGGATAACATCTTCAAATTAAAACTGTATAATTTCTTACTAAGACTCTTCTCGTAGGAAATTTCTTCCCACATTTCTTTTAATTCCGTCTTTTCAGATTTTGTAATGTAGGATGTCACATACAGGACAACAGCAATGGAATTATCCGCAACATACTGAATATCCATATTAGCATTCCACATTGAGAGAATAACTGGATTCCAATCATTGATATACTTTGATTCTTCATTTCTTCTCAAATTGTACATATTTTGGGGAGATTTTCTAGTGATGGTATGTCTCATAGCTGACATAAAACTGTTTACTCTTCCTTTGGATATTACAGGACTTGGAAATCCAAAACGACATTTGGCATAAAAATTTTCCTTAGACTTGTACTTTCGTCGACAGTATTTTCCACATCAATGACTTTGGAATCGTGAGACTTGTTGCCTTAAGGTGTTTTTTTCTGTTCTTTTTGGTATAGCACATGTGGCATATTCTCCAATAAAAGACAAAACAGTGTCATTTGAGTCAGTTCTGAATTTGGGTGCATCCTTAATCCATAACAGCATATGTATATGAGGAGCACCTCTAGCTTGATACTCCTTTCTCCAAAAGAAACCCACAACTTCTCCAAGAGGAGGATTCTTTTAATTGCAGATAAAAGACATCATAGCTTCAAACCTATGATTGAAATATCTGCATACATTAACAGGATCCAAAGAGCACAATTCTCCAGGTGTCTTGTATGCAATATTTTTTTATATTAGAATTTACCTCTCCAAGAAATCCAAGTAAATCATCCCAAGCGTATTGAGCACAGTTTAGGGTAAGAAACCATGTAGGAGTTCCTAAGTTCCTTAGCATACATTTAAGTTCTCCATGATGACGGTACCAATACTCATTAGTGCCACGCTGACATGCCATCAAATGAACAAACTGAGAGTCTAAATGATCATCTCTCTGATGTACTTTATCCATAAATTCCTTTGCAGAAACATTTTGAAGATGTACTCCTGTTTTCAAAATGTGGTTGACTGCATGTGAAAGTCCAGACAAGTCACTCCCAAACAAAAGATTAAACATATATTGGATACATTGCCAAAATCTTGAATTTTCTGCATACAATCTTGTTATCCGATATTCAGATGCAGGAATCTGTACAGGTCGTTGATCATATCATCCACCTTTTCATGTTGGGAACAGCTGCGGAAAACAACGAGCTTCCAAACTTTTTCCCATACACTCATGGGACTTCCCTTTGCTTTTTTTATTTGGAATATTTTAATAGTATTCCCCATCACTTCTTTTGAATGAAGTGGATGTACACTATAATGTTCATAGATTTTTTCACTTTTGGACATGTCCACTTTTTCAATTTGCCATGCAATGTGTAAGGGACCCCCTCTGAAAGAACAGTAAAGGTCAGGGAGAAGAGGGGAAATAATGACAAAACATAAAAAAAAGAACTCCCTCTAGACCTCAAATTATTCCTCACATGACATAATCTAAATACATAGGGGCAGATTTATGAGTTCTGGCACATCTCTGCAAATCAGCAGGGATGCGCCAGAACTGATGCATCACGCAATTCCCTCCTTGCGGCACCACAGATGCGCCACATTTACAATGCGGCGCACCATGGTGCAAGGAAGGGCAGATGCGTGACGCATCTTGTGGTGTACGGGCGGCGCATTGCTGGAGTAGCGTCGCAAGTGCGACGCAACTCCTGCAATGTACAGAGGCCACCCATACATAACGTGGTGCGTCACTCCTTACGCCTGCTTCAAGCAGGCGTAAGGATTTGACCCAGCAGCGTCGTAAAACTGACTAAGTGAAATCTTGTAGATTTCACTGCGTCAGTTTTACGGGGCTTTCCTACGAGGGAACGCTCACCCTGCGATAGAACGCCCACATGAAACCTGACGCAGGTTTCATGTGGCGCAGGGCTTTACAACGTGACGCATCTGCCTAGATGCGTCACGTTGTAAATAGGTCGCAGGGATGCGCCACGTTTCTGCGCCGTTGCGTGACGCAATGGCGGCGTAAACGTGGCGCAAGTCCGACATAAATCTGCCCCATAATGTGAGCACCTGAGACAAATTGTTGTACTTTTTTTTTTATAGATTTTTGTTTTCATCAACATCAGTTATAAATTCATCCATAATCACATCACAAAAGAGAAAAGACAATAATTACAAAATAGATAATACAAACCCAGGCAGAGAAATATACCCAAATTCACACACCACCATTCAAACCATACGCACACAAACCCAGACAGACCTACACATTCATAACATATCTGGGGAACTCAACTACAGAGTGACAATGTAATTGGAAGGACCAAGTACAACTACTGCATATAGCAGGATGTTATCAAGGCAGTGGTCGACGCATTTCGGTGGCTGCAAAATGATGGCATACCACCTTCCTCAGGACCTGCCAGATATGAAGCCCTCACAAGAGCCACTCCACCCAGGAAAAAAACACAATTTGACCACTTGACGTTTCAGTTTAATCAGTTTCAGTATTTCTTCTTCTTCCACATACACTTTTTCGTAGTACTCATTGTTTGTATGAGATATAATGTTGCCTTTTGCACTTTCCTAACATCCACTAATTCTTGCCAGATTGTCTTACTCTTGGTAGGAACACCATTAACTAGAATAACTAGTGTTTCACTTTCTACATTCTCTACACTAATAGTTTCATTATTTTTTTTTTTAAATCTAGGGGTAAATATACAACTCATCCTTTTAATCCTCTCTATACATCTGAAGGAGGCAATTTACCTGTTAGAGGCTCCATACGAACAATAGCTTGAAATGGGTGCACACATTGAATCAGAATAGACTCATATGTATTTAAATCTATCAGTTCTGGAGGAATAGTTACCAACTCTAGATTATTATGGACAGTTCTAGCGGGCATTTTATTCTCATCTAATTTGTTATAACAATATTGGCAAATACGCTGGTCAGAACCCAAATCAAAACAATTCTCTACCAACAAATAAGTTGCAAATTCCTTCCACTTATCATTATTTTCTCTTTCACTTTTTAAATACAGATCAGCAGTCCTAGTCTGATTTTTATAGTGAGTTCGCCGGCAACAAATACAAGAATAATTTGGCCTTTCACCTGAAATCACCTTAAATTTTGTAATTTGTTCTTCAACATTTTTTGTAGTAGTATGTTGCACATTCTCCTCAACATTTTCCTCTAATAATGTGTCAGTTTCTGCACTCTCTTGTCCAGGAGTAAAGTAACAAAACTCAATTTCATCAAAAATCTTCTTCACATCTGATACTGACCCACGCAAAAGAGCACTGTTCAACTCATTGAACATTAATGCTGGACTTTTTGCGTAATACAATCTTCTGACTAACTTACGAATTTGAGAATGATGTACTGCTAACATCCTGAAATGATGAAAAACACTTTGACATACTTTTCTAGAAAGACAAGCCAGAGAATGACCTTGCATACCAGTTTTTTTCTCACTCTGTAGGGATCTAGTCCTTGCAACATCTTAATCTTTTGTTTAAAACTTTTTTTAGTATACTCTCGTAAGAAATTGCATAAAATATCAATAGATTCCTGTTGTATACTACAAATACTACTGCAATCCCAAGTGTACACTGGGGCTTTAGGATGTCTCCCTAGAACTTCATCAGCTATCACTTGTTCTGCATTTCTGGGAACCATGGGCTAGATGTAGGTAATTCGTATTTACGATTCATAAATACCGAATGTTACCGATTCGGTATTTATGAATCGGTAAATATGAAGGGGGGAGATGTAGGTATTTCCAGATGTTGAAATACCGATTCGTTAATATTCGGTATTTACCAATTCAGTAAATACCGAATCGGTATTTCCTATTGATTCCTATGGGCTGTGAAGCCCATAGGAATCAATGGGAAATACCGATTCGGTAATTACCGAATCGGTAAATACCGAATTCTGCAAAGGTGCAGGGGGTGTCACTTTGACACCCTCTTGCACCCCAAATACAGGCATGTGTGCCATATGGCACACAGACATGCCCTAAGGGCATGTCTGTCTGTCACATGGCATAGGTGTGCATGCACACATGTGCATGCACAACTGGATTCGGTATTTTACCACCCAATTGAATTGGGTGGTAAAATACCGAATCTGTTTTGCCTTTGGGACTCAGAAGAGTCCCACCTACATTTGGATTTACCGAATCGGTAAAATTACCGATTCAGCATTTTACAGAATCGGTAAATTTACCGATTCGGTAAATTTACCGATTCTGTAAAATAAATGCCCCTATATGCCAATTCTTAAATACCGGTCGGTAACGGCCAAAATCGGCCGTTACCGACCGGTATTTAGGCTCCTACATCTGGCCCCATCTTCTTTTTGTCAATTGCACAACCATTTCTAACTTCATAAGCTCGACCACTGGTATCAACTGCATGCAATAAATTATTGGTCTGAAAATAACTCTCTTCAATAAAGAAAGGCTCTGAACTTGAAATGTGTTTCCATTCACCCAAAAATTTGTTCTGTTAATTACTCTTTTCTTCTTACTTTTGGCCTTCATAAAATGGATTGGTTTATCTAGTGATCGAATTCTGTTTAAAACTAAATTGATTAATTTCCTTTTTAACTCAAAAGCCTTTTGAGCAATGGATTCAATATGCTTCTTCCTTTTATAAAATAGTGCATTTAAAAAAAATATTTTTTCACATCTTTTAGCAAGTTAAATACAAAAAATCTTTTTTCTGATTTCTTTATACTGATTTTGTCTTCTTTTACCATACATTGTGTCTTTTGAAAATCATTTTCAATTTTTTCCTTTGTTTTTATTCATATTCTTTTTTCTGGTAGTAGCATTCTTTCCCCTTTGCACAATCTGCACCCTGTTTCTAGGCTTTGAAAGTTTTTAATGTATTCCTTCATTATCTTACTGGTAGCCTTTTTCTTTTTACCCACATGATGTTGGTCATCAAATACTTGTTGTTGAATTTTCTTCAAATAATTGTCCTTTTCTGTCCTTTTCTCTTTCTTGATTTTTCAGGCATGATAAGGTAATTTTAATTATGATAAACAATATCTGTAAAAAATAAATATAAATAAATGTATTTTAATAAATTTATAAATTATACTTTTCTATTACTCTACAAACACATTGTATATAAAAAACATTTAACCACGTTCTTTTGTAATCACTAATTGAAATTGTAATTGAAGGTGTAAAGATAATTGTGTAGGTGGTTAGAGGTCTGCATGTGTAATGGACAAGTGTTTGTACCAGTGTTTGTGTTAAGCCCTGGGACATTGTATGAGTACTTAGGTACTGACTGAATGATTAGAGTACTGCAAGGAGAGTGCCTGGGTGAATGTATAAGTGTTAGGGTTTTGGTGTAGTGTTTGGATTAGTACATGGTGCTGGATGGCTGACTGGAAGAGTGCATAGGAAGTGACTGGATGTTTCCTGCAGTGTATAGGTACTGCTTGAGTAATTGAAGATGTGAAACACAAGTGTGTAGGTGGTAAGATGACTACATGCGTAGTGGACACGAGTTTGTACAAGTGCATGTGTTAAGGCCTAGCTCACTGTATGAGTACTTGGGTATCAAAACAAGGATTAGAGTACTACAAGGAGAGGGCGTTGGTGAATTTATGAGTGGTTCAGTTTTGGCACAGTGAATGGATTAGTACATGGTGCTGAATGGATCACTAGAGGAGTGCACGGGGAGTGACAGTGTCTTTGCTGGAAGTGTATGGATACTGACTGGGGAATTGAAGGTGTGAAAGACAAATGTGTAGGTGGTTAGAGGACTGCATACATAGTGGATAGGGGTTTGAAGCAGTCCATGTGCTACGGCCTGGCTCACTGCATGAGTACTTGGGTACTGACTGAATTATTAGAGTACTGCAAGGAGAGTGCCTAGGTGAATTTATAAGCGGTTGGGTTTGGGCACAGTGAATGGATTAGTACATGGTGCTGAATGGGTCACTAGAGGAATGCAAGGGGAGTACCAGGGTATTTGCTGGAGTGTATGGACACTGACTGGGGAATTGAAGGTGTGGAAGACAAGTGTGTAGGTGGTTAGAGGACTTCATAGATAGTGGATAGGGGTTTGAAGCAGTCCATGTGCTAAGGTCTGGCTCACTGCATGAGTACTTGGGTACTGACTGAATGATTAGAGTACTGCAAGGAGAGTGCGTGGGTGAATTTATAAGCGGTTGGGTTTTTTGCGCAATGAATGGATTAGTACATGGTGCTAAATGGGTCACTAGAGGAATGCAAGGGGAGTGACAGGGTTTTGCTGGAGTCTATGGACACTGACTGGGGAATTGAAGGTGTGAAAGACAAATGTGTAGGTGGTCACAGCACTGCATGCATAGTGGATATGTGTTTGAAGGAGTCTATGTGCTAAGGCCTGAGTCACTGCATGAGTACTTGGTTACTGACTGAATGGTTAGAATACTGCAAGTAAACTGCCTGGGTGAATGTATAACTGGTTGGGTTTTGGCGCAGTGAATGGATTAGTACATGGTGCTGAATGAGTCAGTAGAGGAGTGCACAGGGAGTGGCAGGGTGTTTGCTGGAGTCTATGGACACTGACTAGGGAATTGAAGGTGTAAAAGACAAATGTGTAGGTGGTTACAGCACTGCATGCATAGTGGATAGGGGTTTGAAGCAGTCCATGTGCTAAAGCCTGAGTCATTGCATGAGTACTTGGGTACTGACTGAATAATTGGAGTACTGCAAAGAGAATGCCTGGGTGAATTTATAAGTGGTTGTGTTTTGGCACTATGAATGGATTACTACATTGTGCTGAATGGCTCAATAGAGGAGCACAAGGGCAGTTTATTTGTAAGCAGTTATGTGTCAGGAAAGGGATGAAATAACCACATGCTTCTGTCACAATGGTTGCACAAGTGGACACAGACTCACAGTGTGATTCAACACAAGCAGAACTATTCCCTGGATTTTAGCAGGAGAAACACACTAGTCTGGAAGGGGTAAGGTGACTGCATACATTCTACACATTTCATTACTGCACTCTACTGTGAATGCCTGACTCATTCTGCGAATGCATAAGCAATCACTGGGTTCTAATACTACTGACATTTCACAGCAGGACAGCTTTTTAAGAACGTATATGTCTCAAAAGACATGAAATAACCACATGCTTCTGTCACAATGGTTGCAGGAGTGGACACAGACTCACAGTGTGATTCTAGACAAGCAAGACTATTTCCTGGACTTTAGCAAGAGAAACTCACTAATGTGGAAGGGGTAAGGTGACTGAATACATTCTACACACTTCACTGCTGCACTTTACTGTGAATGCCTGACTCATTCTGCGAATGCATAAATAATCACTGGGTTCAAATACTACTGAGATTTGAGAACAAGACAGTTTTTTAAGCACCTATGTGTCTGCAAAGACATCACGTAACCACATGTTTCTGTCACTGTCACTGTCAATGTAGACATTAAAGGGATTGGACAGAGAGGATTAAAGTGGCATCAATTTATGCCATTGGTTAAATCCTTTTTCATCTCCAACAACCTGACCTTATAATTGTGCACTGTGGTGGCAATGACCTAGGCACTTTGACTGGGGTAGGTCTGGAAATACTTATGAAGGACACCTTTGGAGAATCTATGTCACATTTTCCCTAAACTGCCTTTATCTATTCTAACATATGCCAAAGACAGAAATGGAACTTGTCCAATACATTTTGTCCACAGATTGAGAAAGCTAGGAAACATGTCAATGAAGCTGTTTCTGCATATCTCAGAGATTATAGAATGGGGTCCATTTATAACAACAATTTGTATTTTAATATGGACGACATCGACAGGAGAGATGGTGTACATATTACAGATGAGGGTAACAGAGTCTTCCTCAACAACTTTAGACTCTGCATTGGTACTTACTTGTAGGTACCAAAATCTGCCAATAAACTCAAGGGCTCGTTTTAGAGCCACCCAAGATCTAAACACATAAGCTTGATGTATATTTGAAAAATATTACTTTTTTTTTGCTTGGAGTCGCCCACTCAATGCGTTCACACCAGGGGGCCGCGCTGGGAGTCGGGCACCCAGTACAAGCACACCAGGGGGCCGCGCTGGGTGCGCGACTCCTAATTTTACTGGATTTTTATTTTTTTGCTTCTATCACTAATTTATATTCTCCCCGGGGACCCCATCCCCTGGGGCCTATATGGAACGTTGAGGATGTGGGAGGAGCCCCAATGCCCCCACAGTCTCGCCGGCTCCCCGCGTCCTACGGGAGCCAGGTTTGCTTTTCCACATGGGGAGATGATAACATGCAGCTCCCCGTGTGGAAAAGCAATCAGGTTTGCATTTTGAAAGAGAGAGCAGGTTTCCCTGCTCTCTCTTTCAAAATCCAGACCAAGTTTGCTATGGCAGCTCTCGTAAGACAATGGGGGTGCAGAACATAAGTTTTGTGGCTCCCGCCCTGCCATAGCAAACAGCAGTGTCCAAGGGAGGGCACCCTGAGACACTGCAGGAGCCAGCTCTGGGGAGTGGCGGTCCCCAGGGCCCTTGAGGGTTCCAGGAGGGGGCCGCGTGGCCCCCCTCCCACAATATACAAAGCCCCAGGAGTGGTGGTCCCCGGGGCTTGGGGAGCCTTTGAGCCCCCCAGCCATTTATTTGTGAAGCCCCGAGGGTTGGTGGTCCCCGGGGCTGGGGGCTTTGTGAGGCCCCCATATTTTTTAAAAGCCCCGGGGGGTGGTGGTCCCCGGGGCTGGGGGGCCCCTTTGGTCCCCCATTATAATAAAAACATTGCCTCTGGGATTTGGCCCACCCGGGGGCTAACTAATAACGAAGCGCGGGCTCGTTTCTTTTTTTTGTTAGGCCGAATCAGCGCACAATGAGCAGATTTTGATGCTTTTTTTAAAAAAAACAAACATTTTTTTGCCCCTTGGGGTCCTTGTTGGACCCCCTAAGCAGGCCTAGGGGGTTAGGGTGTTTCTACCCTGCCACCTTTTAACGTTTTGCGCACTTGTTGCACTGACTGGCTACCAACACTTCCTGGTTTGGAGTGTTGACAGTCAATTAGAATTTATCTCATGATCGAGAGAGTGCACGCAGGGTGCGCACAGGGTGCGAGGATCCACCGCGGCCATAGATATATATATATATATATATATATATATATATATATATATATATATATGTGTGTGTTTTTACTTTTGATTTTCTCAGCAACTACTGAACAGATTGACACAATTTAACAAAAAGGCAACTTTCTGAACTAAGAGCAACCTTTTTGCCAAATTTGGAGTAATTCTGTTCGGCAGTTCGGGCTGTAGCTGCGGCTAAAGTTTCCTATGTAAAAATGCATGGGGAAAACACGTTTTGGGACCCCCCTTTTTTCTCGGCCCCCGCTTGCCGAATTACCTTCGAAACTTTAAAGATAGGAGTGGACCGGACCGCCCCACGAGTTTTGAGAATTTTGTGAAGATTCATCAACCGGCGCCAAAGTTATTGTAAATAGAATGTTGTGAATTTCCTATGGAAAATAAGTCTTAATTATAACTACCTACTGGCAACCGCCAGTAGGTAATGTATATATATATATATTCACTGAAAAAACCATAGGTTATAGACCATATATAGTTAGGAATTTGCATTTACAAAACCTTGAAAATTCACTGAAAAAACCATAGGTTAGAGACCATATATAGTTAGCTGGACATTTTATTGACATAAAACCAATGAAATTCCATATATAGTTAGTTGCACTAACTATATATCGCGCACCCGCAATCCACTGCTGATGATGTCACATATTACATCATTCATGACATGGTCAGTGACATCACTGATGACATCACTGATGACATCTCAAATGACATCACTGATGACATCACTGATGACATCTCAAATGACATCACTGATGACATCATCTAGTGTCTGTGTGTTTTTGTAAAGTTTAAATATGTTTTACATATTGAAGAATGAGTGGATGTATGGAAGACTGAGTGTGTGTGTGGCTGGCTGGGAGGTGTGTGACTCTGTGCATATCAATGTGTACTTGTATCAGTGATTGTATAAGAGAGTAAGTATGTGTTAGTATATGTGTGAAAAGTATGGTGTTCTGTGTTTAACTGTATAGATGAGGAAATCGAAGTGTGATTGATTCTTCACAGGACT
The DNA here is from genome assembly GCF_964261635.1 of Lissotriton helveticus. Taxonomy (NCBI): domain Eukaryota; kingdom Metazoa; phylum Chordata; class Amphibia; order Caudata; family Salamandridae; genus Lissotriton; species Lissotriton helveticus. Next base: position 1,389,749,317 of record NC_136067.1, read on the forward strand.
GACTAGGTGTATGAGTGCATATGATAGTGTTGTAATAATGAGTGACTGTATGTATGAGTGATTGTATGGGTGAATGAGTGAATGTGTGTGTAGACGTAGGAATCAGTGAGTGCGTATGTAGTAACTGGTATTGGTGTGTCATGATGTCATCAGTGATGTCATTTGAGATGTCATTTGAGATGTCATCAGTGATGTCATCAGTGATGTCACTGACCATGTCATGAATGATGTAATATGTGACATCATCAGCAGTGGATTGCGGGTGCGCGATATATAGTTAGTGCAACTAACTATATATGGAATTTCATTGGTTTTATGTCAATAAAATGTCCAGCTAACTATATATGGTCTCTAACCTATGGTTTTTTCAGTGAATTTTCAAGGTTTTGTAAATGCAAATTCCTAACTATATATGGTCTATAACCTATGGTTTTTTCAGTGAATTTCATTGGTTTTTTAAAAGCTAATATCTATAGCTGTAAAATATATTCTTTATTACGTGACGTATCACGTAGCCACGTGAGACGCCTCATGACGCGTCGCATAACCGTGACGTATCGGCTCTGCAGCGCAAACAAAACCCGTAACGTAAGCGTGCCGGAGCACGCTTACAGATATATATATTTTTTTTAACCTTAATTAGACAAAATCCACACGTGCACATATCTTGAGGCCTTGCAAAGGCACATCAAACAAACAGTCCCTACAATTTTGCCAAGTTTGCTGGCAATCTATTCCCTTAATTTTTTTTTTACTGTTTCTCTTGGTTTTCCCCTTGTTACGCTTACCGGGACGCTACCCGGTACGCGAACCGGACGCTCCAAAAACACAAGATGGCGGACTCCCGTTACGCTGCCGGTTAGCTGCCCGGTTCGCGTACCGGGAAGCGCCTCTACCGCGAAAAATCGCGGGGGACTTTAATATCCCCCTCATCAATCCTAGGGGGTCAGGAGGGGTCTACCTTGCCCCCTTTCCTTCATTTCCCCTTCTTTTTTCACCACATCTTGTCTCTCGATCGTACCGAGAGACAAGATGGCGGCCGCTCCGGACTGTTTAGAATGTTGACAGACACCGGAGAGCCAATCAGCTTCGCTTCGCGAAGTTCCGTTACGCGTCAGGTACGCGAACCGGGGCGCTAACCGGAGGGCTGTCACAGATATATATATTTTTTTAAACGTTAATTTCTCAAAATCCACTGGAGCACATATATTGAGACATAGCAAAGGCATGTCGGGCAAACCATATCTACAATTTTGCCAAGTTTCATGTAAATCTATTCAGCCGTTCGAGCTAAAAGTGAGTCCCCGCCCTATGGAAAAATGAATGGGAAAAACGCGTTTTGGGACCCCCCTTTTTTCTCGGCCCCCCCTTGACAAAACCCCCCCAAATTTTCAGGGGCTGCTCAGAAACAAAATGTGCCATTTTCCTGAAAATTTCAGCCAATTCCGTCCACAAACGCCAAAGTTATTAGACATAGAATTTTCAGAAATCCCATAGAGAAAAAATCCTAACTATATATACCCACTGGCTATCGCCAGTAGGTAATATACATATATAAACATATATAATCTGCATATCTATATAAATATAAATGCATGCATACATATACATATATGCATACATATGCATGTTATTTACATGAAAGTTTTAAAAACACTAATAAAAGCAAAGCTAAAAAGCCACCTCATTACAAACAGAATGGCTTTAACTTAAACGAGGGCGAGATCTATTGCATTTTCAATGCCTGTTTACTTTGGTTCTATCAAGAAGGCATTCAGATGTGTCACACATTTGCCATAAATTCTGAATGTTAGCACTCTAGTTGCTCATTAGATCACTGTAGTAAAGCTAGTGCTCACCAGGGAAGTCTGCTGCTAATCATGGTTTGCAGCCATTTTCCCGCATTTTTTATCCCGCAGACTTTCAGTCCGCATACCATTATCCCGCAAGGTCATTGACCTCGCATACCATTATCCCGCATTTTTTCAAAACGCATGTGCATTTATCGCGCATGCCTTTACAAAGAATTACGTTTTAAAGGCATGTATGGTAAATGCATTTGCGTTGTGAAAACCACGATGACGAGAGAGGTAAGTGGGTTTGTGTTAATTTTTTCGTGGGTTAGTGATTGTGTAGTGTAGTGTAGTGTTGTGTAGTGTAGTGTTGTGTTAGTGTAGTGTAGAGTTGTGGTGGTTGTTTAGTGGAGGGTCATGCTGGGGGTAGTGTTTTAGGGTTTAGGGTTGTGTTGTAGTGTTTGCGTAGTGTAGGGTCATGCTGGGGGTAGTGTTTTAGGGTTTAGGGTAGTGTTGTAGTGTTTGCGTAGTGTAGGGTCATGCTGGGGGTAGTGTTTTAGGGTTTAGGGTTGTGTTGTAGTGTTTGCGTAGTGTAGGGTCATGCTGGGGCTAGTGTTTTAGGGTTTAGGGTAGTGTTGTAGTGTTTGCGTAGTGTAGGGTCATGCTGGTCGTAGTGTTTTAGGGTTTAGGGTAGTGTTGTAGTGTTTGCGTAGTGTAGGGTCATGCTGGGGGTAGTGTTTTAGGGTTTTGGGTAGTGTTGTAGTGTTTGCGTAGTGTAGGGTCATGCTGGGGTGTAGTGTTTTAGGGTTTAGGGTAGTGTTGTAGTGTTTGCGTAGTGTAGGGTCATGCTGGGGGTAGTGTTTTAGGGTTTTGGGTAGTGTTGTAGTGTTTGCGTAGTGTAGGGTCATGCTGGGGTGTAGTGTTTTAGGGTTTTGGGTAGTGTTGTAGTGTTTGCGTAGTGTAGGGTCATGCTGGGGTGTAGTGTTTTAGGGTTTTGGGTAGTGTTGTAGTGTTTGCGTAGTGTAGGGTCATGCTGGGGGTAGTGTTTTAGGGTTTTGGGTAGTGTTGTAGTGTTTGCGTAGTGTAGGGTCATGCTGGGGGTAGTGTTTTAGGGTTTTGGGTAGTGTTGTAGTGTTTGCGTAGTGTAGGGTCATGCTGGGGGGTAGTGTTTTAGGGTTTTGGGTAGTGTTGTAGTGTTTGCGTAGTGTAGGGTCATGCTGGGGGTAGTGTTTTAGGGTTTTGGGTAGTGTTGTAGTGTTTGCGTAGTGTAGGGTCATGCTGGGGGTAGTGTTTTAGGGTTTAGGGTAGTGTTGTAGTGTTTGCGTAGTGTAGGGTCATGCTGGGGGTAGTGTTTTAGGGTTTAGGGTAGTGTTGTAGTGTTTGCGTAGTGTAGGGTCATGCTGGGGGTAGTGTTTTAGGGTTTAGGGTAGTGTTGTAGTGTTTGCGTAGTGTAGGGTCATGCTGGGGGTAGTGTTTTAGGGTTTAGGGTAGTGTTGTAGTGTTTGCGTAGTGTAGGGTCATGCTGGGGTGTAGTGTTTTAGGGTTTTGAGTAGTGTTGTAGTGTTTGCGTAGTGTAGGGTCATGCTGGGGGTAGTGTTTTAGGGTTTAGGGTAGTGTTGTAGTGTTTGCGTAGTGTAGGGTCATGCTGGGGTGTAGTGTTTTAGGGTTTTGGGTAGTGTTGTAGTGTTTGCGTAGTGTAGGCTCATGCTGGGGGTAGTGTTTTAGGGTTTAGGGTAGTGTTGTAGTGTTTGCGTAGTGTAGGGTCATGCTGGGGGTAGTGTTTTAGGGTTTAGGGTTGTGTTGTAGTGTTTGCGTAGTGTAGGGTCATGCTGGGGGTAGTGTTTTAGGGTTTAGGGTTGTGTTGTAGTGTTTGTGTAGTGTAGGGTCATGCTGGGGGTAGTGTTTTAGGGTTTAGGGTAGTGTTGTAGTGTTTGCGTAGTGTAGGGTCATGCTGGGGTGTAGTGTTTTAGAGTTTTGGGTAGTGTTGTAGTGTTTGCGTAGTGTAGGGTCATGCTGGGGGTAGTGTTTTAGGGTTTAGGGTAGTGTTGTAGTGTTTGTGTAGTGTAGGGTCATGCTGGGGGTAGTGTTTTAGGGTTTAGGGTAGTGTTGTACTGTTTGTGTAGTGTAGGGTCATGCTGGGGGTAGTGTTTTAGGGTTTAGGGTAGTTTAGTTGTTTAGTGTATGCTAAAGGCATATTCGTTCTAAAAGTTTTCGTTATTTTAATTTGCGGGATTTTTTTTCGGACTGATGGTATGCGGGATTTCGTCATATATTCGCTAATCATACTTTCTATGGCAAAATGAACCCCCTCATTTTGTTCCTTTTTAAATTAAATGTTTTAAGAGTTACCACTTTATTCCAATCAAGATGGCTTCAGGTGTGCCATACCTTTGTAATAAGTAGGACTGTTAGCACTCTAGTTGTTCTTTAGAACACTCTGGGACATTCTGTCATTGGGCTATAGTTGGGCTACATCTGGCTGATATTTGGGCTACATTTGTTTTTTTTGTCTCTGGTGGCCATCTTTGGGCTACATTGGGCTACATTGGGCTACATTGGGCTACATTGGGCTACATTTGGGCTCCAACATATATATAGCCCAATGTAGCCCAATATATATTTTTCAAAGTTAATTTTCGTAAAAACCACTGGAGCCTATATCTTGAGACATAGCAAAGGCACATCGGGCTACCAGTCCCTACAATTTTGCCAAGTTTGGTGTAAATCCATTCAGCCGTTCAGGCTAAAAGTGAGGCCAACCGCCCTATGGAAAATTGCATGGGAAAAACACGTTTTGGGACCCCCCTTTTTTCTCGGCCCCCCCTTGACGAAACCCCCCAAATTTTCAGGGGCTGCTCAGAAACAAAATGTTCCATTTTCCTGAAAATTTCAGCCAATTCTGTCCTCAAACGCCACAGTTATTCGACATAGAATTTTCAAAAATCCCATAGGAAAAAAATCCTAACTATATATACCTACTGGCTATCGCCAGTAGGTAATATATATATATATATATATATATATATATATATATATATATATATATATATATATATATATATATATATATATATATATATATATTACCTACTGGCAGTCGCCAGTAGGGAGTTTTAGTTAGGATTGGCTACCATAGGAAATCCGCAACATTCTATTGGGAATAACTCTGGCGCCGGTTGAGGAATTTGTGTGTAATTTTCCAAAATTTTGGCCAGCTCCGCTGCGCTCCTTCCCTGGAAGTTTCGGGGGGATTCGTGAAGTGGGGGCTGAGAAAAAAATGGGGGTCCCTAAACGTGTTTTCCCTATGTTAATTTCCATAGGACGGTCTGACAAGTCTACAGCCCGAACCGCTGAACGGAATTACGCCAAACTTGGCAAAATTGTAGGGACTGGTACGCAGATGTGCCTTTGCTATATTTACTGAAAATTGCTTCAGTGGTTTTTTTGAAAATTAACTTCAAAAACACATATATATCTATATGCGCGCTCCGAGCGCTTACCGGTGCGCGTACCGGGGAGCGCACCCCGCGCGCTACGGGAGTGCGCGAGCGGAAAGCTGATTGGCTGTTGGGTGTCTGTCAACATTCTAAACAGTCCGGAGAGTCCGCCATCTTGTGTCTTGGTAGAATCGAGACACAAGAGGTGAAAAAGAAAGGGGGAAATAATTAAAAGGGGGCAGAGTAGACACCCCCTGACCCACTAGGTTTCATGAGGGGGGCCTAGAAGGATTCTTAAGGGCAAAAAAAGTTTTGGTTTCTTTGGAAATTTTCGCGGGGTAAGCGCCGGGTGCGCTCCCAGGTGCGCTCTCCAGTACGCACACCCTGAGCCACCACGGGGAAAAACAGTGTAAAAAAATAGAGTAAAAAAAGTAGAGTGTTTAGAGGTAAGTTAGCTCTGAAAAGAGCTGTTGTGTTATGTTGGTGTTTTTTGTACCTACAAGTAGGTACCAATGCAGAGTCTTATATTCAAGAGGAAAACTCTATTCCCCTCATCTGTAAAAATGCACACCATCTCTCCTATACATGCCTTGCATGTTGTAACGCAAGTTGTTGTGGTAAATGGAACCCATACCATAGTCTCATAGTTTTATTTACATGTTTTCTTGCTTTATCAATCTGTGGACAAAATTGGTTGGATCAGTTTCATTTTTGCCTTTGGCATATATTAGAAAACACCAAGGCAGTTTTTGGAAAAAGTGACATCAATTGCCCAAAGATGTCCTTTAAAAGCATTTCCAGACCTACCCCAGTCAAAGTGCCTAGGTAATTTCCACCACAGTGCACAATTATAATGTCAGGGTGTGGTAAATGCATAAAGGATTTTACCAATGGTATCATTTGGTGACTCCTCAATCCTCTCTGTCCAATCCATACAATGTCCACATTTGGTAAATCAAGGTTGAAAATACTTCTGTTAGTTGCATAATTTTGACTCCAGTGGACACAGCTATGACCCACAAACCAGACTTTTGGCATTTTGAAGGTAGATGTGCTTCTAGTCAGATGAGTTGTGGAAATGAAATGGCAGTTTGATTATGAAAAAAAAAGTGTTTGAGAATCAGTGCAGTTGAATAACCAGAAATGATTGGAGCTTTCTTAAAAATCTCCACTGAAAATTAGGGTGCATGCTTTTTTTTGTAAGAAGTCATTTCAATGGTTGAGAAAAAGTCATTTAACAAACATTGCATTTCATTACCTAGTAGATTGAGAGCTCAAACAGCCTTGATGGATTTTTTTGCAACATAGTATGATGAACTTGTGAACTGTGTGCTGGTTTAAGAGGGAGTTACCATCGTTACTTGGTGAATGAGCACTGGGGGGATGGGTGAATGTTATGTGAGTTTCAAAGTCTTGAAATGTACAACCAATTAAAATGTGCAGTTTGGTTTTGAATTTGTGTGGGAACAATTTTCATTGGTTAGGTACAAGAATATGGCTCTGAAATTAGAAAGAATTTATGCCATTATTCTCTGGCTCAAGTGAAGGAAGCATTATTCAGAGATTCTGCTTAAGAATATCTGTTGACTATGACTGACACTGTTTTTCATCTTCCAAAGCATTTTTAAAGGTGAGTAATGATTCTTTTAGAAAAGATAGAGAGCATAAAGAATTTTAACAAGTATCACAGTGAGTGTCTGTGTGAATTAAGGAATTATATTTTTACCTTTTTCCATAATGTTAGCTGTGTGTTTATAAGGTAGACTTCTTTTTAAATTGTTTTTTATGCTTGGATTCAATGCTGGTTTAGAAATTGTGTAATGGTTTCATTGGACTTGTAAATATGCTCCTTTTTTGGAAGCGCCTTGTGCAACCTTTAACATGGGTGGAAGCAGTGAATGTATGGAGAGGGATAGGAATAGCAGATAGAAAACCATATTAAATGGTGTGGGAGATGCATAAAGTATTTCAGTAATGGTATCAATTGAGATGGAATATAAGATAAAGAGGGGCATATTTACAAGACTTTTGCGCAATGTGTGACATGGGTGCAAGCAGAAAATGCATACAGAGTAATAAAATTGGCACCCAGACAAGAATATGAAATGCCGTGAGAGATGTTTAAAGGTTTTTTTAATGGCATAAATTGAGATAGAATATACAAAAAAAGAGAGGCATATTACAAGCTCCTTGTGCAACGTTTGATATTAATGCTGGTACAGAGATAGTGTAATGGTTTAATCGGCATATTTACAAGCTGTGTGCGCAATGTTTGACATTAATGCTGGTCCAGAGATACTGTAATGGTTTCATTGGCATATTTACAAGCCTTTTCTATCACGCTCACTCCCTATAACTGAGCCATACTCCCAGACCTTCTTTCAGACCTTCACCTTTACTTTTCTTCCTCTCTCTTCCCATCCTTTGCTCTTTCACTGTTTTCCCTTCCCTTACTGTCCTTACTCCACTTCACTAATTCCTTCTCTTACACCCTCTGTCCTCTTACTTCTACACTCCTCTTACCTCATTCTCTCTCTGTTGGCCTCATTCTCTCTGACCCCTTAGTCTGTCACTCCTCTTCTATCACACTCACTCCCTATAACACAGCTACACTCCCTCACTTAAGTTTCTATCCTCTCTCACTCAGGGCCTCATTTATGAGAAATGACGCATCGCTGCGTGAAAGCAGCGATGCATCACTTCTCAGTGCGCTCTCCTTGCGACATTCCTGATGCGTCATATTTAATGTATGACGCATTATGTCGCAAGGAGTTACAGATACGTCAGTATTTCTGACCTATCTGTAAGCGCAAAAGTGATGCATTGCTGGAGTGTGTCACAAAAGTGACGCAACTCCAGCAATGCATCCTTTCACATGGGGCCAGCCCCATGTGAAAGGGCCTGCGTCAGTTTTACGCCTGCTGTGAGGCTGGCGCAGGATTTTGACGCAACGGCGAACTAAAAGTGACGCAGTGAAATCTCATAGATTTCACTGCGTCACTTCTACGACCCTTCCTTGTGTCAATACGCCCCCTTTGCATACATTACACCTGGCGCAGGTATAATGTGGCGCAGGGGTTTACAAAGTGACGCATCTACCTAGATGCGCCACTTTGTAAATATGACTCAACAAGGTGCAATTTTTTACACCACTGGTGTGTCACAAAAAGTGACGCACCAGCGGCGTAAAAGTGACGCATGGCCTCATAAATGAGGCCTTCAGTCTTCTACTCTCACTTTTTCTTTCACCTTCTCTGTCTCTTCACTCCCTTACTCACATTGTCTCACACTCACTTGTCTTTATCCAGTCTGTATCTCCAGTCTTTCCTAAACATCATTGCTCTCATCTTACCCTTCCACCCCCGTTCCTTTACTACATTTTCTTCACTTATCCTCATTCCCCATGTTCACTCTCCTTCTCCTCACTCTCCTTCCCCACACTCACCTTCTTTCAGTCCCCCTACATCACTTCCCTTCCCCTCTCATCCCTTTCTTTGCTTTCTCACTCATTTTCCTCTCCTCTCTCACTGCACTCCACTTCAGTTACTCTTTTTCATTTTTTTAAGAATACAGCTCTTTTTTGAGAATTGGAGGTAGTTCTAAAAAGAACTTTTTTTTTCTTCTTTTTTTTCAACAAAAATAAAAACAGGGAATGGCAAACTGCTCAACAGGAGCAAAAAAAAAGAATCAAAATTAGGGCTGGGGACGGCAGCGGTGGTTCTCTATTGCTCGAACAATGTTGAAAATACTTTGTTCACCATAACAAAGTAGTTGATCACAATGTTTGCATTTGATTGTGGCTTCATTAAAAACAGGCTGAATATTTGGGATCAGCTGTTCTGGTCGCCCCCTCACCGATACAGTTGCTCCTCCAGTTGAAGTAGATGCACCATCCCTTGGAGCCTCTCGTACCTGAGCCCTGACACTCTCCCGGGCATAGTTCTGGGGGTGCCTCCTCTGGACGTGTCGAATCATGGTTGAATTACCAAAACTGTACTTCCTTCTGGGGTCTCCTCAGGAAAGTACAGTTTGGCAGATTTTACATTCAACTTTTAGTGCATTTACTTTTTTAGGTCCCTCAGGTATAGAAAAAAAATTCCAAATAAAATGTTCTTTCACCTTCGGCTGAGGAGGCTCTTCATCAATGAAACATTCTGAATCCTCACTGCTGCTGGATGGTCTGGCAGCCATTCTATCTAAATTGTTAGCACAGAAAAAGAGAGGTCTTGCTCTCACCAAAGTGAAAGAAGAAGTGAAGGAAAAGGGTGGGGTTTTCATTAGTTGTAAAAAAAACTGTTAACAACCAATGAAAAGAGTTATTTTAAGGTCACATGACTTGACACGCTTACGCTGCGCGCACCGGAGCGCTTCCGGGGGCGCTTACGCGGCGCGAACATAGGCGCATCCGGGGGCTCTTACGCGGCGCGCCTGAGTGACGTTTTGGTAGCTTTACGGAAATGCAAAATCATTTTCATTCGGAAAATCAAAAATACTACTTTTATAAGCATGGTACTGAATGTCTTGCATTATTATTTAGTTTTCAAACATATTTTTTTTTTACGAACGCAGAAATAGGGCTCTCGCTGCACTCTCGGGAGAGCTTACCGGTGCGCGCACCCTGAGCGCTCCAAGTCAAAATGATACGGGTAAGCTTACCGGTGCGCGCACCCTGTACGCATCAGGAAAAAATCATTAAAAAAAAGCAAAATACAGTGAACAAATAATACACATTTTTTTTATAATTAATAGTTATAAAAAACAGCTAATAAAAAAAAATCGTAGGTAACAAAGTTGATATACAAAGGAATTAACTTTTAAAAAAACTATGAAGTCACTGAAAAACCATAGGTTTCACAAACTTTATAGTTAGGAATTAGCATTTAAAAAACCTTTGAAATTCACTGAAAAAACCATAGGTTTCACAATCGTTATAGTTAGGAATTAGCATTTAAAAAAACCTTTGAAATTCACTAAAAAAACCATAGGTTTCACAATCGTTATAGTTAGGAATTAGAATTTAAAAAACCTTTGAAATTCACTGAAAAAACCATAGGTTTCACACCAGTTATAGTTAGCTGAACATTTTACTCATACAAAACCATTGAAATTCCCACGTTATAATTAGGTGGATTCACTATAACTCGCGCGCCCGCAATCCACAGCTGATGATGTCACATATTACATCATTCATGACATGGTCAGTGACATCACTGATTACATCACTGATGACATCTCAAATGACATCACTGATGACATCACTGATGACATCATCCATATGATAATACGATGCACCTCCTCACACTCTAATCTAACCTTTTATACATCCAGTGTTCAATACAGACTACCATTCCTGAAACCATTGACACAGCAATACCACTTACTACATACACACTCACTGATTCATAAGTCTACACACACATTCACTCATTCACCCATACAATCACTCATACATACAGTCACTCATCAATACAACGCTATCATATGCACTCATAAACCTATACAGACATTCACACAGTGCCACTCATCCATGGAGTTACTCTCCAATCTACTCAGTAATGAAAAGAATCAATCACACTCCCATTTCCTCATCTATACAGTTATACACACATAACCTTACTTATTCAAACATATACTAACACATACTTACTCTCTTTTACAATCACTGATACAAGTACACATTGATCCATACAGTCACTCACGCAATCACAGGCTCTCATGTATAGTCATTGATATATGCCAACTGTCACATGCACTGTTTTTTACATATGTACTTACTTGGACATGTAGCACTGAGAAATCCATTCACTCACCAACACACCCATGCACACAGTCAACCGCACATACAGCTGTTTCCACATGTACTCTTGAACCCAAACACCAAGTGAATCAACTGCTCACACATCTATGCACAGAGTCACACACCTCCCAGCCACTCCCACACACACTCACCCTCACATACAAATACTTGGACAACCAATCAATAACCCACATAGCCAGTCATATAGCTACTAATCAACACATGCAGCAGCTTACACAACAACAGACATAATGATGCACACATTCAGACAGTTTAGTCACTAACCTATGCATTCAGTAAGACACATTTAATCATTCACTCATACAGTCAGTTACGCACCTACTAAATCCTTCATGCAGACACTCATGCATACACCCATTCTTCAATATGTAAAACATATTTTAACTTTACAGGAACACACATTCACTGGATGATGTCATCAGTGATGTCATCAGTGATGTCATTTGAGATGTCATCAGTGATGTCATCAGTGATGTCACTGACCATGTCATGAATGATGTAAAATGTGACATCATCAGCAGTGGATTGCGGGCGCGCGAGTTATAGTGAGTCCAACTAACTATAACGTGGGAATTTCAATGGTTTTGTATGAGTAAAATGTTCAGCTAACTATAACTGGTGTGAAACCTATGGTTTTTCAGTGAATTTCAAAGGTTTTTTAAATGCTGATTCCTAACTATAATGATTGTGAAACCTATGTTTTTTTTAGTGAATATATATATATATATATATATATATATATATATATATATATATCAATGCTCGAAGGTGTCCACCTTTGAGTAGCACGCAAACAGCAACTTGGTTTATGTATAGGTGAGGACGGGGACCCACTCGTAGACGCCGCTCCGTACGTGATCTGCCCGACGCGTTTCGAAGCTCCATATGCTTCTCTTCAGGGGCTTTAACGGAAGCGGTGTGCGCAACCGCCGTCCCACTTCCCCATTTTATATATAACACACCCACCGATGGGAGGCTCAAATGAGACTGTGCATTCTCGGAAGTGTGGTCCGGGAAGCACACAATCAAGTCCTGTATGGACTCCACACGTGGGACCGTCCTCGATTCCAAGTACGACTGCTGCTTCACTTTCGTGACCCCCAGGGTACCGGGGTAGTGCATACTCCGCGGCTGGACGGCCGCGTATAAATCAATGCTCGAAGGTGTCCACCTTTGAGTAGCACGCGAACAGCAGCTTGGTTTATGTATAGGTGAGGACGGGGATCCACTCGTAGACGCCGCTCCGTACGGGATCTGCCCGACGCGTTTCGAAGCTCCATATGCTTCTCTTCAGGGGCTTTAACGGAAGCGGTGTGCACAACCGCCGACCCACTTCCCCATTTTATATATAACACACCCACCGATAGGAGGCTCAAATGAGACTGCGCATTCTGGGAAGTGTGGTCCGGGAAGCACACAATCAAGTCCTGTATGGACTCCACAAGTGGGCCCGTCCTCGATTCCAAGTATGACTGCTGCTTCACTTTCGTGACCCCCAGGGTACCGGGGTGGTGCATACTCCGCGGGTGGACGGCCGCGTATAAATCAATGCTCGAAGGTGTCCACCTTTGAGTAGCACGCGAACAGCAGCTTGGTTTATGTATAGGTGAGGACGGGGACCCACTCGTAGACGCCGCTCCGTACGGGATCTGCCCGACGCGTTTCGAAGCTCCATATGCTTCTCTTCAGGGGCTTTAATGGAAGCGGTGTTCACAACCGCCGACCCACTTCCCCATTTTATATATAACACACCCACCGATGGGAGGCTCAAATGAGACTGTGCATTCTAGGAAGTGTGGTCTGGGAAGCACACAATCAAGTCCTGTATGGACTCCACAAGTGGGCCCGTCCTCGATTCCAAGTACGACTGCTGCTTCACTTTCGTGACCCCCAGGGTACCGGGGTGGAGCATACTCCGCGGCTGGACGGCCGCGTATAAATCAATCTTCGAAGGTGTCCACCTTTGAGTAGCACGCGAACAGCAGCTTGGTTTATGTATAGGTGAGGACGGGGATCCACTCGTAGACGCCGCTCCGTACGGGATCTGCCCGACCCGTTTCGAAGCTCCATATGCTTCTCTTCAGGGGCTTTAACGGAAGCGGTGTGCACAACCGCCGACCCACTTCCCCATTTTATATATAACACACCCACCGATGGGAGGCTCAAATGAGACTGTGCATTCTGGGAAGTGTGGTCCAGGAAGCACACAATCAAGTCCTGTATGGACTCCACAAGTGGGCCCGTCCTCGATTCCAAGTACGACTGCTGCTTCACTTTCGTGACCCCCAGGGTACCGGGGTGGTGCATACTCCGCGGCTGGACGGCCGCGTATAAATCAATGCTCGAAGGTTTCCACCTTTGAGTAGCACGCGAACAGCAGCTTGGTTTATGTATAGGTGAGGACGGGGATCCACTCGTAGACGCCGCTCCGTACGGGATCTGCCCGACGCGTTTCGAAGCTCCATATGCTTCTCTTCAGGGGCTTTAACGGAAGCAGTGTGCGCAACCGCCGACCCACTTCCCCATTTTATATATAACACACCCACCGATGGGAGGCTCAAATGAGACTGTGCATTCTGGGAAGTGTGGTCCGGGAAGCACACAATCAAGTCCTGTATGGACTCCACAAGTGGGCCCGTCCTCGATTCCAAGTACGAATCATATGGAGCTTCGAAACGCGTCGGGCAGATCCCGTACGGAGCGGCGTCTACGAGTGGATCCCCGTCCTCACCTATACATAAACCAAGCTGCTGTTCGCGTGCTACTCAAAGGTGGACACCTTCGAGCATTGATTTATACGCGGCCGTCCAGCCGCGGAGTATGCACCACCCCGGTACCCTGGGGGTCACGAAAGTGAAGCAGCAGTCGTACTTGGAATCGAGGACGGGCCCACTTGTGGAGTCCATACAGGACTTGATTGTGTGCTTCCCGGACCACACTTCCCAGAATGCACAGTCTCATTTGAGCCTCCCATCGGTGGGTGTGTTATATATAAAATGGGGAAGTGGGTCGGCGGTTGTGCACACCGCTTCCGTTAAAGCCCCTGAAGAGAAGCATATGGAGCTTCGAAACGCGTCGGGCAGATCCCGTACGGAGCGGCGTCTACGAGTGGATCCCCGTCCTCACCTATACATAAACCAAGCTGCTGTACGCGTGCTACTCAAAGGTGGACACCTTCGAGCATTGATTTATACGCGGCCATCCAGCCGCGGAGTATGCACCACCCCGGTACCCTGGGGGTCACGAAAGTGAAGCAGCAGTCGTACTTGGAATCGAGGACGGGCCCACTTGTGGAGTCCATACAGGACTTGATTGTGTGCTTCCCGGACCACACTTCCCAGAATGCACAGTCTCATTTGAGCCTCCCATCGGTGGGTGTGTTATATATAAAATGGGGAAGTGGGCCGGCGGTTGTGCACACCGCTTCCGTTAAAGCCCCTGAAGAGAAGCATATGGAGCTTTGAAACGCGTCGGGCAGATCCCGTACGGAGCGGCGTCTACGAGTGGATCCCCGTCCTCACCTATACATAAACCAAGCTGCTGTTCGCATGCTACTCAAAGGTGGACACCTTCGAGCATTGATTTATACGCGGCCATCCAGCCGCGGAGTATGCACCACCCCGGTACCCTGGGGGTCACGAAAGTGAAGCAGCAGTCGTACTTGGAATCAAGGACGGGCCCACTTGTGGAGTCCATACAGGACTTGATTGTGTGCTTCCCGGACCACACTTCCCAGAATGCACAGTCTCATTTGAGCCTCCCATCGGTGGGTGTGTTATATATAAAATGGGGAAGTGGGTCGGCGGTTGTGCACACCGCTTCCGTTAAAGCCCCTGAAGAGAAGCATATGGAGCTTCGAAACGCGTCGGGCAGATCCCGTACGGAGCGGCGTCTACGAGTGGATCCCCGTCCTCACCTATACATAAACCAAGCTGCTGTTCGCGTGCTACTCAAAGGTGGACACCTTCGAGCATTGATTTATACGCGGCCGTCCAGCCGCGGAGTATGCACCACCCCGGTACCCTGGGGGTCACGAAAGTGAAGCAGCAGTCGTACTTGGAATCGAGGACGGGCCCACTTGTGGAGTCCATACAGGACTTGATTGTGTGCTTCCCGGACCACACTTCCCAGAATGCACAGTCTCATTTGAGCCTCCCATCGGTGGGTGTGTTATATATAAAATGGGGAAGTGGGTCGGCGGTTGTGCACACCGCTTCCGTTAAAGCCCCTGAAGAGAAGCATATGGAGCTTCGAAACGCGTCGGGGGAGATCCCGTACGGAGCGGCGTCTACGAGTGGATCCCCATCCTCACCTATACATAAACCAAGCTGCTGTTCGCGTGCTACTCAAAGGTGGACACCTTCGAGCATTGATTTATACGCCGCCGTCCAGCCGCGGAGTATGCACCACCCCGGTACCCTGGGGGTCACGAAAGTGAAGCAGCAGTCGTACTTGGAATCGAGGACGGGCCCACTTGTGGAGTCCATACAGGACTTGATTGTGTGCTTCCCGGACCACACTTCCCAGAATGCACAGTCTCATTTGAGCCTCCCATCGGTGGGTGTGTTATATATAAAATGGGGAAGTGGGTCGGCGTTTGTGCACACCGCTTCCGTTAAAGCCCCTGAAGAGAAGCATATGGAGCTTCGAAACGCGTCGGGCAGATCCCGTACGGAGCGCCGTCTACGAGTGGATCCCCGTCCTCACCTATACATAAACCAAGCTGCTGTTCGCGTCCTACTCAAAGGTGGACACCTTCGAGCATTGATTTATACGCGGCCGTCCAGCCACGGAGTATGCACCACCCCGGTACCCTGGGGGTCACGAAAGTGAAGCAGCAGTCGTACTTGGAATCGAGGACGGGCCCACTTGTGGAGTCCATACAGGACTTGATTGTGTGCTTCCCGGACCACACTTCCCAGAATGCACAGTCTCATTTGAGCCTCCCATCGGTGGGTGTGTTATATATAAAATGGGGAAGTGGGTCGGCGGTTGTGCACACCGCTTCCGTTAAAGCCCCTGAAGAGAAGCATATGGAGCTTCGAAACGCGTCGGGCAGATCCCGTACGGAGCGGCGTCTACGAGTGGATCCCCATCCTCACCTATACATAAACCAAGCTGCTGTTCGCGTGCTACTCAAAGGTGGACACCTTCGAGCATTGATTTATATGCGGCCGTCCAGCCGCGGAGTATGCACCACCCCGGTACCCTGGGGGTCACGAAAGTGAAGCAGCAGTCGTACTTTGAATCGAGGACGGGCCCACTTGTGGAGTCCATACAGGACTTGATTGTGTGCTTCCCGGACCACACTTCCCAGAATGCACAGTCTCATTTGAGCCTCCCATCGGTGGGTGTGTTATATATAAAATGGGGAAGTGGGTCGGCGGTTGTGCACACCGCTTCCGTTAAAGCCCCTGAAGAGAAGCATATGGAGCTTCGAAACGCGTCGGGCAGATCCTGTACGGAGCGGCGTCTACGAGTGGATCCCCGTCCTCACCTATACATAAACCAAGCTGCTGTTCGCGTGCTACTCAAAGGTGGACACCTTCGAGCATTGATTTATACGCGGCCGTCCAGCCGCGGAGTATGCACCACCCCGGTACCCTGGGGGTCACGAAAGTGAAGCAGCAGTCGTACTTGGAATCGAGGACGGGCCCACTTGTGGAGTCCATACAGGACTTGATTGTGTGCTTCCCGGACCACACTTCCCAGAATGCACAGTCTCATTTGAGCCTCCCATCGGTGGGTGTGTTATATATAAAATGGGGAAGTGGGTCGGCGGTTGTGCACACCGCTTCCGTTAAAGCCCCTGAAGAGAAGCATATGGAGCTTCGAAACGCGTCGGGCAGATCCCGTACGGAGCGGCGTCTACGAGTGGATCCCCGTCCTCACCTATACATAAACCAAGCTGCTGTTCGCGTGCTACTCAACGGTGGACACCTTCGAGCATTGATTTATACGCGGCCGTCCAGCCGCGGAGTATGCACCACCCCGGTACCCTGGGGGTCATGAAAGTGAAGCAGCAGTCATACTTGGAATCGAGGACGGGCCCACTTGTGGAGTCCATACAGGACTTGATTGTGTGCTTCCCGGACCACACTTCCCAGAATGCACAGTCTCATTTGAGCCTCCCATCGGTGGGTGTGTTATATATAAAATGGGGAAGTGGGTCGGCGGTTGTGCACACCGCTTCCGTTAAAGCCCCTGAAGAGAAGCATATGGAGCTTCGAAACGCGTCGGGCAGATCCCGTACGGAGCGGCGTCTACGAGTGGTAATTTCCACCACAGTGCACAATTATAATGTCAGGGTGTGGTAAATGCATAAAGGATTTTACCAATTGTATCATTTGGTGACTCCTCAATCCTCTCTGTCCAATCCATACAATGTCCACATTTGGTAAATCAAGGTTGTAAATACTTCTGTTAGTTGCATAATTTTGACTCCAGTGGACACAGCTATGACCCACAAACCAGACTTTTGGCATTTTGAAGGTAGATGTGCTTCTAGTCAGATGAGTTGTGGAAATGAAATGGCAGTTTGATTATGAAAAAAAAGTGTTTGAGAATCAGTGCAGTTGAATAACCAGAAATGATTGGAGCTTTCTTAAAAATCTCCACTGAAAATTAGGGTGCATGCTTTTTTTTGTAAGAAGTAACCCTGGGCGGGCGGCTACGTTCCGTGCACGGAGTGTGCGTAGTGCCGGCTTCTACGCATTTTGCGTAGCAGGCGTAGAATCCGGCACTATGCACGCTCCGCAGACGGAGCGTAGCTGGCCGCCACCCGCCTCCCTCCCGCCCTCCCTAAATACTTTAAATTAAAAGCGGAAAAGAATTAAAAGGCACTTACCTTGCCCGCCGCTGCCCGCCGCGTCCCCGGGGCTCGCTATCTTCATGGCTTCCGTCTTGTGTATCTAATGCGCATGCGCGAGCGGCCGCGCATGCGCATTTCTCACGAGAAATGCGCATGCGCGGTCGCCCGCGCATGCGCATTAGATACACAAGACGGAAGCCATGAAGATAGCGAGCCCCGGGGACGCGGCGGGCAGCGGCGGGCAAGGTAAGTGCCTTTTAATTCTTTTCCACTTTTAATTTAAAGTATTCAGGGAGGGCGGGAGGGAGGCCTGCGGTGCGTAGTGGGGCTACGCGCAGTGCGGAGGTGGGCGTAGTTTCTCGCCCACTTCACGTAGCTCCACGAAGCCCCACTACGCCCACTACGCCCAGGGTTAGTAAGAAGTCATTTCAATGGTTGAGAAAAAGTCATTTAACAAACATTGCATTTCATTACCTAGTAGATTGAGAGCTCAAACAGCCTTGATGGATTTTTTTGCAACATAGTATGATGAACTTGTGAACTGTGTGCTGGTTTAAGAGGGAGTTACCATCGTTACTTGGTGAATGAGCACTGGGGGGATGGGTGAATGTTATGTGAGTTTCAAAGTCTTGAAATGTACAACCAATTAAAATGTGCAGTTTGGTTTTGAATTTGTGTGGGAACAATTTTCATTGGTTAGGTACAAGAATATGGCTCTGAAATTAGAAAGAATTTATGCCATTATTCTCTGGCTCAAGTGAATGAAGCATTATTCAGAGATTCTGCTTAAGAATATCTGTTGACTATGACTGACACTGTTTTTCATCTTCCAAAGCATTTTTAAAGGTGAGTAATGATTCTTTTAGAAAAGATAGAGAGCATAAAGAATTTTAACAAGTATCACAGTGAGTGTCTGTGTGAATTAAGGAATTATATTTTTACCTTTTTCCATAATGTTAGCTGTGTGTTTATAAGGTAGACTTCTTTTTAAATTGTTTTTTATGCTTGGATTCAATGCTGGTTTAGAAATTGTGTAATGGTTTCATTGGACTTGTAATTATGCTCCTTTTTTGGAAGCGCCTTGTGCAACCTTTAACATGGGTGGAAGCAGTGAATGTATGGAGAGGGATAGGAATAGCAGATAGAAAACCATATTAAATGGTGTGGGAGATGCATAAAGTATTTCAGTAATGGTATCAATTGAGATGGAATATAAGATAAAGAGGGGCATATTTACAAGACTTTTGCGCAATGTTTGACATGGGTGCAAGCAGAAAATGCATGCAGAGTAATAAAATTGGCACCCAGACAAGAATATGAAATGCCGTGAGAGATGTTTAAAGGTTTTTTTTAATGGCATAAATTGAGATAGAATATACAAAAAAAGAGAGGCATATTACAAGCTCCTTGTGCAATGTTTGATATTAATGCTGGTACAGAGATAGTGTAATGGTTTCATCGGCATATTTACAAGCTGTGTGCGCAATGTTTGACATTAATGCTGGTCCAGAGATACTGTAATGGTTTCATTGGCATATTTACAAGCCTTTTCTATCACGCTCACTCCCTATAACTGAGCCATACTCCCAGACCTTCTTTCAGACCTTCTCCTTTACTTTTCTTCCTCTCTCTTCCCATCCTTTGCTCTTTCACTGTTTTCCCTTCCCTTACTGTCCTTACTCCACTTCACTAATTCCTTCTCTTACACCCTCTGTCCTCTTACTTCTACACTCCTCTTACCTCATTCTCTCTCTGTTGGCCTCATTCTCTCTGACCCCTTAGTCTGTCACTCCTCTTCTATCACACTCACTCCCTATAACACAGCTACACTCCCTCACTTAAGTTTCTATCCTCTCTCACTCAGGGCCTCATTTATGAGAAATGACGCATCGCTGCGTGAAAGCAGTGATGCATCACTTCTCAGTGCGCTCTCCTTGCAACATTCCTGATGCGTCATATTTAATGTATGACGCATTATGTCGCAAGGAGTTACAGATACGTCAGTATTTCTGACCTATCTGTAAGCGCAAAAGTGATGCATTGCTGGAGTGTGTCACAAAAGTGACGCAACTCCAGCAATGCATCCTTTCACATGGGGCCAGCCCCATGTGAAAGGGCCTGCGTCAGTTTTACGCCTGCTGTGAGGCAGGCGCAGGATTTTGACGCAACGGCGAACTAAAAGTGACGCAGTGAAATCTCATAGATTTCACTGCGTCACTTCTACGACCCTTCCTTGTGTCAATACGCCCCCTTTGCATACATTACACCTGGCGCAGGTATAATGTGGCGCAGGGGTTTACAAAGTGACGCATCTACCTAGATGCGCCACTTTGTAAATATGACTCAACAAGGTGCAATTTTTTACACCACTGGTGTGTCACAAAAAGTGACGCACCAGCGGCGTAAAAGTGACGCATGGCCTCATAAATGAGGCCTTCAGTCTTCTGCTCTCACTTTTTCTTTCACCTTCTCTGTCTCTTCACTCCCTTACTCACATTGTCTCACACTCACTTGTCTTTATCCAGTCTGTATCTCCAGTCTTTCCTAAACATCACTGCTCTTATCTTACCCTTCCACCCCCCGTTCCTTTACTACATTTTCTTCACTTATCCTCATTCCCCATGTTCACTCTCCTTCTCCTCACTCTCCTTCCCCACACTCACCTTCTTTCAGTCCCCCTACATCACTTCCATTCCCCTCTCATCCCTTTCTTTGCTTTCTCACTCATTTTCCTCTCCTCTCTCACTGCACTCCACTTCAGTTACTCTTTTTCATTTTTTTAAGAATACAGCTCTTTTTTGAGAATTGGAGGTAGTTCTAAAAAGAACTTTTTTTTTCTTCTTTTTTTTCAACAAAAATAAAAACAGGGAATGGCAAACTGCTCAACAGGAGCAAAAAAAAAGAATCAAAATTAGGGCTGGGGACGGCAGCGGTGGTTCTCTATTGCTCGAACAATGTTGAAAATACTTTGTTCACCATAACAAAGTAGTTGATCACAATGTTTGCATTTGATTGTGGCTTCATTAAAAACAGGCTGAATATTTGGGATCAGCTGTTCTGGTCGCCCCCTCACCGATACAGTTGCTCCTCCAGTTGAAGTAGATGCACCATCCCTTGGAGCCTCTCGTACCTGAGCCCTGACACTCTCCCGGGCATAGTTCTGGGGGTGCCTCCTCTGGACGTGTCGAATCATGGTTGAATTACCAAAACTGTACTTCCTTCTGGGGTCTCCTCAGGAAAGTACAGTTTGGCAGATTTTACATTCAACTTTTGGTGCATTTACTTTTTTAGGTCCCTCAGGTATAGAAAAAAAATTCCAAATAAAATGTTCTTTCACCTTCGGCTGAGGAGGCTCTTCATCAATGAAACATTCTGAATCCTCACTGCTGCTGGATGGTCTGGCAGCCATTCTATCTAAATTGTTAGCACAGAAAAAGAGAGGTCTTGCTCTCACCAAAGTGAAAGAAGAAGTGAAGGAAAAGGGTGGGGTTTTCATTAGTTGTAAAAAAAACTGTTAACAACCAATGAAAAGAGTTATTTTAAGGTCACATGACTTGACACGCTTACGCTGCGCGCACCGGAGCGCTTCCGGGGGCGCTTACGCGGCGCGAACATAGGCGCATCCGGGGGCTCTTACGCGGCGCGCCTGAGTGACGTTTTGGTAGCTTTACGGAAATGCAAAATCATTTTCATTCGGAAAATCAAAAATACTACTTTTATAAGCATGGTACTGAATGTCTTGCATTATTATTTAGTTTTCATACATATTTTTTTTTTACGAACGCAGAAATAGGGCTCTCGCTGCGCTCTCGGGAGAGCTTACCGGTGCGCGCACCCTGAGCGCTCCAAGTCAAAATGATACGGGTAAGCTTACCGGTGCGCGCACCCTGTACGCATCAGGAAAAAATCATTAAAAAAAAGAAAAATACAGTGAACAAATAATAAAAATTTTTTTTTATAATTAATAGTTATAAAAAACAGCTAATAAAAAAAAATTGTAGGTAACAAAGTTGATATACAAAGGAATTAACTTTTAAAAAAACTATGAAGTCACTGAAAAACCATAGGTTTCACAAACTTTATAGTTAGGAATTAGCATTTAAAAAACCTTTGAAATTCACTGAAAAAACCATAGGTTTCACAATCGTTATAGTTAGGAATTAGCATTTAAAAAAACCTTTGAAATTCACTAAAAAAACCATAGGTTTCACAATCGTTATAGTTAGGAATTAGAATTTAAAAAACCTTTGAAATTCACTGAAAAAACCATAGGTTTCACACCAGTTATAGTTAGCTGAACATTTTACTCATACAAAACCATTGAAATTCCCACGTTATAATTAGGTGGATTCACTATAACTCGCGCGCCCGCAATCCACAGCTGATGATGTCACATATTATATCATTCATGACATGGTCAGTGACATCACTGATTACATCACTGATGACATCTCAAATGACATCACTGATGACATCACTGATGACATCATCCATATGATAATACGATGCACCTCCTCACACTCTAATCTAACCTTTTATACATCCAGTGTTCAATACAGACTACCATTCCTGAAACCATTGACACAGCAATACCACTTACTACATACACACTCACTGATTCATAAGTCTACACACACATTCACTCATTCACCCATACAATCACTCATACATACAGTCACTCATCAATACAACGCTATCATATGCACTCATAAACCTATACAGACATTCACACAGTGCCACTCATCCATGGAGTTACTCTCCAATCTACTCAGTAATGAAAAGAATCAATCACACTCCCATTTCCTCATCTATACAGTTATACACACATAACCTTACTTATTCAAACATATACTAACACATACTTACTCTCTTTTACAATCACTGATACAAGTACACATTGATCCATACAGTCACTCACGCAATCACAGGCTCTCATGTATAGTCATTGATATATGCCAACTGTCACATGCACTGTTTTTTACATATGTACTTACTTGGACATGTAGCACTGAGAAATCCATTCACTCACCAACACACCCATGCACACAGTCAACCGCACATACAGCTGTTTCCACATGTACTCTTGAACCCAAACACCAAGTGAATCAACTGCTCACACATCTATGCACAGAGTCACACACCTCCCAGCCACTCCCACACACACTCACCCTCACATACAAATACTTGGACAACCAATCAATAACCCACATAGCCAGTCATATAGCTACTAATCAACACATGCAGCAGCTTACACAACAACAGACATAATGATGCACACATTCAGACAGTTTAGTCACTAACCTATGCATTCAGTAAGACACATTTAATCATTCACTCATACAGTCAGTTACGCACCTACTAAATCCTTCATGCAGACACTCATGCATACACTCATTCTTCAATATGTAAAACATATTTTAACTTTACAGGAACACACATTCACTGGATGATGTCATCAGTGATGTCATCAGTGATGTCATTTGAGATGTCATCAGTGATGTCATCAGTGATGTCACTGACCATGTCATGAATGATGTAAAATGTGACATCATCAGCAGTGGATTGCGGGCGCGCGAGTTATAGTGAGTCAAACTAACTATAACGTGGGAATTTCAATGGTTTTGTATGAGTAAAATGTTCAGCTAACTATAACTGGTGTGAAACCTATGGTTTTTCAGTGAATTTCAAAGGTTTTTTAAATGCTGATTCCTAACTATAATGATTGTGAAACCTATGTTTTTTTTAGTGAATATATATATATATATATATATATATATATATATATATATATATATCAATGCTCGAAGGAGTCCACCTTTGAGTAGCACGCGAACAGCAGCTTGGTTTATGTATAGGTGAGGACGGGGATCCACTCGTAGACGCCGCTCCGTACGGGATCTGCCCGACGCGTTTTGAAGCTCCATATGCTTCTCTTCAGGGGCTTTAACGGAAGCGGTGTGCGCAACCGCCGTCCCACTTCCCCATTTTATATATAACACACCCACCGATGGGAGGCTCAAATGAGACTGTGCATTCTGGGAAGTGTGGTCCGGGAAGCACACAATCAAGTCCTGTATGGACTCCACACGTGGGCCCGTCTTCGATTCCAAGTACGACTGCTGCTTCACTTTCGTGACCCCCAGGGTACCGGGGTGGTGCATACTCCGCGGCTGGACGGACGCGTATAAATCAATGCTCGAAGGTGTCCACCTTTGAGTAGCACGCGAACAGCAGCTTGGTTTATGTATAGGTGAGGACGGGGATCCACTCGTAGACGCCGCTCCGTACGGGATCTGCCCGACGTGTTTCGAAGCTCCATATGCTTCTCTTCAGGGGCTTTAACGGAAGCGGTGTGCGCAACCGCCGACCCACTTCCCCATTTTATATATAACACACCCGCCGATGGGAGGCTCAAATGAGACTGTGCATTCTGGGAAGTGTGGTCCGGGAAGCACACAATCAAGTCCTGTATGGACTCCACAAGTGGGCCCGTCCTCGATTCCAAGTACGACTGCTGCTTCACTTTCGTGACCCCCCAGGGTACCAGGGTGGTGCATACTCCGCGTCTGGACGGCCGCGTATAAATCAATGCTCGAAGGTGTCCACCTTTGAGTAGCACGCGAACAGCAGCTTGGTTTATGTATAGGTGAGGACGGGGATCCACTCGTAGACGCCGCTCCGTACGGGATCTGCCCGACGCGTTTCGAAGCTCCATATGCTTCTCTTCAGGGGCTTTAACGGAAGCGGTGTGCGCAACCGCCGACCCACTTCCCCATTTTATATATAACACACCCACCGATGGGAGGCTCAAATGAGACTGTGCATTCTGGGAAGTGTGGTCCGGGAAGCACACAATCAAGTCCTGTATGGACTCCACAAGTGGGCCCGTCCTCGATTCCAAGTAAGACTGCTGCTTCACTTTCGTGACCCCCAGGGTACCAGGGTGGTGCATACTCCGCGGCTGGACGGCCGCGTATAAATCAATGCTCGAAGGTGTCCACCTTTGAGTAGCACACGAACAGCAGCTTGGTTTATGTATAGGTGAGGACGGGGATCCACTCGTAGACGCCGCTCCGTACGGGATCTGCCCGACGCGTTTCGAAGCTCCATATGCTTCTCTTCAGGGGCTTTAACGGAAGCGGTGTGCGCAACCGCCGACCCACTTCCCCATTTTATATATAACACACCCACCGATGGGAGGCTCAAATGAGACTGTGCATTCTGGGAAGTGTGGTCCGGGAAGCACACAATCAAGTCCTGTATGGACTCCACAAGTGGGCCCGTCCTCGATTCCAAGTACGACTGCTGCTTCACTTTCGTGACTCCCAGGGTACCGGGGTGGTGCATACTCCGCGGCTGGACGGCCGCGTATAAATCAATGCTCGAAGGTGTCCACCTTTGAGTAGCACGCGAACAGCAGCTTGGTTTATGTATAGGTGAGGACGGGGATCCACCTTCGAGCATTGATTTATACGCGGCCGTCTAGCCGCGGAGTATGCACCACCCCGGTACCCTGGGGGTCACGAAAGTGAAGCAGCAGTCGTACTTGGAATCGAGGACGGGCCCACTTGTGGAGTCCATACAGGACTTGATTGTGTGCTTCCCGGACCACACTTCCCAGAATGCACAGTCTCATTTGAGCCTCCCATCGGTGGGTGTGTTATATATAAAATGGGGAAGTGGGTCGGCGGTTGTGCACACCGCTTCCGTTAAAGCCCCTGAAGAGAAGCATATGGAGCTTCGAAACGCGTCGGGCAGATACCGTACGGAGCGGCATCTACGAGTGGATCCCCGTCCTCACCTATACATAAACCAAGCTGCTATTCGCGTGCTACTCAAAGGTGGACACCATCGAGCATTGATTTATACGTGCCGTCCACCCGCGGAGTATGCACCACCCCGGTACTCTGGGGGTCACGAAAGTGAAGCAGCAGTCATACTTGGAATCGAGGACGGGCCCACTTGTGGAGTCCATACAGGACTTGATTGTGTGCTTCCCGGACCACACTTCCCAGAATGCACAGTCTCATTTGAGCCTCCCATCGGTGGGTGTGTTATATATAAAATGGGGAAGTGGGTCGGCGGTTGTGCACACCGCTTCCGTTAAAGCCCCTGAAGAGAAGCATATGGAGCTTCGAAACGCATCGGGCATATCCCGTACGGAGCGGCGTCTACGAGTGGATCCCCGTCCTCACCTATACATAAACCAAGCTGCTGTTCGCGTGCTACTCAAAGGTGGACACCTTCGAGCATTGATTTATACGCGGCCGTCCAGCCGCGGAGTATGCACCACCCCGGTACCCTGGGGGTCACGAAAGTGAAGCAGCAGTCGTACTTGGAATCGAGGACGGGCCCACTTGTGGAGTCCATACAGGACTTGAGTGTGTGCTTCCCGGACCACACTTCCCAGAATGCACAGTCTCATATGAGCCTCCCATTGGTGGGTGTGTTATATATAAAATGGGGAAGTGGGTCGGCGGTTGTGCACACCGCTTCCGTTAAAGCCCCTGAAGAGAAGCATATGGAGCTTCGAAACGCGTCGGGCAGATCCCGTACGGAGCAGCGTCTACGAGTGGATCCCCGTCCTCACCTATACATAAACCAAGCTGCTGTTCTCATGCTACTCAAAGGTGGACACCTTCGAGCATTGATTTATACGCGGCCGTCCAGCCGCGGAGTATGCACCACCCCGGTACCCTGGGGGTCACGAAAGTGAAGCAGCAGTCGTACTTTGAATTGAGGACGGGCCCACTTGTGGAGTCCATACAGGACTTGATTGTGTGCTTCCCGGACCACACTTCCCAGAATGCACAGTCTCATTTGAGCCTCCCATCGGTGGGTGTGTTATATATAAAATGGGGAAGTGGGTCGGCGGTTGTGCACACCGCTTCCGTTAAAGCCCCTGAAGAGAAGCATATGGAGCTTCGAAACGCGTCGGGCAGATCCCGTACGGAGCGGCGTCTACGAGTGGATCCCCGTCCTCACCTATACATAAACCAAGCTGCTGTTCGCGTGCTACTCAAAGGTGGACACCTTCGAGCATTGATTTATACGCGGCCGTCCAGCCGCGGAGTATGCACCACCCCGGTACCCTGGGGGTCACAAAAGTGAAGCAGCAGTCGTACTTGGAATCGAGGACGGGCCCACTTGTGGAGTCCATACAGGACTTGAGTGTGTGCTTCCCGGACCACACTTCCCAGAATGCACAGTCTCATATGAGCCTCCCATTGGTGGGTGTGTTATATATAAAATGGGGAAGTGGGTCGGCGGTTGTGCACACCGCTTCCGTTAAAGCCCCTGAAGAGAAGCATATGGAGCTTCGAAACGCGTCGGGCAGATCCCGTACGGAGCAGCGTCTACGAGTGGATCCCCGTCCTCACCTATACATAAACCAAGCTGCTGTTCTCATGCTACTCAAAGGTGGACACCTTCGAGCATTGATTTATACGCGGCCGTCCAGCCGCGGAGTATGCACCACCCCGGTACCCTGGGGGTCACGAAAGTGAAGCAGCAGTCGTACTTTGAATTGAGGACGGGCCCACTTGTGGAGTCCATACAGGACTTGATTGTGTGCTTCCCGGACCACACTTCCCAGAATGCACAGTCTCATTTGAGCCTCCCATCGGTGGGTGTGTTATATATAAAATGGGGAAGTGGGTCGGCGGTTGTGCACACCGCTTCCGTTAAAGCCCCTGAAGAGAAGCATATGGAGCTTCGAAACGCGTCGGGCAGATCCTGTACGGAGCGGCGTCTACGAGTGGATCCCCGTCCTCACCTATACATAAACCAAGCTGCTGTTCGCGTGCTACTCAAAGGTGGACACCTTCGAGCATTGATTTATACGCGGCCGTCCAGCCGCGGAGTATGCACCACCCCGGTACCCTGGGGGTCACGAAAGTGAAGCAGCAGTCGTACTTGGAATCGAGGACGGGCCCACTTGTGGAGTCCATACAGGACTTGAGTGTGTGCTTCCCGGACCACACTTCCCAGAATGCACAGTCTCATATGAGCCTCCCATTGGTGGGTGTGTTATATATAAAATGGGGAAGTGGGTCGGCGGTTGTGCACACCGCTTCCGTTAAAGCCCCTGAAGAGAAGCATATGGAGCTTCGAAACGCGTCGGGCAGATCCCGTACGGAGCAGCGTCTACGAGTGGATCCCCGTCCTCACCTATACATAAACCAAGCTGCTGTTCTCATGCTACTCAAAGGTGGACACCTTCGAGCATTGATTTATACGCGGCCGTCCAGCCGCGGAGTATGCACCACCCCGGTACCCTGGGGGTCACGAAAGTGAAGCAGCAGTCGTACTTTGAATTGAGGACGGGCCCACTTGTGGAGTCCATACAGGACTTGATTGTGTGCTTCCCGGACCACACTTCCCAGAATGCACAGTCTCATTTGAGCCTCCCATCGGTGGGTGTGTTATATATAAAATGGGGAAGTGGGTCGGCGGTTGTGCACACCGCTTCCGTTAAAGCCCCTGAAGAGAAGCATATGGAGCTTCGAAACGCGTCGGGCAGATCCCGTACGGAGCGGCGTCTACGAGTGGATCCCCGTCCTCACCTATACATAAACCAAGCTGCTGTTCGCGTGCTACTCAAAGGTGGACACCTTCGAGCATTGATTTATACGCGGCCGTCCAGCCGCGGAGTATGCACCACCCCGGTACCCTGGGGGTCACGAAAGTGAAGCAGCAGTCGTACTTGGAATCGAGGACGGGCCCACTTGTGGAGTCCATACAGGACTTGAGTGTGTGCTTCCCGGACCACACTTCCCAGAATGCACAGTCTCATATGAGCCTCCCATTGGTGGGTGTGTTATATATAAAATGGGGAAGTGGGTCGGCGGTTGTGCACACCGCTTCCGTTAAAGCCCCTGAAGAGAAGCATATGGAGCTTCGAAACGCGTCGGGCAGATCCCGTACGGAGCAGCGTCTACGAGTGGATCCCCGTCCTCACCTATACATAAACCAAGCTGCTGTTCTCATGCTACTCAAAGGTGGACACCTTCGAGCATTGATTTATACGCGGCCGTCCAGCCGCGGAGTATGCACCACCCCGGTACCCTGGGGGTCACGAAAGTGAAGCAGCAGTCGTACTTTGAATTGAGGACGGGCCCACTTGTGGAGTCCATACAGGACTTGATTGTGTGCTTCCCGGACCACACTTCCCAGAATGCACAGTCTCATTTGAGCCTCCCATCGGTGGGTGTGTTATATATAAAATGGGGAAGTGGGTCGGCGGTTGTGCACACCGCTTCCGTTAAAGCCCCTGAAGAGAAGCATATGGAGCTTCGAAACGCGTCGGGCAGATCCCGTACGGAGCGGCGTCTACGAGTGGATCCCCGTCCTCACCTATACATAAACCAAGCTGCTGTTCGCGTGCTACTCAAAGGTGGACACCTTCGAGCATTGATTTATACGCGGCCGTCCAGCCGCGGAGTATGCACCACCCCGGTACCCTGGGGGTCACAAAAGTGAAGCAGCAGTCGTACTTGGAATCGAGGACGGGCCCACTTGTGGAGTCCATACAGGACTTGAGTGTGTGCTTCCCGGACCACACTTCCCAGAATGCACAGTCTCATATGAGCCTCCCATTGGTGGGTGTGTTATATATAAAATGGGGAAGTGGGTCGGCGGTTGTGCACACCGCTTCCGTTAAAGCCCCTGAAGAGAAGCATATGGAGCTTCGAAACGCGTCGGGCAGATCCCGTACGGAGCAGCGTCTACGAGTGGATCCCCGTCCTCACCTATACATAAACCAAGCTGCTGTTCTCATGCTACTCAAAGGTGGACACCTTCGAGCATTGATTTATACGCGGCCGTCCAGCCGCGGAGTATGCACCACCCCGGTACCCTGGGGGTCACGAAAGTGAAGCAGCAGTCGTACTTTGAATTGAGGACGGGCCCACTTGTGGAGTCCATACAGGACTTGATTGTGTGCTTCCCGGACCACACTTCCCAGAATGCACAGTCTCATTTGAGCCTCCCATCGGTGGGTGTGTTATATATAAAATGGGGAAGTGGGTCGGCGGTTGTGCACACCGCTTCCGTTAAAGCCCCTGAAGAGAAGCATATGGAGCTTCGAAACGCGTCGGGCAGATCCCGTACGGAGCGGCGTCTACGAGTGGATCCCCGTCCTCACCTATACATAAACCAAGCTGCTGTTCGCGTGCTACTCAAAGGTGGACACCTTCGAGCATTGATTTATACGCGGCCGTCCAGCCGCGGAGTATGCACCACCCCGGTACCCTGGGGGTCACAAAAGTGAAGCAGCAGTCGTACTTGGAATCGAGGACGGGCCCACTTGTGGAGTCCATACAGGACTTGATTGTGTGCTTCCCGGACCACACTTCCCAGAATGCACAGTCTCATTTGAGCCTCCCATCGGTGGGTGTGTTATATTTTATATATAAAATGGGGAAGTGGGTCGGCGTTTGTGCACACCGCTTCCGTTAAAGCCCCTGAAGAGAAGCATATGGAGCTTCGAAACGCGTCGGGCAGATCCCGTACGGAGCGGCGTCTACGAGTGGATCCCCGTCCTCACCTATACATAAACCAAGCTGCTGTTCGCGTGCTACTCAAAGGTGGACACCTTCGAGCATTGATTTATACGCGGCCGTCCAGCCGCGGAGTATGCACCACCCCGGTACCCTGGGGGTCACGAAAATGAAGCAGCAGTCATACTTGGAATCGAGGACGGGCCCACTTGTGGAGTCCATACAGGACTTGATTGTGTGCTTCCCGGACCACACTTCCCAGAATGCACAGTCTCATTTGAGCCTCCCATCGGTGGGTGTGTTATATATAAAATGGGGAAGTGGGTCGGCGTTTGTGCACACCGCTTCCGTTAAAGCCCCTGAAGAGAAGCATATGGAGCTTCGAAACGCGTCGGGCAGATCCCGTACGGAGCGGCGTCTACGAGTGGATCCCCGTCCTCACCTATACATAAACCAAGCTGCTGTTCGCGTGCTACTCAAAGGTGGACACCTTCGAGCATTGATTTATACGCGGCCGTCCAGCCGCGGAGTATGCACCACCCCGGTACCCTGGGGGTCACGAAAGAGAAGCAGCAGTCGTACTTGGAATCGAGGACGGGCCCACTTGTGGAGTCCATACAGGACTTGATTGTGTGCTTCCCGGACCACACTTCCCAGAATGCACAGTCTCATTTGAGCCTCCCATCGGTGGGTGTGTTATATATAAAATGGGGAAGTGGGTCGGCGGTTGTGCACACCGCTTCCGTTAAAGCCCCTGAAGAGAAGCATATGGAGCTTCGAAACGCGTCGGGCAGATCCCGTACGGAGCGGCGTCTACGAGTGGATCCCCATCCTCACCTATACATAAACCAAGCTGCTGTTCGCGTGCTACTCAAAGGTGGACACCTTCGAGCATTGATTTATACGCTTCCATCCAGCCGCGGAGTATGCACCACCCCGGTACCCTGGGGGTCACGAAAGTGAAGCAGCAGTCGTACTTGGAATCGAGGACGGGCCCACTTGTGGAGTCCATACAGGACTTGATTGTGTGCTTCCCGGACCACACTTCCCAGAATGCACAGTCTCATTTGAGCCTCCCATCGGTGGGTGTGTTATATATAAAATGGGGAAGTGGGTCGGCGTTTGTGCACACCGCTTCCGGTAAAGCCCCTGAAGAGAAGCATATGGAGCTTCGAAACGCGTCGGGCAGATCCCGTACGGAGCAGCGTCTACGAGTGGATCCCCGTCCTCACCTATACATAAACCAAGCTGCTGTTCGCGTGCTACTCAAAGGTGGACACCTTCAAGCATTGATTTATACGCGGCCGTCCAGCCGCGGAGTATGCACCACCCCGGTACCCTGGGGGTCACGAAAGTGAAGCAGCAGTCGTACTTAGAATCGAGGACGGGCCCACTTGTGGAGTCCATACAGGACTTGATTGTGTGCTTCCCGGACCACACTTCCCAGAATGCACAGTCTCATTTGAGCCTCCCATCGGTGGGTGTGTTATATATAAAATGGGGAAGTGGGTCGGCGTTTGTGCACACCGCTTCCTTTTAAAGCCCCTGAAGAGAAGCATATGGAGCTTCGAAACACGTCAGGCAGATCCCGTACGGAGCGGCGTCTACGAGTGGATCCCCGTCCTCACCTATACATAAACCAAGCTGCTGTTCGCGTGCTACTCAAAGGTGGACACCTTCGAGCATTGATTTATACGCGGCCATCCAGCCGCGGAGTATGCACCACCCCGGTACCCTGGGGGTCACGAAAGTGAAGCAGCAGTCGTACTTGGAATCGAGGACGGGCCCACTTGTGGAGTCCATACAGGACTTGATTGTGTGCTTCCCGGACCACACTTCCCAGAATGCACAGTCTCATTTGAGCCTCCCATCGGTGGGTGTGTTATATATAAAATGGGGAAGTGGGTCGGCGGTTGTGCACACCGCTTCCGTTAAAGCCCCTGAAGAGAAGCATATGGAGCTTCGAAACGCGTCGGGCAGATCCCATACGGAGCGGTGTCTACGAGTGGATCCCGTCCTCACCTATACATAAACCAAGCTGCTGTTCGCGTGCTACTCAAAGGTGGACACCTTCGAGCATTGATTTATACGCGGCCGTCCAGCCGCGGAGTATGCACCACCCCGGTACCCTGGGGGTCACGAAAGTGAAGCAGCAGTCATACTTGGAATCGAGGACGGGCCCACTTGTGGAGTCCATACAGGACTTGATTGTGTGCTTCCCGGACCACACTTCCCAGAATGCACAGTCTCATTTGAGCCTCCCATCGGTGGGTGTGTTATATATAAAATGGGGAAGTGGGTCGGCGGTTGTGCACACCGCTTCCGTTAAAGCCCCTGAAGAGAAGCATATGGAGCTTCGAAACGCGTCGGGCAGATCCCGTACGGAGCGGCGTCTACGAGTGGATCCCCGTCCTCACCTATACATAAACCAAGCTGCTGTTCGCGTGCTACTCAAAGGTGGACACCTTCGAGCATTGATTTATACGCGGCCGTCCAGCTGCGGAGTATGCACCACCCCGGTACCCTGGGGGTCACGAAAGTGAAGCAGCAGTCGTACTTGGAATCGAGGACGGGCCCACTTGTGGAGTCCATACAGGAATTGATTGTGTGCTTCCCGGACCACACTTCCCAGAATGCACAGTCTCATTTGAGCCTCCCATCGGTGGGTGTGTTATATATAAAATGGGGAAGTGGGTCGGCGGTTGTGCACACCGCTTCCGTTAAAGCCCCTGAAGAGAAGCACATGGAGCTTCGAAACGCGTCGGGCAGATCCCGTACGGAGCGGCGTCTACGAGTGGATCCCCGTCCTCACCTATACATAAACCAAGCAGCTGTTCACGTGCTACTCAAAGGTGGACACCTTCGAGCATTGATTTATACGCGGCCGTCCAGCCGCGGAGTATGCACCACCCCGGTACCCTGGGGGTCACGAAAGTGAAGCAGCAGTCGTACTTGGAATCGAGGACGGGCCCACTTGTGGAGTCCATACAGGACTTGATTGTGTGCTTCCCGGACCACACTTCCCAGAATGCACAGTCTCATTTGAGCCTCCCATCGGTGGGTGTGTTATATATAAAATGGGGAAGTGGGTCGGCGGTTGTGCACACCGCTTCCGTTAAAGACCCTGAAGAGAAGCATATGGAGCTTCGAAACGCGTCGGGCAGATCCAGTACGGAGCGGCGTCTACGAGTGGATCCCCGTCCTCACCTATACATAAACCAAGCTGCTGTTCGCGTGCTACTCAAAGGTGGACACCTTCGAGCATTGATTTATACGCGGCCGTCCAGCCGCGGAGTATGCACCACCCCGGTATCCTGGGGGTCACGAAAGTGAAGCAGCAGTCGTACTTGGAATCGAGGACGGGCCCACTTGTGGAGTCCATACAGGACTTGATTGTGTGCTTCCCGGACCACACTTCCCAGAATGCACAGTCTCATTTGAGCCTTCCATCGGTGGGTGTGTTATATATAAAATGGGGAAGTGGGTCGGCGGTTGTGCACACCGCTTCCGTTAAAGCCCCTGAAGAGAAGCATATGGAGCTTCAAAATGCGTCGGGCAGATCCCGTATGGAGCGGCATCTACGAGTGGATCCCCGTCCTCACCTATACATAAACCAAGCTGCTGTTCGCGTGCTACTCAAAGGTGGACACCTTCGAGCATTGATTTATACGCTGCCGTCCAGCCGCGGAGTATGCACCACCCCAGTACCCTGGGGGTCACGAAAGTGAAGCAGCAGTCGTACTTGGAATCGAGGACGGGCCCACTTGTGGAGTCCATACAGGACTTGATTGTGTGCTTCCCGGACCACACTTCCCAGAATGCACAGTCTCATTTGAGCCTCCCATCGGTGGGTGTGTTATATATAAAAAGGGGAAGTGGGTCGGCGGTTGTACACACCGCTTCCGTTAAAGCCCCTGAAGAGAAGCATATGGAGCTTCGAAACGCGTCAGGAAGATCCCGTACGGAGCGGCGTCT
Organism: Lissotriton helveticus; assembly: GCF_964261635.1. NCBI lineage: Eukaryota > Metazoa > Chordata > Amphibia > Caudata > Salamandridae > Lissotriton > Lissotriton helveticus. The sequence goes on from NC_136067.1 coordinate 1,389,783,651, forward strand.
ACGAGTGGATCCCCGTCCTCACCTATACATAAACCAAGCTGCTGTTCGCATGCTACTCAAAGGTGGACACCTTCGAGCATTGATATATATATATATTCACTGAAAAAACCATAGGTTATAGACCATATATAGTTAGGAATTTGCATTTACAAAACCTTGAAAATTCACTGAAAAAACCATAGGTTAGAGACCATATATAGTTAGCTGGACATTTTATTGACATAAAACCAATGAAATTCCATATATAGTTAGTTGCACTAACTATATATCGCGCACCCGCAATCCACTGCTGATGATGTCATATATTACATCATTCATGACATGGTCAGTGACATCACTGATGACATCACTGATGACATCTCAAATGACATCACTGATGACATCACTGATGACATCTCAAATGACATCACTGATGACATCATCTAGTGTCTGTGTGTTTTTGTAAAGTTTAAATATGTTTTACATATTGAAGAATGAGTGGATGTATGGAAGACTGAGTGTGTGTGTGGCTGGCTGGGAGGTGTGTGACTCTGTGCATATCAATGTGTACTTGTATCAGTGATTGTATAAGAGAGTAAGTATGTGTTAGTATATGTGTGAAACGTATGGTGTTCTGTGTTTAACTGTATAGATGAGGAAATCGAAGTGTGATTGATTCTTCACAGGACTGACTAGGTGTATGAGTGCATATGATAGTGTTGTAATAATGAGTGACTGTATGTATGAGTGATTGTATGGGTGAATGAGTGAATGTGTGTGTAGACATAGGAATCAGTGAGTGCGTATGTAGTAACTGGTATTGGTGTGTCATGATGTCATCAGTGATGTCATTTGAGATGTCATCAGTGATGTCATTTGAGATGTCATCAGTGATGTCATCAGTGATGTCACTGAAGTATGGTGTTCTGTGTTTAACTGTATAGATGAGGAAATGGAAGTGTGATTGATTCTTTACAGGACTGACTAGGTGTGTGAGTAACTCCATGGATGAGTGGCAGTGTGTGAGTGTCTGCATAGGTGTATGAGTGCATATGATAGTGTTGTAATAATGAGTGACTGTATGTATGAGTGATTGTATGGGTGAATGAGTGAATGTGTGTGTAGACGTAGGAATCAGTGAGTGCGTATGTAGTAACTGGTATTGGTGTGTCATGATGTCATCAGTGATGTCATTTGAGATGTCATCAGTGATGTCATCAGTGATGTCATTTGAGATGTCATCAGTGATGTCATCAGTGATGTCACTGACCATGTCATGAATGATGTAATATGTGACATCATCAGCAGTGGATTGCGGGTGCGCGATATATAGTTAGTGCAACTAACTATATATGGAATTTCATTGGTTTTATGTCAATAAAATGTTCAGCTAACTATATATGGTCTCTAACCTATGGTTTTTTCAGTGAATTTTCAAGGTTTTGTAAATGCAAATTCCTAACTATATATGGTCTATAACCTATGGTTTTTTCAGTGAATTTCATTGGTTTTTTAAAAGCTAATATCTATAGCTGTAAAATATATTCTTTATTACGTGACGTATCACGTAGCCACGTGAGACGCCTCATGACGCGTCGCATAACCGTGACGTATCGGCTCTGCAGCGCAAACAAAACCCGTAACGTAAGCGTGCCGGAGCACGCTTACAGATATATATATTTTTTTTAACCTTAATTAGACAAAATCCACACGTGCACATATCTTGAGGCCTTGCAAAGGCACATCAAACAAACAGTCCCTACAATTTTGCCAAGTTTGCTGGAAATCTATTCCTTTAATTTTTTTTTTACTGTTTCTCTTGGTTTTCCCCTTGTTACGCTTATCGGGACGCTACCCGGTACGCGAACCGGACGCTCCAAAAACACAAGATGGCGGACTCCCGTTACGCTGCCGGTTAGCTGCCCGGTTCGCGTACCGGGAAGCGCCTCTACCGCGAAAAATCGCGGGGGACTTTAATATCCCCCTCATCAATCCTAGGGGGTCAGGAGGGGTTTACCTTGCCCCCTTTCCTTCATTTCCCCCTTCTTTTTTCACCACATCTTGTCTCTCGAACCTACCGAGAGACAAGATGGCGGCCGCTCCGGACTGTTTACAATATTGACAGCTACGCTGCCAGTTAGCTGCCCGGTTAGCTGCCCGGTGAGCTGCCCGGTGAGCTGCCCGGTTCGCGTACCGGGACGCGCCTCTACGGCGTAAAATCGCAAAAAACATTTTTTTTTTATTTTTTGCCCCGCGGGGCACTTTAATATCCCCCTCATCAATCCTAGGGGGTCAGGAGTGGTCTACCTTGCCCCCTTTCCTTCATTTCCCCCTTCGTTTTTCACCACATCTTGTCTCTCGATCGTACCGAGAGACAAGATGGCGGCCGCTCCGGACTGTTTAGAATGTTGACAGACACCGGAGAGCCAATCAGCTTCGCTTCGCGAAGTTCCGTTACACGTCAGGTACGCGAACCGGGGCGCTAACAGGAGCGCTGTCACAGATATATATATTTTTTTTAAACGTTAATTTCTCAAAATCCACTGGAGCACATATATTGAGACATAGCAAAGGCACGTCGGGCAAACCATATCTACAATTTTGCCAAGTTTCATGTAAATCTATTCAGCCGTTCGAGCTAAAAGTGAGTCCAACCGCCCTATGGAAAAATGAATGGGAAAAACGCATTTTGGGACCCCCCTTTTTTCTCGGCCCCCCCTGACGAAACCCCCCCAGAAACAAAATGTGCCATTTTCCTGAAAATTTCAGCCAATTCCGTCCACAAACGCCAAAGTTATTAGACATAGAATTTTCAGAAATCCCATAGAGAAAAAATCCTAACTATATATACCCACTGGCTATCGCCAGTAGGTAATATACATATATAAACATATATAAACTGCATATCTATATAAATATAAATGCATGCATACATATACATATATGCATACATATGCATGTTATTTACATGAAAGTTTTAAAAACACTAATAAAAATAAAAGCTAAAAAGCCACCTCATTACAAACAGAATGGCTTTAACTTAAACGAGGGCGAGATCTATTGCATTTTCAATGCTTGTTTACTTTGGTTCTATCAAGAAGGCATTCAGATGTGTCACACATTTGCCATAAATTCTGAATGTTAGCACTCTAGTTGCTCATTAGATCACTGTAGTAAAGCTAGTGCTCACCAGGGAAGTCTGCTGCTAATCATGGTTTGCAGCCATTTTCCCGCATTTTTTATCCCGCAGACTTTCAGTCCGCATACCATTATCCCGCAAGGTCATTAACCTCGCATACAATTATCCCGCATTTTTTCAAAACGCATGTGCATTTATCGCGCATGCCTTTACAAAGAATTACGTTTTAAATGCATGTATGGTAAATGCATTTGCGTTGTGAAAACCACGATGACGAGAGAGGTAAGTGGGTTTGTGTTAATTTTTTCGTGGGTTAGTGATTGTGTAGTGTAGTGTAGTGTTGTGTAGTGTAGTGTTGTGTTAGTGTAGTGTAGAGTTGTGGTGGTTGTTTAGTGTAGGGTCATGCTGGGGGTAGTGTTTTAGGGTTTAGGGTTGTGTTGTAGTGTTTGCGTAGTGTAGGGTCATGCTGGGGGTAGTGTTTTAGGGTTTAGGGTAGTGTTGTAGTGTTTGCGTAGTGTAGGGTCATGCTGGGGGTAGTGTTTTAGGGTTTAGGGTTGTGTTGTAGTGTTTGCGTAGTGTAGGGTCATGCTGGGGCTAGTGTTTTAGGGTTTAGGGTAGTGTTGTAGTGTTTGCGTAGTGTAGGGTCATGCTGGGCGTAGTGTTTTAGGGTTTAGGATAGTGTTGTAGTGTTTGCGTAGTGTAGGGTCATGCTGGGGGTAGTGTTTTAGGGTTTTGGGTAGTGTTGTAGTGTTTGCGTAGTGTAGGGTCATGCTGGGGTGTAGTATTTTAGGGTTTAGGGTAGTGTTGTAGTGTTTGCGTAGTGTAGGGTCATGCTGGGGTAGTGTTTTAGGGTTTTGGGTAGTGTTGTAGTGTTTGCGTAGTGTAGGGTCATGCTGGGGGTAGTGTTTTAGGGTTTTGGGTAGTGTTGTAGTGTTTGCGTAGTGTAGGGTCATGCTGGGGTGTAGTGTTTTAGGGTTTTGGGTAGTGTTGTAGTGTTTGCGTAGTGTAGGGTCATGCTGGGGTGTAGTGTTTTAGGGTTTTGGGTAATGTTGTAGTGTTTGCGTAGTGTAGGGTCATGCTGGGGGTAGTGTTTTAGGGTTTTGGGTAGTGTTGTAGTGTTTGCGTAGTGTAGGGTCATGCTGGGGGTAGTGTTTTAGGGTTTTGGGTAGTGTTGTAGTGTTTACGTAGTGTAGGGTCATGCTGGGTGGTAGTGTTTTAGGGTTTTGGGTAGTGTTGTAGTGTTTGCGTAGTGTAGGGTCATGCTGGGGGTAGTGTTTTAGGGTTTTGGGTAGTGTTGTAGTGTTTGCGTAGTGTAGGGTCATGCTGGGGGTAGTGTTTTAGGGTTTTGGGTAGTGTTGTAGTGTTTGCGTAGTGTAGGGTCATGCTGGGGGTAGTGTTTTAGGGTTTAGGGTAGTGTTGTAGTGTTTGCGTAGTGTAGGGTCATGCTGGGGGTAGTGTTTTAGGGTTTAGGGTAGTGTTGTAGTGTTTGCGTAGTGTAGGGTCATGCTGGGGGTAGTGTTTTAGGGTTTAGGGTAGTGTTGTAGTCTTTGCGTAGTGTAGGGTCATGCTGGGGGTAGTGTTTTAGGGTTTAGGGTAGTGTTGTAGTGTTTGCGTAGTGTAGGGTCATGCTGGGGTGTAGTGTTTTAGGGTTTTGGGTAGTGTTGTAGTGTTTGCGTAGTGTAGGGTCATGCTGGGGGTAGTGTTTTAGGGTTTAGGGTAGTGTTGTAGTGTTTGCGTAGTGTAGGGTCATGCTGGGGTGTAGTGTTTTAGGGTTTTGGGTAGTGTTGTAGTGTTTGCGTAGTGTAGGGTCATGCTGGGGGTAGTGTTTTAGGGTTTAGGGTAGTGTTGTAGTGTTTGCGTAGTGTAGGGTCATGCTGGGGGTAGTGTTTTAGGGTTTAGGGTTGTGTTGTAGTGTTTGCGTAGTGTAGGGTCATGCTGGGGGTAGTGTTTTAGGGTTTAGGGTTGTGTTGTAGTGTTTGTGTAGTGTAGGGTCATGCTGGGGGTAGTGTTTTAGGGTTTAGGGTAGTGTTGTAATGTTTGCGTAGTGTAGGGTCATGCTGGCGTGTAGTGTTTTAGGGTTTTGGGTAGTGTTGTAGTGTTTGCGTAGTGTAGGGTCATGCTGGGGGTAGTGTTTTAGGGTTTAGGGTAGTGTTGTACTGTTTGTGTAGTGTAGGGTCATGCTGGGGGTAGTGTTTTAGGGTTTAGGGTAGTTTAGTTGTTTAGTGTATGCTAAAGGCATATTCGTTCTAAAAGTTTTCGTTATTTTAATTTGCGGCCTAATAGTACATGCGGGATTTTTTTTACGGACTGATGGTATGCAGGATTTCGTCATATATTCGCTAATCATACTTTCTATGGCTAAATGAACCCCCTCATTTTGTTCCTTTTTAAATTAAATGTTTTAAGAGTTACCACTTTATTCCAATCAAGATGGCTTCAGGTGTGCCATACCTTTGTAATAAGTAGGACTGTTAGCACTCTAGTTGTTCTTTAGAACACTCTGGGACATTCTGTCATTGGGCTATAGTTGGGCTACATCTGGCTGATATTTGGGCTACATTTGTTTTTTTTTGTCTCTGGTGGCCATCTTTGGGCTACATTGGGCTACATTGGGCTACATTGGGCTACATTTGGGCTCCAACATATATATAGCCCAATGTAGCCCAATATATATTTTTCAAAGTTAATTTTCGTAAAAACCACTGGAGCCTATATCTTGAGACATAGCAAAGGCACATCGGGCTACCAGTCCCTACAATTTTGCCAAGTTTGGTGTAAATCCATTCAGCCGTTCAGGCTAAAAGTGAGGCCAACCGCCCTATGGAAAATTGCATGGGAAAAACACGTTTTGGGACCCCCCTTTTTTCTCGGCCCCCCCTTGATGAAACCCCCCCAAATTTTCAGGGGCTGCTCAGAAACAAAATGTTCCATTTTCCTGAAAATTTCAGCCAGTTCTGTCCTCAAACGCCAAAGTTATTCGACATAGAATTTTCAAAAATCCCATAGGAAAAAAATCCTAACTATATATACCTACTGGCTATCGCCAGTAGGTAATATATATACGTATATACATCCATACTCGACAAGTTTTTGATTTGTTTTTTATATTATCTCTGTAAAGACCTTTACCTGATATTTTATATTATCTCTACCTTTATAGCAAAAAATAAAGACACCCGTGTTAGCTAAAAAATGCTAAAAGGAGGGTCTGTTAGAATTGAAACTTATTATTGCCATATTACTCGTATTTTACCTGATATTATGTTAGCATTTATGTAGCTCTTTCATAATATATTCCTGCTGTATGATGTATGAACACCAACTAATAGGTGCAGATGTTATGTAAGTTAAGTTGACATTTGTGCCACCATTTTAATTCTCGAAGACGCCATTTTGTATTGTAATCAAAACTGTTAATTGATCATTTACGAGAATTGGTCCTTGGTAAGTTTCATTTCTCGAATACTGATTTCTGCTCATTAACATATGCCTTTTCTAATACTTAGAGGCCTTCTCCCACCTGTCTAGTGGGGAGGATAAGCCAGATGACCTTGGCCAGGCTGCGGAATCGAAACTTATGTTCCGCACCCCCATTGTCTTACGAGAGCTACCTTTCCATGGTAGGCGGGTCTTTGTGGAGTCCGCAACATACATATTGTAACATTATGCTTGCTAAAGCCAGTCCCTCTGCAGTCATTATAGGCGGCTGGTCAGATTAAATTCCACTGCAGTGTATTATTGAATAAACTAGTATGCTTGTATTCTCTACTGCGTCATCGACTCTTCATTTCTTGGAAGGCAAGAGGAGGTTAAGAGTGACCACGGTGGCCCTAGTTGGGTCACTTCCTTCACGCCTCTACATTCAAGCAGGCGATGATCCAATCAGACCACCAAATCAATGAATTCCGCACTATCTAAAGGGGGATTTATGATCTGGGCGAGCACGTCCTTCAGCTCATCTTGGAGACCACGATAGAAAAGTGATGTTCTTTTTTCGTCTGGCCATTCTGTTTCGGGAATTATTCTATTGAGGGAGGTAATGTAGGATAGTAAATCCTTGTTTCCCTGACGTAAGTTCAACAGTTCATTGTTACTTCCTTGGATGAACTGATGTTTGGCAAAGAGCTTCTGCATTGTTTCCTTAAAGCGACTGGTATCGTGCAGTACCGGATCATCCTATTCTACAAGTGGAATGAATCATGTAGCCCCAGTCTCACCAAGATACGAGAGGATGAACGCCACCTTTGCAGCATCATCAAGAAACGCCGAAGACCGACAAAGAAAATGTAATTGTCACTGATTCATGAAAATGCTGTATTATGTTTGTTCCCCCAAAAAACGTTTAGGAAGGGCTAATGGAACAGGAGTAGGCGTGGTGACTGTGATTTTTACAGGCTGAGGCCCAGACGTGTCTGTGGCTGCCGCAGAATACTAAAATTGTGGTGGTTGTGATCCAGGGGAAGGAAAAGGTTGGGAAATTCACAACACCAAATATTTCAATGGGCCCATATTCATTTATCAGAATGTTTCATTCAAACTCCCTGGCCAATCCGCTGGGGGTCAAGTTTTATATTTCACTTAAGTTCTGATTAGTTAGTTCTTAGTGAAACATACTAAAATAAATATAACTCTATACCTAACTATTCGTCATGAATCAAGACTCTTTCCTCTGGTCGATGGACCATTAGTTGAGTTAGTTGATGGTTATATTAACAACTATTTAACTAATCTATAGATCTCAGTGAAATAATCACAGACTCAGAGTAAGATTCATAAGTTTTATCTAAAATTTCAGTCATAAAATTGAATGCACATTTGCACATTTACCGTGCAAGCACCATCATTCTTATCATGGGTGAGAAAAATTAATTTAGCAAGAACATTCATTAATTCAGAATTCATTCAACAAAACTAAATGCAAAAGAGTAGATAGATGTAGAGACAAAGGCATATCTATACAATACATTTGCAAAGAAATATGCAAATTTGAGACAGAATGATAATTACCTAATGAAATACTGAAAACCACCCCTCTGGCCAAAGGACTGGTGGGGGTCCCCTGAATTAGGATAAGGAGACAAAGACTATAGGACAGGATCAGGACAGGAAAGATACTTACTAGACTTCTCTATATACCCGACGCACCGGGGCACATCCCTCTCTTACACTTTCTCCCTCCTCGATGTTCTTCCGGAATCTTCTAATCTAATCAGGCTATTATTCAGGTGTGTATCTTTCCAGTCTGTTCTCCCCTCTCTCTCTATTGCTTGCTCATCATACTACATTTTTTAAGTTACTCTAGTTATAGTATTCATTTCTGCATGTCCCACCCTCAAAAATTGCAAATATCGATGGAATATGGACTTTGATTAGACAGGGGCAGGGAAGTTGTCATCACCTCATGCAAACATATTCATTTTAATGAATCCTTCTTTGTCTGGCAGACCCTTCCCCTTTAGCTCATTCACAAATTTTATTTTACTTAATTCCCATACAACTATTGTTGCAAATTAAATAACATTTTCTCAATACAGTTCCATAGTCGAAGGCTTCTTTCACACGACTCTCGTCCTTGAATCTTGGCAGGCTTTCAGCAACGCGGTCATCGGGTCACATTATGACTTCACTTTGCATCCTTAGATTGCTTCTCTTTCACTGCCATTTTCCCTTCATTACGTGCAACAGTAGGCCCAAACGTACACTATTAATAAAGGAATCATAAACAGATTTAAATTTCTCAAATATCTAATTTTAACTGTTCACCACCCTCTTCTACTCTATCCCATGTTATTATTGTTTTCTTTAGGCAGAAGCATTAGCAGCAATAGCTCTCTTTACAATTCAACAAGAATATGCCGGGCATGCAGTACCTCACGACCACATTTTAGTCCTTCTTGCGCATGCGTGAGATTTTTCCCCTCTGAAAGCCGGTTAGTCACATTACTATCATAATTCTGGTTTGCACATGTGCAAAAGTGTTTTCTTGTTTAAAGCACGTTTTAGTCGTATTGCATTTTATTCCACATTAGTGAAGCATCCGGAAAGCTTTTTCCTCCTAAATGTAGGTGTTGTGTACATGCTAATTTCGTCTAATCTACTTTTTTAATGATTAGTACTGTTAATGAGGGATTGCTCCGAGCAAGTTTAGTTTTTCTTGAATCCTTGCTCCATCAATCATTTTTTAGCCATCATAAAATACCCATCTTTACCAAGTGCCAACTTTATTATCTAATCTTGGTATCTACATTGTTCTCTATACGTTCTTCATGTTTAGGTCTCCCCTAGGCAGCACACATGCACTGTCTCTCCGAGATATCTAGTAATCTATATGCGTGGGGAAACTCCGCCTATTGCTTGGTAATTTCGCGCCGCTTGCCATTAGTTAACTTTGGCATTTTCTTTGTCAGCAGTTTTTTTATTGGCTCTTCATCGGATAGGTAACTTTCAGTTATTCCAGATGCAGCACCGCCTAACTACAGTATTGTTGCGCTTACACAGCGTAATTGTCTTTTTTTTTAATAGTGCGCATTAACATGTGCGCGCTACCTTACATTATACGCATGCGCAAAGAAGAGATTTTAACATATTTTCATTCAGCGCTTTGCCCGTTTCAGGAGCACTGCACTTTATCTACTGGTTTGATCTTTGAACTGTTTGTATTTTTTGCAGCTCAGCAGATTATACTGATACCCTGTCGCTCTTTGCTTTGCTTCAGTGAAAGTATTGCGATCTTCACTTTCACCCTTTTGCTGCTTAACTATGCCTATTGCAGCTCCTTTTCTTTTGCCCAGGCTGATCTACTCCAGTTTTGCTTAGTGTAATGGTGCCTGTGCATCTTCTTTTTTAAATGTGTGACTCGCAATGGCACCCATGTTTTTTTTTTAAATGCTGGTTAAGTTAACAAAAAATATATATATTTATTTTTGCAGCGTGGGACGCTTTAAGAATAGCATCCGAGCACCTTACTTTTTTCCAGCTTTTAATACGTGCACACTAGGATCCCGCTCTATCCGGCTAAGTCGACACTGCCTCACAGCCCCCCTCCATGCCGAATCCACAACAACAAGACGGTATGAGGCACAGGATGGGGCGCACATGGCTCTGAGCAAGGACCCCCTAAAACGGTATTCACCGGCTCCTGAGCACAATGGTGCGCTAGTAAAGGGAAGCTAATCACAAAACCAGCAAAACCCAATGAAGCTCCCAATGGCTAGGCATACAAAGTTGTGGGGGCGTACATCAGCTTAGTAGTATGATGGTATTTAGTGTGGACTGCAGTTAATTCCGTGTACAGTATATCTTGTTTTTCTTCTTTCCTTTCTCTTTCCTCCCACCGCTCGGTTACCAGTTATCCCTTCGGAAAAAAGTTTCAACCGTAAGCATTTGTAATGAAATAAAGAAATTTTTATGCTAACCAAGTATACTATCTGTATATACCTTGTGTATATTTGCTAGCTAAATGGCTGAAGCTAAGTGGCACTGACTCAAACTCCATGCAGAGCACTATGTTGCTGTACCATGTTCCGATTACTCATTCCCACAGCCAAGCAGCCGAGCAGCTGCCCCCTACTTAGTGCCCCACACCCTCTTCCTATCTTGTTCGGCCGCTCCACTGTGGATGCAGTCACATCCGAAGGGGATGAGTGCATGAAGGTGGCCTTAACGCAGCTGCTCGGGCTTCAAACCCCCTGCCTGCAGAAGACTGGAGATCTTGGTAAGCTGGGTCCCCTTTGCGGGGAGAGATAGGTGGTTGTGTTATATGAACCAGAGAGGTTATAATGGGTGATTGAACTGAATCTGAATACTTCACGCTGTCACATGACTTTTTCTTGCACTTCCTGGTATTGATACATGGTAATGGGGATAGTGGTGTCACCCTTTTCTACACTCTGCAGACAGGGTGATATATTCTTGGGAGTGGTGTGCTCACAAGTGGACCAGCTATGCCAATCCTCCTTGAGCAATGAAATATTCATGGGGTAATACTTACAAAGGCCACTTGCTGATAACGCTAGATTGCCCCACAAAAATGAAGGTGATGGTCATATTCGCAAGGGACATTGTCTCCATGACTTATTTTAAAAACGTGCACCCACTCAGCTCCTAGATTGTGGAAGGCCCCTTGGACATGGATTTGGGATTGAAGAGGAGATGCACAGCCGGGGTCACAGACAGCACAAATGTCAATGCTAGGGTACATCATGGTGTGGGTCACTGAGTGCGGCGGAGGTTCCATGGTGAGAGAATGAACGGAGGGCTCAATCTAGTGTACTGTTGAATGCAACACAGAGACACCTCTTTCCAGGTGTCTCTTCTCCTCTCTCCCTCTCTGCGTCAGTCTCTTTTCCCTCCCTTCTAACTCTTCCTCTCTATGTGTCCATGTTGTGCTCTCGCCACTGCTTTCTTTTTACACCTCTCTCCCATTACTGTCACACAGTCACTTCTTATTTCTCTCATGCCCTCTTTCTCTCGATGTCTCTCTCTCACCTCTCTCACACACATCTCCTCCTTCCTTTTGTCCCTCCACCACTGTTATCTCTCACATACCACCTTCTCCCTAGCCACCTATCACTTCTCTCTTTCTGCTTCTACTTCCCTCTCTCTTGTTGTGGTTTTCGGGGCTGGATTAGTAAGAGTCACATGTAGTTAACACAAAACTGACAAGCTATCAGCTTGTGGACCACACATAGGATAAAAAAGCATGTGCAATTCAACAGGTCTCGCATTTATGCGAGTTTGAGCTATTGGCATTGTAAATGACAATGCCTTTTATTTATGTTTTGGTTTTTGAAACATAAATTAAGCACATTTACAATGCCAATTACTTAAACACGCGTAAATGCGAGACCTATTGCATTGCAAATGCTTGTTCTCTTTCATGTCTAGTTCTTTCATTTCATCATATAGATTGTGATCCCATACTTCAAAAACCTTTTTGTCCTTTCCCCCTTTTCTTTATTGCTTTTTTATCTTTAGTTTATTTTCTTCTCCTTTTATTTGTTTGTCAACTGCCACCCTTTGTGTCAAAGTCTTTTCCTTTTAAGGTGGTCTCAATTTGCTTTCAACAGTTCCTTCTTAAGTGACACTTTCTTGTTCTTCATTCAGATCAAGATTTTTAAAGTCCTCGAGAATGACATAAGTTCATTTAGGAGCCATAAATTTTCTGGTTGGAACTCTCACTCTCTTCGATCTCCATAAAGATCTTCTACTTGATTGTTCTTGCTCAGCTTGACTTGATACTTCATTTACTTGTTCTAGTTCTTTTCCAGTTTTCCTTTTTAGGAAGTATCTGAGTCTCATCACTCTGCTCGGCCTGTGATCACCTTTTCTGACCCTCTTGGTTTGTACTGCCTTTTCACCTTCTTCGCCTATTTCGAGTGTCCTTTTATTTTCTCTTTCTTCTAATTGAACTTGTTCTGGACTTTTTGATTTTTCCCTTTATGTTGACTGAATTTGTACTGGACCTTTCAGTCTTTCCTCTCCATCTTCTGACAGAGTTTTATCTGGACCTTTCAGTTGTTCTTCTTTTTCTGACTGAGCTTTATCTGGATTTTCAGCACTGGATTCTTCTGTAATTTGATCAATTTGTTCTGGTCTTTCAAGTTCTTGCTCTTCCTCGGTCTCTATAACAGTCTCTCGAGACCTAGTAACTGGTGCCCACCCTACTTGACCTCTGCTTGGTTGCTCATCATTGATGCGTTCTTCAGAGTCTGGTTCTCTGATCTCTTTGACTTCACAACTTTCAGCTTCTGGTTCTTCTCTTTGTTCTACTAGTTGCTGCTCTTGTTGTTCGGGTGGACTTGGGACTCTTTGTGTATGGCTGGCATGGATCCAGTTTGGTAAGCCAGCACACTTCACTGCTGTTGTCCTGACTAATATACCTTGATGTGGTCCTTTCCACCTGGGTTCTAAGTACGATTTCCTTGTGTACTTCTTTACCACAACCCAGTCTCCTGGACACAAATCATGAGCTTGATTCGGCTGTGCTGGGGTTGCATCTTCTCCAACCTCGTGAGACACAGAACGTACCAGATCAGCTAGTCCTTTACAATATGCCAACACTAGATCATCAGTTATATTCATCAGTTTGGTTCAAGGTATAAATGCTTGTCTCATTGATCTTCCTGTGAGGATTTCATGTGGAATCAATCACGTCCTTCTGTCAGGAATGCTTCTAAGACTCATCAATACAAGGGGCAAAGCATCAGACCATTTCAGTGAAGTGGATGCACACACTTTCCCTAATCTGCATTTTATTGTGCCATTGAGCTGCTCAACTACCCCAGAGGCTTCAGGTCAATAGGCACAATGTAATTTCTGCTCAATTTTGAAAGCTGTACAAAATAATTCAATTATCTCATTATTAAAATAAGGTCCTCTATCTGATTCCAAAGTGACTGCAAATCCGAATCTGTGAACGAGGTCTCTCAACAGTAGCTTGGCAACTGTGAGACTGTTATTCCTTCTTGTGGGATAGGCTTCCCTCCATCGAGAAAACAGACATACGATGACAAGGACATACTTCAGACAGTTGCACAGTGGCAACTCTATAAAATCAAGTTGCAGTCTTGTAAATAGTACCTCTGCCTTTCCAATTTTGCCCCAGCTGACAACTGTTTTTCTACCTGGGTTTTACTGTTGGCAGGTCAAACACCTCTGGCAGAGACTCACTGCAAACACCATAAACTTGGGATTGTACCATGTCTGTCAGAAATGTCTAATCATGGCATCTCTCCCAATGTGTGTAGCTCCATGAAATACCCTAGCCATTTGTGATAATAAACTATCTGGCATTATTGGTCTACCATCTGGACACATCCACACCTCGTCAATGATCTTCTTGTGCAACCTGACTTAATCCAAAGTTCCTTTTCTTTTGCATCTGCCTCATCAAAAACATTAGTTGGCAATTGGTAACTTCTTTTTCCAACCTTCTGTTCAAAGACATTTTATTCTCAGCACAAAATTGTGCAACCTGGTCGGCATATCTTTTGCCATGTGTCACATAGTCATTTCCTGACTTATTTGCGGAACACTTGACCACTGCAATTTCTCTTGGCAATTGTAGTGCTTACAATAGTTCTTTGACATGTTTATTATTCCTGATAGGAGAACCTGAAGAAGTCAGAAATCCCCTTTGCATCCATAATTGGCCAAAGTAGTGCGCAACTCCAAAACCATATTGACTATCCGTAAAAATCGTTACTCTCAATTTCCTACCAATTTTGCATGCTTTTGTTAAAGTGAACAATTCAGCTATTTGTGCAGGCTTGACTCCTTTTAGACAGTATGCTTCCAGGATAGCTGATATGGTACATACAGCATAGGCAGAACTCAATTTTGCACTTTCTTTCCTCAAGCAGGACCCATCTACAAACATTACAGCGTCTGATTCTTCTAAGGGGACATCAAGAATGTCTGATCTGGGCTTTGTACACATTTTTGTCAAATCCAAACAATCATGATCAACTTCTTCTTTCACTTCCTCACAATATGGAGTGGGCAACAAGCTTGCTGGGATAACCGTGGTGCATCTTATCACACTTACATTTTCAGCACCCAGTATTACCCTTTCATACTTTGTCAGCCGACTAGGGGTCAGGTGTTGAGTACGAGTCCTTGTTAAAAGGATCTCAACTGAATGTGGCACATACACCTTTATGGGATGTCCCATCACAAGAGATTCACTCTGTTCCAGGCTCACACAAATAGCAGCTACTGCTTTTAAGCGACCATGCAATGCCGCAGGCACTGAATCCAGAGTGGCAGAAAAGTATGCCACTGGCCGTCGCGATAATCCATGTCTCCGAGTTAACACTGAAAGTGCACATCCTTCCCTTCCTCAACAGAACAAAGAAAATTCTTTTGTATAGTCTGGCATTCCCAATGCTGGTGCTTGACACAAACAATCTCTCAGTTTTATGAATGTATCCTCACTTTAATCATCCCATTCAATCGGATCTATCACATACTTTCGTGTTAACGTTATTAAAGGTTTTGCAAGCAGTGAGAATCCATTGATCCACTGTCGACAATATCCAACCACTCCTAAAAATATTCGCACTTCTTTCTTAGTTTTAGGCAGACTCATTTGGCGAATCAATTTTATCCTTTCTGGTGTCACCTTCCTGACTCCTATCTTGTGTCCCAAATATTGAACTTCTTGTTGACAAAACTGCAATTTTCTGGCAACATCTTGTGTCCTCCTTCTGGTAGATGGTTCAGTAAAACAATTGTGTCAGTGACACAAGCTTCTATTGTCTCTTTGATGCCACCAATAGGTCATCAATGTACTGAAACAATACTGAATTTCCTTGCATAACCAATGTCTCCAGGCACTTTTCAAAAATCTGATAAAAAATCGAGGGGCTCTCTGTGTACCCTTGAGGAACTCGCCACCATGCCAAAACACGGTCTCCAAATCGGAATGCAAAAAGATATTGGCTATCCGGATGCAAAGGAATCAAAAAGAATGCCTGGCGCAAATCAACCACTGTGTACCAATGTGCATCCCAAGGTATCTAATACAAAATCACCGCTGGATTTGGTACCACTGCATCACACTGGTACTACTGTCTTATTAATCTTCCCCAAATCTTGGACTATTCTATACTTTCCACTAGGCTTTTTAAGCCCCATGATTGGTGAATTACAATGACTACTCAATATTTCCTTTAGAATACCTTGTTCAATCATTTGGTCAATTACTGGAGCAACTCCTGCTCTTACCTCTGGACTCATTCTGTATTGGGGTGTATTCAGATACATTGCATCCTCTTTTACCATTATTTTAATTGGGTCTACATTTGTCATTAGACCAATTTATTTCCCAGAAAAATCCCACACATCTGATCTCACTGTATTTTTCAGTTCATCAGGCAAACCACTGTCAGTAAGAAGTGAAAACATCACATCCACCTCTGTCCCTTGTTTCGCCCACATCATTGTAAAAACAACATCTTCAGCAGATGTTTGGAAAGCAATACCATCAGGCGTACAGAAGCTAGTGCAATTCATCTTGCACAGCAAATCCCTCCCTAGCAGGTTTACTGGATTCAAATGTTTGACTTCTTTATATCTATTCCAAATTCTGAAGCTACCTACACTATTTTCTCATGAAGATTCTTTGTTCTCCATGTTATGCTCTTGCACATAAACAAAAATTCCTCATCTCCATATGAACCCAATCTGTCTGAACTTATGGTGCCAATAATCATCTCTTCCAAATCCACTTGCAATTTACTTACATCTATTTTCTGTGGTTGGGGTTTTTTTCTTTTCTATTCTCTTTGCCCATTCCTCCAGATCTTCTGCTGAAAATCCTATAGAATTCCCTGCTACTGGAGTGACAGTCAGTTCTTTCCTTCTATTATTTACGGTTCAAATTCTCTTCAGGGTTTCAGTTACTGACTCAAGATTTGAGAGATCAAATAACAACACATTTGAATCACACTCACTAGTTTGATCTTCTAAAACCACTACCTCTTTTCTAGTATTATTCTGTGGGATTGTCACTGTTTGTAATTTCTAGGTGTCTTGTTTATCACCATACAAGGGAATAACAGGATCAATTGTTACTGGTACTGTCACTGCTTCAGCATTCAAACCTAAGATTGCCGAGGCCATGGACCTCGCTTGACAGCCCCTATGCATACAGCCCCGTTCTCCGCAGTTTCCTGCTCCCCCAAACCGGAGCTCTCATCGGACTGAAGCGCGGCTCTTACCTTCTCTGACATACCCTGGAGGAAGCCGGTTGAGGAACCTGTCTGGCACTGCGCTGATACCTGGCCCGGAGATGGCATCTGAGAGTCCCTTGCTGCAAAGGGAAAGTGGCATCTGACTGTCTAGAGGGGTATCCACGCAGCTCAGGACCGTGCCTAGATTGACTTCTGGAGCGCAACCCGAACCAACACAGCACCTGACCCTCTTAGATCCCTGATGTGAATTTGGAACAACCTCCTGGAGCCCAGGACTACCCTTTGACTGCCTCAGAGATGCTGGTGACGCCTAGCCCACACAAAGGTACCTGCTATGTCTGTGTCATTTTCGCCCCCTTGCAGCACCCACCTCATTCTCCCCACTAAATTCTGGATCAGCACTGAAGCTGGATCAACACTTAAAATGCTATTCCATTACTCCGTAGCCCTTTCTACCTACCGAACCCCTCAGCGACCTTAATAGCGACGGCCTTCACGTACCTGCTAGTCACACAAAACCAAAACAATGGCACCGGACACCCCAATTTCCGTCAAATCACCCTTGATCCACAAGAAATCGCTAGGCGTGAACGCCTTGGCAATTAGCTTCCCCCAATCTCTCCATCAAAGCGAGAAGAAACCGCAAACACAATCTAATCAGGCAACATTCTGAATCACTATTTGTGGACACCTACCACTGCACCTCGAAAGGACAGGTAAAGATGAATCTCATCTTCCACGCGGACAGACCCGAGGACTGGATCACTACACTAAGATCGCAACTTCGCATATATAAAACGACGACCATCACACATAGCTGTAAACTGACGACCTCTCTCCCTAATTACATGCTAACAACGAGAACCTTGAGGCCTTTGATTCCCTCTTCGCTGCTCTCCGTTCAGCCCATCTGCACTCCCTTCGATATGCACCGACCCACCCCCCTCTCCCTAGACACCCTTCCCCACTAGGGGAGACAAATATCCATTCCCTCCCCCCTGGTGAGACCATTCAGCCCCCCTGCTAGTCACTCCTCCCACTCCGCCGTTTATATTAACCACGACCATCAATCTTTCGAGGTGGATTTGACCCCATCACCTCCTCAGACTCACCCTCCTCTACACCCCATCACCATCCCACGAGTCTGGCCCACTGACCCCCTTCTTAATCCTGTAGAACCACAGAGGAAGAGCTCTGGACTCGACCCCTCACTGAGGGTCGTGGATAGTGGTAGTCTGAGCGACCCAATTAGCACTGGACACCACAATGCGTTCTCACCCCCCTTTTCAAGGGCGGTCCATACCCACAACTGCATGCCCCCTGCCCCTGCCCCGGAAATCATAATGCACCAGCTGACCCTATTAGAGAGTCAGCTAGAAATAATATTCAGAGGCCTTGATGAAATCCTATTCAACCTAGACAAGACTCGAATGCCCCAGCAACCCCATACTAGGCCCTCCTCACTGACCAACTCCAACTTCTTAAAACCCCACTCCGAGCCCTCCTTCACCTTCGAAAACCGGCTCCAGAGGCCTACAAAAACTGACGCTGAGATCCCGTCACAGACCCCCACTAGAATCAAATCCCCTGTGTCCAGGCTTCAGAGTCCCTCTATTAAAGATGGGGTAACCCAGACTCATAGACCGTCCAGGACCATAGCAGCAATGTCCGCGGAAGAAGCAGCGGACTTAGCCGCTACTTACGACTCTCCCCCCACAGCCTCCCCTAAATCCAATATCCAAGTGATCACAGGCTTCAGAAGAGAATACCCCCCTCAAAATCCTCTAGACCCCTGCCCTCCCTCTCCTCCATATCCAAGGCCACTTCCGAAGAGTATCCTAGTAAAAAGAAACTATCCACTAACTGCCTGCTCATTAACTGTAGATCTGCTCCCAAACATGCAACGGAATTAGCAGAAGCCATCCTCTCGCATGATCTAGACATTGCGTTCATCACGGAGACATGGCTAAATGAGATTTCCCCTCCCTGTCTTGATAAGCTCGTACCCCCAGGTTACGCCATCGTCAACAAAGATAGAAAAGATCAACGAGGTGAAGGTGTAGCCATCATCCACAAGAACGACATAGACATCATTGTAACTGACTCCTGCAAGTACAGCTCCTTTGCATGTCTTTCTGTCATCATTAAGACTAAGGACAACAGCTTGTTAGCCTGTCACCTTCTCTATCACCAGGCAACACCCCCACATTTGGTGAACACTTAGATTGCCCATTGCGCACTAAAAGACAATAACTCCCTAATCCTGGATGATCTCAACCTGCGCTGGAATGAAACCAACAACTCTCTAATTCAATCTCTCAATAACTTTCTCTGTGACAACAACCTTTCCCAACACTGTTCGGAAGAAACTCACAATAAAGGAGCAACCTTAGATGCCATCATCACCCACAGTGATGCAATCACTATCGACAACATTCTTCTAGTTGACTGGTCTGATCACCACATGATCTTGTTCTGCATCAACCAAAAATTCGTAACCCGTCCTCCTGTTCACGACCCTCCCAAATGGTCCAGAAATATCACCCAGATATTCCTAGATGTCATGGTAGAAAGGCTAAATTTGCTCCTCCCTAGCCACAACGAGCTCTCCACAACTGATCTCACCTCGCTTTACAACTCGAATATGGTAACCTTGCTCGACCAACTTGCACCCCTGAAACTAAAATAAATCGTCCTATTCCATCCAGATTTTGGTTCGACTCAGACATCAATGATGAAAGGAGGCAACTAAGAGTCATAGAAAGACGATGGAGGACCATGCCCACTACTGTTAATCGTGACCAACTTAGAGCTTTCCAGAAGAAATACAACAGTTATATCAAAAACAAAAAATATATGTACTTTCGCTCCGCACTGGATAGCGCCAAGAACAGACCCAAGGAGCTCTTTAATATCATCAGACGCCAAACCTCCAAACCTGATACGTCCCTATGGCCTGCATCCAAAGAACGGTGCAACAACTTCGCCAACTTCTTCAATGATAAGATCTCCAAGATCGAGCGATCTCTCGACACCAATTGTGCCCCCCTTTCCGGTAGCAGCCAGGGTGGGGTGTTTGGTAACGCTTCCTCTCTCACTATTATACCATGGTCACTCTTCCAGCCCGTCCCTGAAGAAGTGATAACTAAACTTATCTCCACCTCCAAACCGTCATCCCATGCCCTAGACCCTTTACCTGCTCAACTCACCAAAAAGCTGAATTCCACCTAGCCCCACTCTGGTGTAGGATTATTAACAGCTCCCTAAAAACCGAAGTCTTCCCAGATTATCTGAAAGTAGGACAAGTAACCCCACTGCTGAAAAAAACAGGCCTTGACATCAACGACCTGAACAACTTCAGACCCATCTCCAACCTTCCCCTCCTCTCCAAAATCCTAGAAAAATGTGTACTCCAACAACTAACCCAACACCTAGACAATACCAACCTTCTCGACTCCCATCAGTCAGGATTCAGGAAAGGTTGCAGCACCGAAAACGTGATCCTCCACATAATTGATGATATCCACAAATCATTAGACTCGGATCAATGTTGCCTCCTCATTCTCCTAGACCTGTCGGCAGCATTCGACACAGTTGACCACAAACTTCTCCTCAAGGCTCTCGAAGACAGGGCCGGTCTGGACGAGGTGGTCCTCAAATGGTTTGCTTCTTTCCTCCACAACTGCTTCCAGAGAATCAAAATCAAAACGTTTGAGTCCAACCTCCACCCCGTCAATAGGGAAGTACCCCAAGGATCAGTGCTCTTCCCTCAACTCTTCAACATTTATATGGAACCCCTCGCCTCCCTACTCAGAAAAGCCAACATCCCTTTTCACTTGTATGCTGACGATACTCAAATTTATTTGGAAATCTCCTCGGCCAAAGACATTCAAAGACTCAACGAAACACTAAGAGAAGTGCAACTTTGGCTGACTAGAAACCACTTAAAACTGAACCCGGACAAAACTGACCTTCTCCTCATTTCAAACAAAGATGAGAATCCACAAATGGCCAAGTGGTTAAAAGCTATCAGCGCGCTCAATGGGAACCTCACCCTGGCTGACTCTGTCAAATCTTTAGGCATCACCCTATACTCAAAACTCGACATGACCAAACACATTTAGATCTCGGCGAAGAGCGCCTTCCTTAACCTGAGGCTTCTGCACAAAATTAAACCTTTTATCCCATCCAAAGATCTCAAACTAGCCACCCAGGCTTTGGTACTGTCTAGACTGGACTATGGGAACGCAGTCCTCTCTTGAATAGCGAAAACACATCTTGCCCCTCTGAAAACAACTCTCAACGCGGCTGCCAGAATGGTCACAGGAATAAAGAAATTTGATCACATCTCTCCTGCACTAAAAGATCTCAAGTGGCTACCAATAGAATAGCCGGCGAATTTCAGAACACCCTGTCTCACCAACAAAGCCCTTCACACAGGCAAACCTGAATATCTGGCGGCTAAACTCCAAAAGTCTGGCCAGAACAGAACTCTCAGAAGCTCTAACACCCTACTCTTCATCCCGCTAAAATCACGAAAACAGAAAACGGTGGCCA
Source organism: Lissotriton helveticus (assembly GCF_964261635.1). Classification (NCBI taxonomy): domain Eukaryota; kingdom Metazoa; phylum Chordata; class Amphibia; order Caudata; family Salamandridae; genus Lissotriton; species Lissotriton helveticus. The sequence goes on from NC_136067.1 coordinate 1,389,805,023, forward strand.
GGTCCTTCGTTGGTAAAGCGTTCAAAATCTGGGACTCTATTCCCCCTCACATCAGAACTACTCTTTCTTTCACTAAATTAAAAAATCAGCTCAAAACCCTCTTCCTCAATCGAGCCCTAGCGATCAGATAGAAACAGCTGTAGCCCTGTGATTGACACCTCACCCCTCCTGGATGCGGTGTTTTCAAGTCCTCGCAACGGAACTTTGTGTCATTGTCATTCATCTGATCCCCTAGAGTGTCATATGGGTATCTAGGTAACAATCTTCTATTAATTCTTCTACCTCCACTGTATTTTCCTCGTTCAAATGCCTCACATTCCCATTCCTCCAAAGCATCATTCTGTGTTAACCTAGGATTTGGTTCTAATGAATTCATCCTATTTCTTATATTCTGAAGAATCCTTACATTGAACGTACCATGCTCTGGAAAAGCTAGAACACCATCACCTTTCGTAGATTCTATCAAATTTTCCAACCACACACAAGTATGATATCCTCTTTCCATCATCATAAACGAACAGTCGTGTTAGGAGGTGGCATAAGAATTCCCTCTCTAGTTACTATACGCTTATCCTTCTTAAAGAAATTATTGATTTTATGAATCAACTTCTACCGTATTTTCACATATCCTGTTTGTTAACACTCGTCCTATAGCAGCACGACTAACACCAAAAATCGAATCAGAACTCGCTACGTTTTCTTTTCCACAACTAATACCAATGCTGTTCTTGTTCACTGGCCAATAAAAGCTTACAAAACACCCACTTGTCTGACCAATGCTAGCACGGCTCTTTATGACGTCAGTATTACTCCTTCTACTGACCCTCCCTTTACAATATGCACTTGTTATACGCCCGCTGTTTCAATCAATACCAGCGTGGCTCTCTGTGACGTCAGTATGACTCCTGCTACTGACCCTCCCTTTACAAGGTAATACGAAAATGTATTTTCAAATTTTTCTTTTAGATTTTCTGTTAGTAACAACGTAAAAATAGCCCTACTCTGTCTGCTCCAATAAACCAAAGATAGTTTTCTTCATTCGCTTCAAAGTGAAAGTACTTCCTGTCACAACAAGTAAAAACCACTGTTTACACTTCACTTAAGCTTGGGGAGTGCCTACCACTCCTCTAGGGGTACTCATCTCTTGAGTAAGGCCAAAGTTTCACAGGGGGGCCCTTTGCTGTCATTCACACTCTACTCTTACACGATATAATCCCTAATATAATACCTACAGCCCTTCATAGCTTTTAGGTATTATGACAACAGACGAGTAACCTTCTGCAGTGTGATTTCCTTACCATACTCTTCTAAATTCCATTCCAGGGATTCCCAGATATCTCTGTCCCTGTACTTCTAGACAACATAGAATGCAACACTAACTCTAAGGGCCAGATGTAGGTAATTTTATTTTACCACTTCTTAAATACCGAATCATACCGATTTGCTATTTAAGAAGTAGTAAAATAGAGGGGGGGAGATTCGGTATTTCAGAATCGGTAAATACCAAATCGTTAAGATTCGGTATTTACCGATTCAGTAAATACCGATTCGGTAATGCCCATTGATTCCTATGGGCATTAAAGCCCATAGGAATCAATGGGCATTACCGAATCGGTATTTACAGATTCGGTAAATACCGATTTCAGCAAGGGTGCAGGGGGTGTCACTTTGACACCCTCTAGCACCCCAAATACAGGCATGTGTGCCATGTGGCACACAGACATGCCCATGCACACCTGAATTCGGTATTTTACCACCCAATGGGATTGGGTGGTAAAATACCGAATTCTGAAGGCCTGTAGCACTGTAAACAGTGCTACCTACATCTCGGTTTTACCGAATCGGTAAAATTACCGATTCGGTATTTTACAGATTCGGTAAATTTATCGTTTCGGTAAATTTACCGAATCTGTAAAATATTGGCCCCTACATCTCGAAGACCAATTACCGGTCGGTAACGTCCGAAATCGGCCGTTACCGACCGGTAATTGGCGACCTACATCAGGCCCTTAGTGTTAAACATATAGTTAATAATCAATAATCTTTAATCAATAGCTAATACTCTCCAAACTAATCAATAATAACCATAACTCTGCTACCAGAAAAACTGATCCAGCGGAAGGCCAAGGTTGGGAAATTCACAACACCAAAGATTTCAATGGGCCCATATTCATTTATCCGAATGTTTCATTCAAACTCCCTACCAATATGCTGGCGGTCAAGTTTTATATTTCACTTCAGTTTTAATTAGTTAGTTCTCTGTGAAATATACTAAAATAAATATAATACAATTCCTAACTAATCTTCACAAATCAACACTCTTTCCTCTGGTTGATGGACCATTAGTTGAGTTAGATGATGGTGATATTAACAACTATTTAACTAATTTTAAGATCTCAGTAAAATAACCACAGACTCGGGGTAAGATTCATAAGCTTTATCTAAAATTTCAGCCATAAAATTGAACGCTCATTTGCAGATTCACAGCGCAAGCACCATCATTGTTATCATGGGAGAGAAAAATGTATTTAGCAAGAACATTCATTAACTGAGAATTCATTTAACAAAACTAAATGTAAAAGAGTGGATAGATGTAGAGACAAAAGGCATATGGATAAAATACATTTGCAAATAAATATGCACATTTGAGACAGAATGATAATTACCTAATGAAATACTGAAAACCTCCCCTCTGGCCAAAGGAATGGTGGGGGTCCCCCGAATTAGTATCAGGAGAAAAAGACTATAGGACTGGATCAAGATAGAACAGATACTTACAAGACTTCTCCATATAACCGACGCAGAGGGGTGCATCCCTCTCTTACACTTCTCCTTCCTCGATGTTCTTTTGGAATCTTCTAATCTAATCCGGCTATCATTCAGGCGTGAATCTTCCCAGTCTGTTCTCTCCTCTCCTCATCAGCAGAAGCTCATGCCTCTCTCTCTCTTGCTTGCTCATCATACTACATTTTTTAAGTTACTCTAGTTATAGTCTTCATTTCTACATGTCCCACACTCAAAAGTTGCAAATATCGATGGAATACGGACTTTGATTGGACAGGGGCAGGGGAGTTGTCATCACCTCATGCTGTCATATTAATTTGTATTAATCCTTCTTTGTCTGGCAAACCCTTCCCCTTTAGCTCATTCACACACTTTATTTTACTTAATTCCCATACATCTATTGTTGCAAATTAAATAACTTTTTCTCAATACAGTTCCATAGTCGAGGAATCTTTCACATGACTCTCGTCCTTGAATCTTGGCAGGCTTTCATCAACGCGGTCATCGGGTCACATTATGACTTCACTGCGCATGCGTAGCTTGCTTCTCTTTTGCCGTCATTTTCCCTTCATTACATGCAACAGTAGGCCCAAACGTACACTATTAATAAAGGAGATGTTAATTTGTCAAATATATAATTTTCACTGTTCACCACCCTCTTCTACTCTATCCCATGTTATAATTGTTTTCTTTTTTTCGTCTAATATACCATTTTAACGATTTGTACTGTTAATGAGGGATTGCTCTGAGCAAGTTTAGTTTTTCTTGAATCCTTGCTCCATCAGTTGGACCTCCATTTTAGGTATCACAATGGTGTTATCCCAGGGAGTATCTCGTGGTTTGCACCATTGCAGTTTGCACTGCACCATGTGATTTGATTGTTTCAAGATGGCTACCTCATGCTGAAACTCTATGAAAGGTCTGGACAACTCCTATAGAGGAGTGGCCTCATCAAAAAGGGCATCCACTGCCAGGCAGACTTTACTTTTGTGGCTTGGCTTCATGTGAGATGTAAGTCCAGCCACTCATCTGAAATCCAGGACGTTCTGCAGGGGCGATGATAGTTCCTCAACCCGCCCAGAACACCTCTCAGCCCTACTGACTAGACAGGAGCCCTGGCAGGTGTTCCAAGAGGGAAGGGGATTGGGACAAGAGAGAAAAGAGAAGCGAAGACACTGTCACGATCCGCCAACTGGCCAGCCAGGATCTGGGTTCCAGGAAAGCAGGCGTAGCGTTCGTCTTAACATTAGGAATAGGAACAGTTATTAACAACTGAGAGAACCCAAGGAGTCCCCACTAATATCTGTATATCACTTTCACCCTCAGGAGTTACCTCTGTAGTGATGCTGTGAATTTGTACTCTGTAACACTGTACTCTAGGACTAAGTCTCGTCTAAGGAACATAAATCAGTTATGTGGGAAGAGAACAACTGGTTCTAAAAAACACAAGGAGCAAATGTATTTGACTGTCATGCACATTTTAGGATACACACTCAGTACGCCCTTATTTGCACACACTCTCACCTTCCACGGCTTGCATACGCTCCTTAAACCTAGAAAAAGTGTTTTGATTTATGCGCAGACAGGCACATTACATCAAATGCTTCAGCGAGCTCACAGTAAGCTAAATCTCACCAAAATCCAAATGTCACCAAAATCCGAAGCCCAGTGGAAAAGTAACGTCAGCACAAGGGCATTGTGATTAATGCAAGCAGAGGTTTTAAAGTTTACACAATGTCATCAAAAAGACCCTAACACACTATGCATACTAAGTGGAACCAAGACATGTGCACTTAGCTTTTCCGAGTCTCGTTTACTGTCTCATGGTCTTTCCTTGCTGGAGCCGGATTGAAGGACGGTCTCCGCTGCCTTGAGAATCTACGGGAGAGACGATGACTTGGCTGGAGGCTTCGTTGATGCGACAGGAGACTTGTCCAATGACTGCGGTCCTCATGCTGCAGCACGACAACGAGGGCAGAAAGCCAAGCGGTGAGGGTTATGGGGTGTGGCTATTTATAACCAATTCTTGGACGTAGCCGGGCATGTTATAGCAAAGTGCCTGGCAACGTTGCTGCTCCACGTGACCAGCCCCGGCATGTCCGAGCCTCTTGTGTTTACCTGGAAACGGAGAAACAAAGCTGATGCGCGTTCTCTTTTAGCGAGCATAATGGAACCAATGGAATTAAATTAAATAAAACTACTGCCAAGTGAAAATGTAATAATGGCAGCATGACTTGGTACACAACAAGCATTGGCAAACACAAAAGAAAAAACAGTATATAATAAGTATTTGCAACATGCTTTGTCACACAACATATATTGGAAAAACCTAAAGAAAGAAATGCATCATAGTTTTCAGGCACACATTAAAACATGGTTAGTATGGAGTCCATGGGGATGCTGACAGATGACACAAGCCTGGTGTGCATTCCTGACACAGTCAGGGTGTCAAGGATGACAGTGCCACCGACACCCCCCTGCAATGGATCACGCAGGACACCTGGTGGAGACGACACTGCCTACATGGATGACAAGTTTGATTAATTGTTGGCCGCCATTGATGCATCGGGGAAATGCCTAGATGGAAAAATTGATTTCCAGTCCGTGGATCTGGGTCTGATCCGTGAAGATTCACAGAAGGTTTCAGAGAGGGTCTTGGCCTTAGAGACCACGAGACAGTCATTGTCGCCAGTGGTTCAGACCGCAGACCAACCTATTACTGCTCTGGAGGCCCAAACAAAGCGCTTGATTACCCACTTGGATGACCAGGAAGGTCGGGCCAGGCATGGCAATGTCTGTATTGTAGGGATGACAGAGCGTGTTGAAGAGGACTCTCTACTGGCCATCCTTGAGACAGGGCTGTGGGATATTGTGGTTCCTGAAGGATTCTGCAACTTCCATGCCCTGGAATGGGCGCACAGAGATCCAGTTTGGAGCGTGATTGGTGGTATAGGTGATAGGGTATAGGCGCCTCAGGGTAATTCCACTTTGTATTTTTTGGGTGAGTTCAGATATTGGTGACGGTGCTGAAGGGTTAAGGAGAACCACCTGCCTCCTTAATTTCCTTGGTCAAATGTAAATTCAAAGATAATCTTTTCAGAAAATATTAGCACACAAAACGAAACAGGTCAATTTGTCAATTTTTTCTTTCTCTCTTTTTAATTGGTCTTCATGTGGTCTGTTGTTCAAATTTTTCCCAAGCCAACACATGTTTCGTCGCCTCTTGTAGATAGTACATGTGACTTGTTCACGGCTGAGCGTTTCGCTGCCCAAAGTCTCAGTCCTTGGGGGGTGGCGAGTATTACATTAAGCTGGAATTTTGTGTTTAGTTGTGTTTATTTTAGTTTTCCGGCAACTATGTTTACAGTGTTGTGAGAGTGGCATAATAATTAGCTGCCCCCCGCACTTGTGTTGATTTCCCCCCTCCCCTGACAAGTCCTCCTTGGCTCCGCATGTTGAAATGCTAATTTTTAATATATGGGCATTACCTCCCAATCCAAGCGCTATAATGTGCTTAAAAAAGTATGACTAGTGAATATTAGGTGAGAAGCAGTGGGTATTCTAGGGAAGATAATGTCAAGTAATAAAGATAAGTGACTCTCTGCAATAGTAGCTTTCTGGCCAGGGAATAATGATTGAGCCCAATGTAATACAGTTCAAATCGACTCCACATCAAGATGTATGTCTCATTTTAAAAGGGGAAGTACATTTTGAAAGGTAAAGTTTTAGGGGAGGTGGCGAAAGAGTAATTGGTTTTGTTAAGTAATGAATATTTATTAACAAGTTGGGAGTCTCAGATTGGTTGTCTCTTTAGTATGTGTGCTGATGATATTGACCACATTGTTGTTCTTGGTACGGTCCGTAATATACTCATATGAAGTGCGCATATTTCGAGGTAGCAAAAGAGGCTTAGCGAAAGTACTTTAAGCAATGTACTGAGATAGTCTTCTTTGTGAGACATGGTGATTTACTCTAGATGAGGCTTTAAGTTGCTCATACGGAAGCGGAAGGACATAAACCCATGTAAGATGGCTAATTAATATGGTGCCCAAAGGTATCTCCTGTTGAGATACAACTGCCCTATCTAAAGGCAAGCACTGTGTTTCTTGTAGGCTGAAGTTTCACATAAAGACACTTGTAAACCTATGAGTAGCCTGCCTTCAACATAGTCATCAAAGACTGTGGATTGGGCAGTCCCTCTCAAAATTCATCATTGTGTTGTAGATCTTGTAGATTTGAGCAGTACTGTACAGATGTTAAAGTTTTAATTTAGTTACTTAGTGAGTGAGGGTCATGTGTTACCCAGTCGACGTCACTAGGACACTAAAGCATTATAAGTACCTCTCTGTGCATCCAATTGAGTTACATTTCTCTCTGAGGGGCATTAAATATATATATATTTATTACCTACTGCAGATAGCCAGTAGGTAGTTATAGTTAGGAACAAAGTTTCCATAGGAAAAGTGCCACTTTACAAATCTTCAAAAGCTTTTCACAAAACTTCCCTGTTTGGGTCTCGCCTAGCAGCGCGCATGCGCTGCATAGGCAAAAGACCTTTAGCCATCGCTTCGTCTTTTCTGCCAAAAATGTGCACGCGTTCCATTGCCTTCAATGGCAATGTGTGCACGTTTGGCGATTTCTTTTCGGGAGCAAGCTTGACACCATATGTTTATAATTAACTTACAAACACATGGTGCCCCTTCTCGTTCCCAGAAGGGAAACAGGCGCAGGCCCCCTCCTGTCTTCCCTCCCCCTGCTGTCTCCTTCTTTAGCACGAGAAGACCTTGTTAAACAAAGGAACTTTCAGGGATATCTCGTGTTAGTGATTATCAGCGACGCAGGAGAGGGTTAAGACCAGTTTTTTTATCCCCTCAAAACTGGACGGTCCCTTAAAGAGTACATTTTACTTTATGCTACCTCTGGCTGCAGCGAAACACTCTACCGCCCCCCTACCTCTGTCCCTGGTGAGGCGGCGCTATCAGCAGATCTGTACCGGCTTGGCTTTCACAGCTTAAAAGGTTGCTATGCATGTTGAAACCCAGACCTGAGACAACGCATCTTGAGTTCCCTTACAGAACGGCAAGTGCAGGAACTGCTGACCGGCGCGCGGACACACCTGAGTAGTGCCCCACTGTGACCTTCTTTTCCTATTAACCGCTTCTGTGCGGCGCCGATTCCGCCCCTGTGCTGGGCATTCCAGAACAGGGTGCGGTCGTGACGGAACCATTCCGTCATCAGCACAGCTCAGCCGTGACTGATGACGGAATGGTTCCGTCGCAAGCCTCGAAGGGGTTAAAGAAAGACAAGGCTATCGCTGGGAGCTTATTCTGGCTGCGCGCGTGTTGTGTGTGGGACCTGTAACTGACACTGATATGGCTGCGCTCTCTCTTGCAGCCGGGAACTGTTGGCTGCAGAAAGAGTGCAACGGCAGCTGACAGGTGCTCTACCGGACCGAAATCAGCAAGGAGGAGTGCTGCAAGACCGGGCGGCTGGGCCATGGCAGTGGCATCCTTTCTAAGCGTCTGAGACAGGGGTGGGATTGAAGGGTTTTAAGAAAAGTGGGGACTTGTAGTGGTACTGCCAGCACCCCGGTCTATCTTTGATGGATTGCATATGGAAAATTAATGACGAAGAGACCCCTTTTCATCAGTCCTGGAGTATTTACTGTGCCTGTCAATCCAAACTGCCTCGTGGCAGTTATCTTTGTTTGAAAAACATTGGATAATCCTTTTAAGGCGAAGAGCTGCATCTATCTCAGGTTGCATGTTTCACGCATTTGTAATTTGAACTAGTAATACTCATCGTTTGGGGACCCTCTCGCAATGCGGAAAAGCTTCTGCTTGAGCCCCCCATCTTCAAAAGGGAAAGATCGATGGCGCAATCCTTATCAGGCAATGCGGTGAGAATCTGGAACTCACTTTCCCCATTGCTCCGTGCCACCTCCTCTACCCGGATCTTCAAAGCTGATCTCAAATCTCTTCTCTCCTAAAGACACTTTGAGAACTAATACTTTCATTCTCAGGCCCCTCTTGGATGTTCGCTCCTCATTGTAAAATGTTGTCTTTTTTCCAGTATATTCCTCTCTCCTGCATGCTTTCTCGGAATTTGTGTCTATGTAACCTTCATTTTTAGTCTCCTGTTTTTTTTTGTAATGTTTTATTCTGTTCCACTGTTCTTTTGTAACGTAACTGGCTCTATTGTACAGCACTACTGTTTTCCTTTGCAATGTTTTATTGTGTTCCACGGTTCTTTTGTAATGTAATCTGGCTCTATTGTACAGCGCTCTGATACCTTCGAGTACTGTCCGAGCTTTATAAAAATGCACAAATAAATAAATAAATAAATAAAGGTGGAGGAGAAGGCTACAGTATACCAGAGGGATTCCAGTGGATCTAGGAAGCACAGATATCACCAAATACATAGCACCATCATGGGAAGTACAAATAAAGGTACTTAATTCGGGTGTTGCCCAAAAAAATGGTCCCAGCAGCACTGGGGGTGTTGGGTGTCCAGGAATCCGAACTGATACCTACTTAAGTACCTTCAATTGTACTTCCCATGCTGGTGCTAGCTATATGCAAATGGTGGATACAAAGGGCGTTTGCAAGACCCCACTTTTGAGACTGGGGTGTATATAGCAGATTTATTTTGTAAAAAAAAACCCTCAAACCCTTCTAATGCCTCTCTCTGGAGTTCAACAAAAGTGTGACTCATTGGGGCATCCACCCAGCCTTGACGCGACATTCAGACTTTATAAATGTTACTCTGCAGTAACGCGTTGTTCCTTTCTCGTGCGAGGGTCTGTCTGATTCTCATTGTCGCTGAAGATGGTGGCGCGGTAAGGCGAATCTTCATTTTGCATCAAATATGCAGGCCTTTGGCACCATTGCGCTTCCCTTCTCCAGGAATCTTTTGTGAGTTGTGAGAATGACTGCAGTTGTTAGGGGCGGGGCCGAGCACCTTCACAAGCAGCCTTGCTCATGTATACCCATCAGCAGCTCACACGTGTACCCATCGCAGGGCCATGGCTGCAGAGAAGCTTTGGTGGTGATGCCGCTGCTAGGAGGAGGCTTCACTGTGAGTTTCCGGCCCGGTGATGGATGAGCCTTGTTTGTTGTGAAGTCGCCGATACGTGTGCACTCCGGCCAGGCAGGTTACTCAGTAGTATGTCATAGATGATTTAAAATCAGTGGTCGAAGTGGGCGGGAATGGCAGGGCACGGTGTGCCCCTACTTCTTTAATTCTGTAGATTCCATTCCCCTACTTTTTTTATTATGAACATGCGTCCCTGGACGTCAGAAATATTCTGTTCGTGGACGGGCGGGGAGCAGAGAAGGAAAAGGTCTCTGTCTCTTACTTCCTGCCCAGACAAGACAAGGAAGGTGTCCGCTTCTGCTCTGCCCCTGGCAGCTGCCCCCTTTTTCTTACTCCTATTCCCTCTCATTCTGTCTAACTCCTTCTCACTTACCGAAAATCCTGAATCAAGAAATGGTTCTCACCGTCTCTTCCTGTCGTCCATTTGTACCCCTGTGAAATGGATGCAATAAAGGAAACCACTTTTGCTGGAAATGCCGTTTTGACATTTTTCTATTCCAAAGTGCAGCCTCGGAAATAAAATGTTCAAACTCTGAAAAATAATGAAATAAAGCAAAATGGAGTGTTCTTAAAGTTGCCAGATAATTTTTTTCAAACTCCAACACGTTAGCGCCATTTTACAGAGTTTGCCAGTAAAGCACTACTTTTGTTTTCTTGTCTTTCTTTGAACAGCAATGTTTTCCTCCAGTACCTCCTACCTGGAGGCAGGGCCGGTGCTAGGCTTGGGCAGTGTGGGGAGCTGCCCAAGGCCTGGCACTCTGCCTGCCAGGATGGGGCCCCCCCACAAAGGCAATTAACACCCCACTAGTCCTCGTGTATGTCTGCTGATCAGAGTGAAGGAAATGCTTCACAAATGGGCTCATGGGAGGGCCCCCCTCCTGGGGCCTCTAAGGGATTGTGTGGGAAGGCCTAGGGGAGGGTACGCCTCTAAGGCAGCCAGTTCAGAGACTCGGCAGGGTGCCCATTGTCAGCACTTTAGCCCACACAGGTTTAACTCAGCCTCCAAGCAATTCTCACACCTTCAGTTCGAAATGGGCTGTACAAGAGTTGCTTGGGGTGGCTGAGAAGAGGAGCTGCGGCCCAAGTGGAGTCTGCACAAAGCAGCTTCCCTGAGATCAGAAGGTGTCAATTTTGTAGATTTCAGGGGCCTCCCACATTCCCTTTTGCCCAGGGCCCCGAAAATCCTAGGACCGGCCCTGCCTGGAGGTACTACAATACCTGGTTGATGGGTGGATTGGAAAACGAAATGTGTATGGCGGCTTTGTGTTTACAAATGTGGTCTTTTGAAGCCATACTGCTTACGTTTTGTAAGCATATAAGCAGTGGACATTGAAATGGGTCCTTTCTGGGCCCTGTAGTTATGTCCTTAACTTTTCAGGCAAACATACTTGTTGATTTCTGAATAACGACTGTAAAAGTGTTAAGTTCACCATGTTCCTGCTTACATTTTACATGCTTTATTAAATCTTTCATTCCTTATGAGTGTTTGCTTTTTCCAGGATGTTGTTACCTTTTCTTTTAGACAGCATATTGCTCTTGCCTAGTGTGTAATTTGAATTGAGTAGCATCCAGTTATTTATAGCAGGTCAAATTGGAATGTAGCTGAAGGCAGTATGAGGTTCTCTCAATCGGGCAGTATGGTGTTCAGTGAGGGAGCAGATGTAACACTGGGGGCAGAGCTGCTAAATTTAAAACTGGAGAACCAGGTTCAGCCTTCATGAACAGTCCCCCAGACCACTCTCCTGAGGGAGCACATTCCCATGCCAGACCTTAGAAGGCACCAGGAAAGCCCTGGTGTGTTAGCACCAGCAGGTGGACCCTAGCAGTGGCAAGTGTGGGTTCACCTTGAAGGCTTGCCCACCACAATCCATATTGAAGTTCACCTCCAGTCTTGCGGGCAGGCCTACGAAGCAGCAGACCCTAGAGCAACAGTGACTCTGTCACTGAGGTCACAGGACCCCTGAGAAGAGCTGGCTCTAGGGCTGTGCGACTGGTGTGACCGCAACGGGTGCTGACTTTGAGTGGGGGCATCGTATATTATAGTTATAAAAGCACTTGCTGCCTCCTTCCTGGCCGCCAGCTATTTTCGGCAATAATAAAAATGTCATGATAACACTGATGAATAAACTTCTTCCTAGAGAGAGATCGGAGATTTGTCTAGTGGAAGTTTTGACTCATGGAAAGATAGCGCAGAGGGTTAATGTGCCTGCTGCAAAGAAAATGTACCAGGCCCATCACAAATTGCACATATTGTAAATAGGTCAGTGGGTTACTGCTTTTGTCAGTGAGATCCTTTTGCTACTTGCAGTTTATAAGTTAAAATCCTAACAAAGAACAGTGAGCTATTAACTTTCATGTAAGAGCTGCATACAAACTGCAAGGTATAAACTAGAGCGTTATGGTTTTTTCCCTAAGCCTTTGATTATGCTAATGTTGCAAAAAGTGTTATTTTTGATACAAATCAATAATGATTTTTAAAGAGAACCCCCAATCGTGGTATTAAGTTTTAAATTCTGAGTTTGTGTTTCTCCAGGCCAATCACTATTAAACTATATTGTCTACTAGTATGGTTATCATGTGACTCCTACGCCATGTAGTCCTTTGTCTTATGTAACATTTCCTATACAGTCATTTACACACGTAAAATTGATTGTCTCTCTGTATATTGCTGACAGCAGAAACTCCATGGCTCGGAAACAAATGGTTCGTGCTTCCACTTTTAAGCTTTTTTGGGACATTCTGTGATTAAAATAAATTCACAAAGTGGAATATGTTTCTAATGTCAATAGCTCATATTAATCGTTAAATAATCATGTGTATCCATTGGTTGAATTACATAACATAATAAGCTGTAACTGGTCAGTGAAATGCCACACAAATACTAAAGATTGGGATGTTTTGCGCATCCTGGCCACACCTCTAACTCCGCCCACTGATCCAATCCACAGGTTATTCCCGCCCTCTGATTCTCCGCCCACAGTTCCCCTACTTTTTTTTCCCCACTTCGACCACTGTTTAAAATGAACATTCAGGCAGGGCAGATACATAATTCTGTCTACTGCATCCACGCCCGAGACCTAATAGAGAATTACAAACTTGTAGACTTGGAACGTGCTGAGTGATGTGTGAGAGAAGGGTATTTTATAATATGTTTTATTACTGAATGTTTTAGGACAGCATTAGATAAAATAAATCGTATAAATTAGTAAGAATTTGTGGATGAAAATTTGTTTATTTGAAGTTCACCCCTTCTCGTATTTGAAAACTTCAAGATTGACTGCTACTGCTATGTTCATTCGTGCTTTTAAATGAAAATGACAACTTGAATTTATATTGGAAATTTTTCGTGGAACGAAATGCATTTTAAGATGTATTTTTATGTGGAATTCTGTGGAATTCTAAATCATAATAAATAAAATAAAATTGGAAATTGGAGAGAAGGGTGTGTCCGCTGGAGCCTGCTCTTTTGAGGGATGACCACATAGCAAACTTTTTATTGAGAGGTACATGAATTCAGTTTTGTGACTGACAAGAAAACCAGCAGAAAAGTAGATGGATGGTTTCTTTAGGATCAGTGACAGCTGCCATCCATACACCAGTCTGCAAGGGCACAGTGCCGACCCTTACCGCTACCACACTCAGTAATTCAGGACATCTAACAATGGTGTTGGTAGAAAAATCCCTAGCCTAGCCTGTGGTGCCTTTAATTGTAAATTCTTAAATGAGGTGGTATGTACTTTCCTGCAAGAACGCCTCTTACTTTGTCACTTATCGTTAAGCACCCTTTCTCTCACCCCTTGTTGCCTCAGATTCACGCATAGGTAAAAACAAGATGAGTTCTCATGTCCGACATCAACACCATCCTTGAAGGCCACATGACAAGCTCTCCCTCCCACCCCCGCACTTCCAAGGGACCAGTCTGCTGCGCATCTAAAGCCCTACAGCGCCTCATCAGGAGTTAGAGCTGCTGTATACATTTAGTTAACATACAGCGCAGTGTTTATTTGCTAACAGGCCCAGAAGCTATCCTGAACCATCTGAGACAAACCTTGGCAAATAGGCCTACTTTTATTTCTATATTTTATGGAGTGCAAAATATGTTCTGGCAATCGCTTGGTACATTATTATTCGTATGTGTATTCTTTCGATTCTGTACTACTAATGTTGGGTGATTGCCTGTGCTGGGTCCCCAGAGCCTTTCTACAGAAGATCATGTGCGGAGGACAAAGGAATATGAATTCGATAATGGATCTCATCAACTTTTTTGAGGCACATTTCTTGTGTGATAATTTTTTCTGGTGAAGGCTCAGCCTTTCACTCAGTTTTAGGAGTTGGTTTGACCTGGCGTGGGTTTTTGATGAAGCCTGTACGGTGGTACTTCACCTCCAACATAACCAGGCACCACGACCAGAGCTTTTATCATCTCTGGTCGGTAACTAGTTTGTAGCCCTCTCTTAATCTTGGGAATTGTTTACATTTGGAACTCTGAACCCTCAATCACCAAACTTATTTGGGGGTGAAGTGGCAATTTGAAGTTGGTAGCCATGTACATTTTAATGCAGAGTTTTCTTATTTTTCCTTTTCCTAACTTAATGGCTGTAGAGAGCCATCCGGGCCCTCTACTACAATGTTGCAAATTGACACGCATCCCTACACCCCTCAGGGCGGGCTCGTCCCGAGGGTATAAAGAAATGGTCAGTGACCGCTCGGGTTCTTCCGGCCACGAGATCGAAAGTACATGTCTCGTGTGTTTATTTCTAGTGCTGCTGCGGCCTAACTCACCCAGGCCCCGACGTGCTACATTGGAGACAAGGCCGGTCGCACCCCACCCGTACCCGCCTATCTGTCGATCTCCTGCTGGGAGCGTGCGGTGCCCACCCACGTTGTCCTGCTCCTTCTGCTGCTGCGTGGTGTAGTGAGCGGTGTTTGCGGTGCCCACCTGCATCATTCCTGGAGGCCTGACGCTTGCTGCCCCGGAGGTCCCGACGTCCCGCGGCCTCTGCTACCACCGCGTCTGCCTCCCTCGAGACCGCTCTGGCCTGCGCCCGCCCACGCGTCTCCCTGCCCAACAGGAGCGAGTGCAGCCGGCGGCGCCTGTAGAGGCCTGCAGCCACGTGGGTAAGTGCCCACTACGTGTGTACACTGGGCACCTCAACGGTGCCTGAAGTCCTGCCAGCAGTTGCAGCTCGGAGCTGCTTGAGGACCGCGTCTGCTTCCGCCCCCCTCCGGCGATCGAGTGCCGCGTCTGTACCCGCAGGCTCGCAGCTGTTCCCGACGCCTGCATCACTCAGATAGGCCCCGCGGCTGGAGCTGCCCCTTCCACTGCCTGTGCCTGAGACTGCGAGCGTGGCACATGTACTGTGCCTGGAGTGAAAAAAAAAAAAAAAGGGGAAAGGAAGTAAATAAGGCCCATTACACATGAGAGGATGCTGATGTCTGCTCCGGAGTGCCGATAGCAAGCCACGTCTGGGGGACCACGCTACTGCAACACACTAACAAAGAGGAAGGCAGCAAGAGACAGGGAGGGGAAGAGAATAAATGCAGGGATAAGGACATACCCACCAGCCTGCACCATTCAAGTTTTCTCTCTCCCCATAAGCCACGCAAGAGGGCCAACAGCCTCCCTGACACACGCATAGAGCCACCAGACGGCCTGCGACACAAGGCTACGTGCCGAAACATGCCACCGAACTGACCGCCACACGCAGGCCATGCCCTTGCAACTCCGCTTCATCACACAGATGCAATGAGCAACACATCGGCGGCCGGTGCTGCCGCCCAGCAAGATGGAGGCGAAATCCAGTTGGTGGTGCCAATCGCCCCCACCGGTGCACACCCACACTGCGGTTGCACCTCTACCCCCCTTCAGCGAGGCCTCGGACCCCGCCATTGCCGCACCCATATAGAAGGCATGGGTCGGACGACTCAGCCACTACTTTAAGGGGACAATGGAAATGGATGGCACCGTGAAACGGTCACTCCTCATCTGCTACGGGGGTGCGGAGATCTATGACCTGTTCGAGACGCTCCCCAACACAGGAAATGAAGACGACTACGAAGCGGCAGTCGGCGCGCTCAATAGACACTTTGACCCCCAGCTCAACCACGATTTCGAGAAATTCAAGTTCAAGAGGGCGTGGCAGACCAACTCAGAATCTGTCGATATGTTCTATGCGCGTTTACGCCGGCTGGCTAGCATGTGCCCCTTCACCGACCAGCAGGATGAAATCCGAGACCAGATCATCCTGGGTTGCCGCTCGAAACTCCTGCGGAAACTAATCCTTAGGCAACCTGAAATCTCGCTGGACGAGATCCTGGTCCTAGCCCGCTCCCATGAACTGTCGGATTTCATGGCAGAAGAGATGGAAGCTGCCCTACACACACTGGTTGCCGCCTCACAGGCGCCCAGACACCCGCCAATTAAGGAGGAAAGGGTGGAAGTAATCCAGAGACGCCCCACAACGACTTTCTAGGCGCCCAGACCGCCACCAGGTGGACCGTGTAGATACTGTGGGTAGG
This sequence comes from Lissotriton helveticus, assembly GCF_964261635.1. Classification (NCBI taxonomy): domain Eukaryota; kingdom Metazoa; phylum Chordata; class Amphibia; order Caudata; family Salamandridae; genus Lissotriton; species Lissotriton helveticus. Next base: position 1,389,821,421 of record NC_136067.1, read on the forward strand.
ATCACCCCGCGACGGCCGTCTGCGGGGCGAAAGGGAAAACGTACTCCCGCTGCAGAAGGCTAAATCATTATGCCAAAGTGTGCCGTGGGGGGGCGATTCAGACAAATATCGTCAAGGCCCAGAAGCATGTCCCTGCGTGTTCACCAAATCTCCCTCGAAGACCCACCGCCAGTGCCGGACAACCAGCCACAGGAACGATGCCCTATGTATGAAGACAAGGATGAGGAAGTATTTGTGGTGTCGTACGTCAGCAGAACCGGTACTCCTCGAAGACCACCTCCCATGTGCTCAGTCTCCATTGAGGGTACTGATGTACAAGCTCTCATTGACACTGGTGCATCTGTCAATTTGATGGACTCAGACCAGTATGACCGCCTGTCACCGCGACCCCCTCTTGCACCGTCCACAGCCCGAATCTACATGTACGGAGGGACGGACCCACTTCCTCTCCGTGGCATCATTCAGACCACCGTCGCCAGCGGAAGCTACTCCATCGAGGCGAGGTTCCATATCACTGAGGGTAAAAAGGGAACTTTACTCAGCTCCCACACGGCAGAGGACCTAGGACTTGTCTTTTTCACCAATCAGATCCATGACTCCCATGCGGAAGCAATGCTGAAGGAGTTTCCGGCTCTCCTCAAAGGACTGGGGAAACTCAAAGGCAGAGGTTCAAGCTCCACATTGACCCTTCGGTACGACCTGTGGTCCTCAGGCACCAGCGGGTGCCCTTCAACCTACGCCTACAAGTGGAGGAGGAACTGAGAAAGCTCGAAGAGCTACATGTGATCGAGAAGGTCTCTGGCCCCACTCCGCGGGTGTCCCCGCTAGTCGTGGCGCCCTAACCCAAACAACCAGGAGCCATTCGGCTCTTGTCGACATGAGGCTGCCAAAATACCACTGTGAAGAGAGAACGTCACAACACCCCCACAATGGACAACATTGTGGCGGACCTAAATGGAGCAAAAGTGATTCTCCAAGCTAGACCTGAACGCCGGCTACCATCAGCTGGAACTGGAGCCTGAGAGCAGGTATATCACCACCTTCTCGACGCACGTTGGCCTCCGAAGGTACAAGAGGCTCAGCTTCGGAGTATCGTCAGCCGCCGAGGTCTTCCAAAATGCCATTTGGGAAGCACTGTCCTGGCTGCAAGGGGTGATCAACCTCAGCAATTATATACTTGTGTTCTCCAACACGCTCGAGGAACACCACTCTCACCTCCGAGCCACTCTGAAGAGGTTGGCAGAGGTTGGGCTGACTCTGCACAAATCCAAATGTTCATTTTATCAGGAGAGCGTCGACGTCTTTGGATACACGTTCACCCGAGAAGGACTCCTGGTGGACCCGAAGAAGGCCGAAGCTATCAGAGCAGCCAGCACACCACAAAATCCCACCAAAGAAAGGAGATTCCTCGGCTTGGCCACGTACTGTGGAAGCTTCATCCCCAATCTCGCAGCCATGTCTGAGCCACTACGTGTCCTTACACACCACGATCACAAGTAGGAGTGGACGCTAGCGGCCAACAAAGCATTCCAAGATATCAAAGTAGGGCTGCTGGACAAGACAGTAATGGCCTACTTCCACCCAGGACGACGAACGGAACTGGTCGTCGACGCCAGCCCTGTGGGCCTAGGAGCGGTCCTCCTCAAGAGCACGGCCCGGAAGTATGGTAGCCAGTTGCCTATGCCAGCACAGCTCTCGCTGACACTGAGACCAGATATGCCCAAATCGAGAGAGAGGCGTTAGCTATCAATTGGGTGTGCCAACACTTCCACCTGTATCTGTGCGGCCAGGAGTTCCATGTCGTGACTGACCACAAACCGCTGCTCCACCTGTTTGCTGGCTCATACCGGCTAGCACCCCGAGGATCGAACGATGGGCGGTGCAATTGCAAGCGTACAACTTCAGAGTGATCTACCGTCCAGGGACCCACAACCCTGCCGATTATCTGTCTCGTCACCCGGAGTCCACGATGCCTTCGGACCCATCGGCGGATGCCTGCAGCACCGAAGCTTTTGTCAACATGGTGTCACAAGGGGCGTGTCCCACAGCCATGACACTTGAAGAGATTGGCCGGGGCACCCAAGAAGACCCTACTTTCTCCCGAGTCAGAGGAGCGCTGGAGAATAATGGATGGGCCCATTTCATGGATGGAGCCCGCTTCCTCCAGCTGGAGGGCACCCATTCCCGCAAACAACTGTGGCAAGTCTGTAATGAACTCAGTGTGGGGGAAGAAGGAGTTGTCTTGAGGGGACACCTGATAGTGGGTCCAGAGAGTCTTCAGAGATGGATCCTCGTGCTGGCACAAGTTGGCTATCAAGGAATGGTGAAGACCAAAACCAGGTTACGGGACAAGGTCTGGTTCCCGGCGATGGAGTCCATGGGGGAGTAGATGGTAAGACAGTGCCACGAATGCATGATCACCGGAGGAGACCCAACGCCAGCACCCGTGATCACGGAAGAACCAAGCAAGACTCCTTGGACGCATCTCAGCGTGGACTTTTGGAGCTTCCCAGATGGACGTCACATGCTGGCCAAGGTTGACTCATTCTCGAAATTCCCCATAGTTGAAGTGGTGTCGTTGACGGCTTTTCCCCATGTGAAAAGAGTCCTGGACAGAACCTTTGCAATGATGGGACTTCCGGAAGAGGTCAAGTCCGACAATAGACCTCCTTTACAGGGGAAGATCACCTCGCTATGGCCCGAAGCGAACAGGGAAGAAGAACGTATAATGAGGACACTTAACCGTGCGTTGCGCATAGCAGTGGAGAAGACCCTGAAACAGCTCTTGACCAATTCCTCTGTGCATACCGACAGACCCCTCATAGCACCACCAAGTGGGCTCCGGCTCATCTCCTGTTCAAGCGAGCCCCACAAGACAGTATCCCGTCAGACCCGACATGGGTGCCCGTGGAGCGGGATGATGCAGCCGTCCAAGCGAGGAGGGAGGTAATGAATCGGAAGGACAGTCAGACCCGAAGACCCCAAGAACCTCAGCTAAGAGTGTGAGACCGGGTGGTGATCAAAGACCGACACGCCGGGTGGAAATTCCGGACGCCCTACGAGCCAGAATATGGGTCGTTGTAAGTGTTCAAGGGATCATGGTCACTGCTCAAAAAGGACAACAATCCATCACGAGGAATGTGTCCAGCTTCAAAAAGACAGCTGAGGCAGACCAAGAATCATCCGACTACCAGGACTCACTTCCGAACTTCTTCCCTTTTGCTTCGCCCAGCATGAGTAACACCCCGCCGGAGACACCAGGCAAGTCCGCCAAGGTTGTGCTGATAGTGCCAGGTCGACATGCCAGAACACCACCATAGAGTTGGCTGGGGGTGTCCCGTCTAGAGCTTCGACAGCTCCCAGCTCCCGGAGCCAGAGGTATGGTCTCCGGCCGAATCCTGTGCCGAGTCAGCAACTGAAGGACTTTGTGTACATGTCCACATAAACTGGGAGAACTTGATGGTCCAGAACCAAAAGAAAGGAGGGATGTAGAGAGCCATCCGGGCCCTCTACTACAATGTTGCAAATTGACACGCATCGCTACACCCCTCGGGGGGGCTCATCCCGAGCGTGTAAATAAATGGCTGGTGATCGCTCTGGGTCTTCCGGCCACGAGATTGAAAGTAAAAGTCTTGTGTGTTTATTTCTGGTGCTGCTGCGGCTAACTCACCCAGGCCCCGCCGGGCTACAAAGGCTAACAAAGGTAAAGAGAAACTTGGAAGTGAAGGATTACTAGATGCAGAAGTGTTGCTGTAACTGGTGTGTTAAGAATTCTGTGCACTAAAACAATTACAGCCTTTGCAAATTGCAAAAGCAATGAGGAAGCAAATTGTTTTGGCTTTATGTTAACTGAAACAATAATATGAAGCGTTAACATAACTCACAGCATTCTTACAGCCTTCGCAGAAGCAGTGCAAGCAATCTATGCGCCAATTACAGACAGAAGTGGCAGTGCTGGCTTTTATCATACACAGTGAGCACATACGCACAAGTAGGACAGTGAAAATGCCCTTCACACTTACACAGATACCCTCTTTGGGTTCAACACTTACAGGTGAATTGCATGTTTCAATTTCAAAGCACATGACAAGTACAGCACTGACAGCAACAGTGCAAGCTACTCTGAAACAGGCTGAAAAGATACGGTAAATGTGCAGCAGAGCCTTATTTAACACAAACAAAACTCGAAATTCAATCTTCATAACATAATAAACCTATGGATGGATAAAGAAAATTATAGGGGACGCCCACAGATCTGCAACTGGTAGTACCCCACACAAGATACTTTCACCTACGGTTACAATCTTTTCCATATACAAACAAAAAAAAGTTATTTTAGGTCTTGCATAGACAGCTCATGCCTCGTCTCTTTGAGACATATTGTTTACATTATATTGGGCTACATCCCACCCATAGCTCACCATTGGTTAGCTTTAGAATGGCTCTAATTTGCTTCTTTTTGATTTGCTAGGGAATTCATGCGTCATGTTATATATTGAGTTGGGCCCTCCACTGGAGCACGGACCAATTACTTGTGTCCTTCCACTGCTCTCCCCTTTTTGGAGGCACATTTTCCTTTGTTTTCAAGCACTCCATATGAGTGCTTGTGTTATCAGGCAGTCTCCCATATACCGGTCAATGTGCTTCTTTTCCCTCACAACCCACTTCCCCTGCCTGTTACTTCACCCCCTCACCTCTGTTTCATGGCCCCCACCCATGCCCGTCTCAGTTTTATATCCCTACTCCCGCCCTCTTGTACGTTTCTTCTTACCCCATCCGCTCGTTCCCGTTTGTTGTTTAGTCTTGCCTCGCCCCAACACACCCCCCCACCCCAAGCATCTAACAGGCAGCAGCCATCTTGGAATAGCAGTGATCCTTCGCAGCGGAATGTAGAAATGCTAAATCACATTAACAAGTGTATTCTAGTTTGGCTACCACGTTATTGCTAGTGAAAGAAGAATTGTCTGAGTCTCAACGCTCTATTTCACTTCGCTGTCATTTAATTCATATTTATCTAGCTGCTGGGCTCTCGTAGTCACCAGCCACCCAGTAGGAACAAGCATTTGCAATGCAATTGGTCTCGCATTTACGCGAGTTTGAGCTATTGACATTGCAAATAACAATACCTTTCATTTTTGTTTTCAAAACATAAATAAAAGGCATTGTCATTTACAATGCCAATAGCTTAAACTTGCGTAAATGCGAGACCTATTGCATTGCAAATGCTTGTTTGGTTCAGCTGTTGTGTTGTAAGTTTCAGGGTGATTTGTCAAGCGGGGGACGAGAAAAAGGGTGTCCCAACACGCGTTTTCCCCATGTTATGTCCAAGGGGATTTTTCATTTTTTTAATACAACTACAGCCTGAACCACTGAACGGAATGACATCAACTTTGGCAGAAAGCTAGATGTTGGTTCAGAAAGCATGCTTTTTGGGATTTCATGTAAATCTGTTTAGTAGTTTCAGAGATGTTTAGATGAAAAAAATATAGATATTTGGGAGCCCAAAATACTACTGAAATCCTACTGAATTTTTTTTTTGCTACCAACACTTCAACCAGGAAGTGTTGGTAGCCATCAGTATACATGATAGCACTCCATTGAAATGCATTGTAGTGAAAGGCATGTTTTTAACATTACAAAAAGGAGAACATATAAGGGTGATAAAAGATTTTAGCTACAATATAAATCATTTGTTGATCGTATCATACTAATTTTAGGAATTCTGGCGTGTTCTAAGGTGATTTTACCCTGTGGAAAAGCATTCTGCTGGGATTTCAAGAATCATGTTTGAGAGAAAACTGTTTCTCATGATTTCCCCATAGAGGTTATGGAAGGTGCTCCATATGCTAAAGGGAGAGCATGTTTTCTGTACATAAAAATGGAGTCTGACAGTTAAAAATTTGCAAAGATTATAGACAAGAATTTTCAATTCTATTAAGGACACGGAGGCGAGAATTATGCTTCTCTTTTCTTTACTACTTTTTAACAGCAGCCAATCACAATAAAGTTTTAATAATACGAAATTTCCCATGATACCATAATATCACGTGACCAACCATGGAGCCACTGCCCTATATAATCCCTTCACAGCATCTCAGTGTCCTTTTTCTTGGTTCAGAATCCAGTATAAACAGTTAAGGCACTTCAAAACCACACAACTTTGTAAAACATTCGAACATCAATCCTGCCATGACAGGCTTAATTTTTGTTCTGGTCCAGAACATGAGACCCAACCGGGGTCCGACTCGAACTCCGACCAACGGTATGTAAAGGATCCTTCAACGACTCTCCAGCCACCCATCAGTGGGCCAACTCCTCACTAAACCAAGGGTTCCGTAGTCCAGGATTTTCCGCTTCAATGGTGATCATTTGCCATTTGAACCTGGGAAAGTGAAAGGGATACCGTAACACTGACCTCACCACCAAAGTCACAAATCAATGACAATAAAAAAGGGCAGGGGACATTAGGAATCAGGGGCCATATGTAGGTAGCTAAATACCGGTCGGTAATGGCCGAAATTCGGTAAATTAGCCGTTACCGACCGGTATAAAGGCATTTGAGATGTAGGAGGCCAAATTTAAGGATTCGGTAAATATGAATCGGTAAATACCGATTCTTCATTACCGAATTCTAAATTACCGAAACTGTATTTACCAAATCCTTATTTACGGAATCGGTAAATAAGAAATGGGAAAAATGAGAATAGAGATGTACGTAACTTCTAAAATACCAAATTTCATGAATTCGGTATTTAAGAGTAGGTAATTACCATGGATTCAAAGCAGGTAGAACCAGGTGCAGGCCATAAAACCGGTCCCAAAATACAACAGTGTGATCAGAATGGCGGCTTTCTATGTGATAGCAAGGCGGCTACAGCTACAGACAGCAGGAGAGAGGCATTGGAGAGGGGAGGAGCAAGTCTACAGACAGCGGATCACACTCTTACAACTTACTGAGGCAGAGATCCATGAAAAGTACAGGCTACACCCCCACACCATCCTGGACTTGATAAGGGACATGCACCCACTCCTGGAGCACCCAACACCAAGGGTGCACGCCATACCACCACACATGCAGGTGCTCTGTAGCCTACACCTGGTTGCATCTGGCTGTTACCAGGGGGTGATAGCTGCGATAGGTGGGGTGTCCCAGAGCTGCCTGTCCCGTTTCTTCAGGAAGTTCCTGGAGGCCATGATGCAGAGAATGCATCATTACATCAGCTTCCCTGACACACATGCGGAACTGCAGAAGACCAAGACTGACTTTTACCAAATGGCACAGTTCCTGCATGTGATCGGCTGCATTGATGGCACACACATCCCAATCTGCCCACTGAGTATATCTACAGGAACAGAAAGTCCACACACTCAATAAATGGGCAGGTAATCTGTGATCCTGCCAACATAATCACAGACATCGTGGCCAAATTCCCAGGAAGCACCCACGACTCCTACATCTTCCAGAACAGTGGGATCTACAAACGCCTGGCAGCGGGGTAATTCGGAGAAGGATACCTGCTAGGTAAAACACTGTGAAACACCCTGATAGTTACTGCAGATGTAGGTGTTGTTGTGCATGTGAATAATGGCTCTCTCTTTTCCATATAGGCGATAGCGCATATGCCGTCCACTCGTTCATCCTGACACCCTACCTGAACCCATCAACCCCGAGTGAGAGACGATACAACGTGGCACACAAATCTACTCGCAACGCTGTGGAGTGCACCTTTGGGCTGTTGAAAAGCAGGTTCCGCTGCCTCCACAAAAGCGGAGGCGCACGTCAGTACTCACCCCTCATCTGCTGTAAAATCCTTGCAACTTGCGCAATGTTGTACAACCTTGCCACAAAGAAAGGTACAGATGTGGAATTAAGTGATTATGAGGACCATGATGATGAATTTGCACAGCCTGAGCCCAACACAGCAGGAGTGGCGCCAGCAACAGATGGGAGACAGAGACAGGCAGAGTTCACACGCAACAATTTCTAAGTAAGTAAGAAGACACAGCCAGTTGTAGTATGTACACGATGTAGTTGAATTTTTTGGCACTACGCCAGTACACAAAGGCCCAAATGTACCAGTCCAATTGTAGCCATCCATTATGGAAGTCCTGGGTTACTTCACCCATTCCAGGTCAGGGAGTGTGGGCAGCATCATTGTTTGAGGGCACGCCTACTGGTCCTGGATGCCATTGGCTGGCTGTCCTCACTGGCTGTGTGAGCAGTGACTGCCCCATGGAGCCTCCTGCTTCTCCGTGTGTCAGTAATAAGGGGGTTATGCTGCCCCTACTGGTGCTCTCCTCGCTCTCCCCCACATCCAGAGCAACAGCATTTGCCGACTGAGCAGTCAGCAGCACCTCGACTGCACTTGTGACCCTCACAAGGCCCCTGGAGACTTCACTGCTGCTGTGTGCCAGTCCCTCCTGCATGTTAATTCAGCGCCTGCAAAGCAGGGAAGTGGCAGTGGCTAGGCAGTTCACTGCCCTTGCGTGTTGTTCTGACCTCTGCCTCTCCTTCCGCCTTGTAGCCCTGTCCTCGTCCAGCTTGCTGCACAAGAGCAGCACAGACTGGAACATGTCCTGCATGCTCGCAGCCATCTCTCTCATGCCCGCAGCCATCTCTCTACTTCCCTCCGCCATTGAGCTGATGCACTTATAAATGTTTTTCATGTTTTCATTCAGGTGCCTCATCTGTCGTTGCATCAACTGGATGGCCTTCCCCTGCCTGCGCTGCACCTTGACCATACTAGCCTTGAGTCCACAGAAGACACCAGGACCCTCGCCATGTTGGTATTCATTGCTGTCTCTGGCCCTGCGGCGTCTGGCACCTGTGTGGGCCCCCTCGGCAGTGGGCTGCTGATTGGAATTGCTGCCCTCAACTGCCATGGTTGATGTATCACCACCCACTGTGTCTCCTGCAGAAGACTCCATTTCCCTGAGTGTGGCCACGACATGCCTCTGGGTTTTTTGCACTGCAGGTGTTGTTGCAGCCGGTGACGCTACCAGTTCAGGTGAGGACAGTAGTAGTGGTGAGCCAAACCGCTCTGGGGAGGCCTGCCGCTGTGGTGACGCTGGAAGGTCTTGGGAGGCTGGCTGTGCTGTTGATGCAGCAGTTTCCTGTGTGGTTTGCCCTGCACTGGTACTCGCCTTCTGTGTGTCTTCCCTCCGTGGTGCACTACCTTCCTTGTCCTTGGGACGCTTGCGACATGTCTCGCCTGTGGACAGAAAATCGTACATTAGCTCTGTGGTCCTGCAGCCCTGCTTATACAATTAAATTCTAATCTCTGAAACACTGTCGCTATTGCCTCAGCTTGCTCATCACTGATGTGTGTCGCATGCCTTGTTGTTTGGTGTGCTGTCTGACATGGTAGCTGTTTCAATGACTACATCTCCAATAATGCATTGCTGGTGTATACCAAAACCTGTACCGGAGTGGGCTTCACACTATCACATAAGGGAAGGGGAAGGGGTGGGGGTGATTGCTGTGCATGCTTCTTACCTTTTCTGGTGGCAGCTCGGGCTGAGCTGTCTGCATCACCAATCCCACAGACGCTGTCTGGTTCAATAGTGGACTCCACCAGCTCCTCCAGCTCAGTCATGGCAGGTGCCCTGTTCCTCCCTCGTCCTGTCAGGTTTGCTTGTTTGTGGAGCTCAGCCATCTTTCACTTTGTCAAGCTCCGGAGGTCATACTACCTCTTCTTCAGGTCGTCAATGTCCCGTGGTGTCACTCCAATGGCATTAACCTTTGTCTGTATTGCCAGCCAAATCTTTCTTTTGGCACATTCTGCCACCTGCAGGGACTGCTTCCCAAACAACTTGTGGTGTTCTTTTGTGAGTATATTAGGTTGTTTCTCAGAGATAATCAAGATGATTCAGGGTTTCCATAATGGTGTATTAACGAGGCCTCAAAGCAAAAATACAATAATGATTACTATGCTCATGAGGGTATATGCTTGAGACCTGATTTCATCGTAGTAAACCCTGCCAGATGCTAGTTGGCTAAGCTCTGTCTCAATTCCCTATGGGGAAAATTCGCACAGCATACAAACTTGTCAAACATTACCATCATCACAGATCCTAACAAACTGTTTAAATATTTTTGGGGCCGAATAATAAGGTGTCTAACTGCGAGTTTATCGACTATGAAACTGTATCACTGTGTTGGAAATACACAAAAGAGCACCCCACAATATGTAACAATATAAACATCTTCAGAGCCTGTTTCACAACCCCTCACACTCGTTTATAGCTCCACAATGCGATGGATAAACTTCAGAATCGATGTCTGCATCACAATCTCAACTCTTTTATTTTTGTGAGAAAACTAGGGAATGAAGGTCCCCAGCTCGGTGATTATTTATACCATTTGACCAGTGAGCTAGACCAAGATGAGTACATGGTTGAGTTCACTTCAGCCAGTCCCAAGATCTATTTTTTAAAGAAATTCAAGCAGTGCAGTTTGTAGGAAAGTCAAAGGCACCACCTTAACCCCTTAGCTGCTACCACTTTTCCCCCATGCTAAGCTTTTTGTGGCTGTTCGTGCTTCGACACCCCGTAACTTTTTGTCCACAAAAGGTATACACTCCAAATTTGTGTCCTTTCCTTCTAACATCCTGAGGATTTTAAATGTACCCAGAATTTGTGGATTCCTTTGGAGGGGACCGAGATATGAGCCAAAATACAGCAACATTTTGGGTTTTTGGGGATAAAAAGGGAAAAAGGGGTGCAGAAGAAAGAGTCTGTTTTTTCCCTGCAAATGGTATCAACAAAGGGGTTGTGGTGCTAAATTCACTATGTTCCCAGCTTTCAGAAAAAGGCAGGCTTTTGTCAGAAAACCAAAAATATTTACACAGTTTTGGCATTTTACTGGGACATAACCTATTTTTGTGCTTTCAACCTCCTTCCAGTTAGTGGTAGAAATGGGTGTGAATGCAATAATGGATCCCAGAAACCTATTCATTTCCGAAAAGTAGACAAAAGTTTAAATTCAGCAAGGGGTCCTATGGAAACTAACAGTTGAAATTAAAAATATTGAAATTGAGTTGAAAAAAACAATCGTGCCAACGCTTTCACTTGTAACTTCTTGTAAGTATGGCAGAGTTTTTAAAGCAATAAACTGTTACTTCTGCTGGACCCTTCTGGTTTAAAGGATATATAGGACTTACAGTTTCAACAAGAACCTGAGATACCCAGAGCCAATAACTGAGCTGCGCCATGCAATGGTTTTTTCATTGTGTACTGGGTATGTAGCAATTTGTTTGGTAAAATATAAATAGTGAAAAAAAGGTATCAAGGAAACCTATGTATTTCCTAAATGGGAATAAAATATCGAGTTTAGAAGCAGTGGTTATGTGCACATCTTCAAAATTGTGGGTGCCTGTACTAGCATGTGAATTAAAGGACATTTTCCAAAATGACTTTTTTTTTTTACACATTGTCTTAAACTTAGAAGGCAGAAATGCATAAAAAGTCACTTGGTAATGACTCTTGTTCTACTCTTCTGTGTTTCCCCAAGTCTCCTGATAAAAATGGTACCTCATTTGTGCGGGCAGGCCTAGTACCTGCAACAGAAAATGGCCCAAAACGCAACATGGACCCATCATATTTTTCCAGTGAAAACTGACCCTTTTATCGCAATGTGACTAGCTGTGGATTGTGGACCCTTGCTCAGCTGGCACCTAGGGAAACCTAGCAAACCTGTAAATCTGTTAAAACTGGACACCCAGGCCAATCCAGGATGGGGTGACATGTGTGGCTCTCATCAGGTTCTGTTACCCAGAATCCCTTGCAAACCTCAAACCTTGTAAAAAAAAACATTTTCTCTCACATTTCTGTCTCCTGATAAATATGGTACCTCACTTGTGTGGGTAGGCCTAATGCCCATGGCAGGAAATGGCTCAAAATGCAACGTGGGAACATCACACATTTTTCCTGTGAAAACGAACCCTTTTTTTTGCAATGTGCCTAACTGTGGATTTTGAACCCTAGGTCAGCCAGCATCTAGGAAAACCTAGGAAACATGTACATTTTTTAAAACAAGACATCCAGTGAAATCCAGGATAGGGTGATGTGTGTGGCTCTCACCAGGTTCAGTTACCCTAATCCCTTGCAAACCTCAAACTTTGGCCAAAAAAATAAATAAATTCCTCACATTTCTGTGATGGGAAGTTCTAGAATCTGCAGGGAGCCACGGACTTCCACCCACCCAGCATTCCCTCAAGTCTCCTGATATAAAGTGTCCCTCACTTGTGTGGGTAGGCATAGTGCCCATGACATGAAACACTCTAAAACTTACTGTGGAGACTTAAAAATTATCGATCACAAAAAGACTTGGTTTTGCAAGGGATACATCTGCGTTTTTGGGCCGAGGAATCTAGGGAAACGCACCAAACCCAGCTATTTCTGAAAACTAGAGACCCAGGGGAGTCCAGAGGGGTGTGGCTTGTGTGGATTTCCCAACAATTTCCTACCCGGAATCCCCTGCAAACCTTACATTTAGCTAAAAAAAAATCAAGGTTTCTTCACTTTTCTATGTGGGAAATTTATGTGATGACCGGGCTGCCACGAATTTCCTTCAGGCCAGCATTCTCCTAAGTGTCCATATAAAAATGGTACCTCACTTGTATGGGTGGGCCAGGTACCCACAACAGGAAATGGCCCAAAACACATTGTGGAGACATCAAAATTATCTATCACAAAACGACCTGGTTGTGCAAGGGGATCACCTGCTTTTTTGGCATCGGGCTTGGCGGCCATCTAGGGAAACCTACCAAATATGGACAGTTTTCAAAACTAGACACCCTGGGGAGTCCAGAGAGATGTGGCTAGTGTGGATTCCCCAATTTTTTCCTACCCAGAGTCCCCTGCAATCCTCTAATTTAGCTAAAAAAAATCTAATGTTTCTCACATTCCTGTGTGAGATCACTGCTCCAGCACAAATTTCCTACCACCCAGCGTTCCCCTTGACCTCCAGATAAAAATACCTCACTTGTGTGGGTGTCCACTGCAGAGCCAGCCTAAAACATATTTAAAAAAATAGCACTTTGAGCTTGCTCTGCTATCCCCTTACCTCTATGTTTTTGGCCCTTCTCAATCGCAGGCTCTTGGCCCACTCACACAAGTGAGGGAACATTTTACACAGGAGACTTAGAGGAACACTGGGTGGCAGGAAATTTGTGCCGGTGCGGTGATCCCACCCAGAAATGTGAGAAAAGTTAGAGTTTTTTAGCTAAATTTGAGGTTTGCAGGAGACTCTGGGGAGAAAAATATTGGGAGATCCACTCAAGCCACTCCTCTCTAGACTCAAACTGGGTGACTAGTTGTCAGAAATGTCCGGATTAAGTAGGATTTCCTAGATGGCCGCTGAGCGCGGGACCAAAAACACGGGTGACTCTATCGCAAAACCTGTTAGTTTTGCAATCAATAACTTCGAAGAATCCACAGTACGTTTTGGGCCATTTCCTGTCACGGGCACTAAGCCTACCCACACAAGTGATGTACCATTATTATCAGGAGACCTGGGGGAATGCAGGGTGGTAGCAAATTTGTGGCAGCCTGGTGATCCCACAACTTTCCCACACAGAAAAGGGAAGAACATTTGATTTACTTAGCTAAATTTGAGGTTGCAGGGGATTCTGGGTAAGAAAATATAGGGGGATCAATGCATACTGCACCTCTCTGGACTACCCTAGGTCTAGTTTTCAGAAATGTCTGTGTTTGGTAGGTTTCCCTAGACGGCCGCTGAGCCCGGGACCAAAAACGTAGGTAACTCCCTTACAAAACCAGTTAGTTTTGCGATCGATAATTTTAAACTCTCCACTGTATGTTTTAGGCCATTTCCTGACATGGACACTAGGTCTACACACACAAGTAAGGTACAATTTTTATCAGGAGACCTGGGGGAATGGTGGGTATTATGGAATTTGTGGCGGCCCGTTGATCCCACAACCTTCCCAGAAAGAAAAGTGGTGCAAATGTGTTCTTTTTTTTAGCTAAATTTGAGGTTTGCATGGGATTCTGGGTAAGAAAATGTTGGGGCATCATTGCAAGCCACTCCTCCCTGGACTCCCCGGGTGTCTAGTTTTCCAAAATTTCTGGGTTTGGCAGGTTTTACTAGATGACCGCCGAGCCCGGGATCAAAAACAATGGAGACCCCTTTGAAAAACCAGGTTGTTTTGTGATAGATAGGTGGGCACCTGTGTTTTTGGGTCCCAGGCTTGCAGACACCTAGGGGAACGTAAAAAACCCAGACATTTCTGAAAACTAGACATCCATGGGAGTCCAGAGGGGGTATGGCTTACGTTGATCCCCAAACATTTTCCTTCCCAGAATCTGCTGCAAACCTCACATTTAGCTAAAATGTCATATTTTCCTCTTGTATCTGTGTGGGAAAGTTTTGGGATCACCTCATGGCACAAATTTCCTACCACTCAGTGTTCCTCTCAGTCTCCTGATCAAAATTATACCTTACTTGTGTGAATAGGCCAAGTACCTGTGACATGGAATGGCCAAAAACGTGTAGATAATGAAAGGGGGCCCAAAGCTGGTCCAAAAGGGCAATTTGTTTATATGTTTTTAGGCTGATGCAACTTTGGGCACCCACACAAGTGAGGTATTATTTTTCTCAGGAGCTGAAGATGAATGCTGGGTGGTAGGAAATTTGTGCCTGTGTAGTGATTCTACAACTTTCTTACACAGAAATGTGAGGAAAAGATGACTTTTTAAGTAAATTTGATGTTTGCAGGGGATGTTTGGGGAAGAAAACACTGGGGAGTCCATGCAAGACACATCATCAGCCAAGAGACTGTCCACGCACACCACATCCATGCACCAGCCAAGCACCATCCACGCACATCACCAGCCAAGCACCATCCATACACACCACCAGCAAAGCGCCATCCACGCACACTGTCAGACAAGCGCCATCCATGCACACTGCCAGCCAAGCACCATCCATGCACACAGTCAGCAAAGCCCTATCCATGCACACCACCAGCCAAGTGCCGCTCTGTGGTTCTGAAAAATCTGGATTCATATAATAGTACTGGACTCGAGAATAAAAACTTCGTCGAAATAGGACGAATTTGGTATCAAAAGACCGAGAATGACGAGTACGTCAAGTACATGTATTTTCGGCATATTCGAGTGACGATTTCACCTCGAAATCGTCATTCACCTTCTGAACCCTTAGCTGCATGTTGCCCTTTTACATAGGCCTTAATCCAGTTGAATTTGATTCCACAAGGACACATACTCCTTAATCGACTTCTCCCTGACCCCAGTACAAGTTAGAACCATTGCCCCAGGCCGAGCTCGTTAGGTCAGTTCCCTCCCAGTGGCCGAGCAAGATAGCATCTAGGCTCAACCAGCCATAAAACCATTTCAGCGCGCACACCTGCCATATCTCGCTCACATCTTTCTCCACTCCTTTCCTTCACTTGCTTTATGATGGGGAGGTGACCGTTTTTATTAGGGGTCCAGCAATATCTGATGAAATGTTGGGTCTTGCCGGATGATTTGTTATGGGCAGCACGACGTGAAATATGTACATGTCATCATGACTCTGCTTTTCTTTTGTAATCAGTAACCATAAATGAAATACCACGAATCCAAGGAATGTATTGCTCAAGGCTGAATATTAGGTATAAGAAGAGAAGCCTGACTTTGTGAAAGTGTGCAGTCTCCTGAATATACTTGTATCGTACTTCTAGGACCCTGTCACCTTGGTTGCAGCCAATAAACTAATCTTTGACTTCACCTGGAAGACTCTGAAGTTTCTGTAGGTCTGACTCAGGAGAACCCGAGGTCTCCGGTGTGTTGATCCCCTGGCACCGCTGGGTTACCGGTTCTGTACCGGTTCTTAAAAACCCAGTACCTCAGTTGGCGCCCAGCGTTTGGGGCGATTCCAGTGGTACCAATCAGCCTGAAAATCGTGAGGAGCTTCGTGTGAAAATTCCGGAGGAGGGCCCACCACCTCATCGACCCCTGCATGTCGACGTGGTCCGAAGGTCTTTACTACGAGGTTCCCCGCTTCTCGACGGCTACAAGGACTGCTGCCCTGGCTATCGCCCTGATGTTGGACCCTTGAAATTTTCGGTAGAGCGAAACGCTGAGACGAGTCTTCTGGTGAAGCCATCGATATTTTTCAGTTAAGTATAAGTGGAGCGTCTCCCAGTCCTTAGTTGGACTTACTTTGTGGTATCTTGGAGATACATAAAGGTTTTTATTGGTTCTTGCAAGCACCATAACCGAAGGACTCGTGTTTTCACGAGAAATATCGTAGTCGATAAATCCTTTGAAGTTTTGGAACTAGACTAGAGAGAAAGGATGCCTAGTCTTAGATTCGGGAATTGGTTTTGTCTTGGTAGTAATAATAGGGACTCCCGGTTGGAGGACTCATGTCCGGTTCCTCCAGTTGGAACTCCGACTTACGAGCTGTACGTTAAACATGGGGTAGGCCCCATCGTTTACAACGAGGTATGGATTAAATACACTAGGAAAGACGGTGTTTTAAAATGGCCCCAATATGGTAGCTTTGATTCTGAAATCTTAGACAACCTTGAAGTTAAACTCTTCAAAAAGAAAGCCCGGCCGGCGATGTTTGACTCTTTCCGCATATGGCGCAAAGAAGCCAAACAAAAAGAAATTAAATTAGCTAAGAAAAATAAGAGAGAAGGGGGACTTTCAGTAATGCAAGCTGCCGTGCAGTTTAAAGATAATGAGGAAGAGCAGATAAATGAGCAGTTGCACAGGCAACGTAAAATGGCAATAGATAAGTGTTATCCAGTTTTGCCGTCTCTTCAGCAAGGGACAGCAAAAGAGCGTGAAAAAGACCAATTAATGTCGCAATTATTAACTTCGCCACCCCCCTATGCGCAGAATGCTACAGCACCCCCGCAACCTTTTGTTGCACAAGCTGCGCCTCTGGCTCTTCCACAGCACTCACCAGCTGTTCTTCAGCTGGCTCCTACTTCTTCGGTGCAGCCTCCTTCAGGCCCACCGACAACTTCTGTTTCTCCTGTGTTTTCTACGACTTTGCCTACTGTACTTCCTACATCCCCTAATGCCCCTCCTATGATTTTGCCTAGTACCACATCTATTATTCCTCATACCTCTTCTGCCATCTCTACTTCCGCCTTATCTCACCCCGTTTTTTCATCTGTTTGTTCTTCCGTTTCACCTTCCCTTCGGCAGAAAATGGCCAGCACTGTTACTAATCTTCTTTTACCCCTTTTCGGGTCGCCTGCTACGACCCCTAACATAGGAAGAAGACAGTTGCGAAGTCAACTGCCTGATTATCAAGAGAGAGATTCCCTGAATAGTTTAGCTCGGAAATGGGTCTTGGACACTGCAAAATATGATTTACAGTCTGTCGTGGAAGTTTTCCATCAATGGGAAACAGCGACACAGAGATATGTGTTCGAACAGATGTGTGTTTTTCTTTGCGAGGATTTAGAAGACAATGATCAGGATTGCCTCCCACAAGAGATGTGTCGTATAAGGTTTAAGTTTAGTCAAGGTATGATTGTAGGTCCCGATGTGGAAAAAGCAGTTGAAATGCTATTATCATATCGAAGTAAGGGAAGTAGTTCTGGGTCACCATCGGAATCTAGTGCATCTAGTAGGAAAAAGGCACGACAATACCCTATGAGAGAAGTGCCCCCACAATGGAGAGAGGGTGACGCGACAGCTGTCCCACCTGTCCTGCCCCACTTTCACCGCGTATGGGTACATGTTCCATGGAAGCGAGCTGAAGTTTTAGCACTCAAACAAACACTACCAGATCCGCGTAAAAATCCTGCAGGGTACTATAAAGAATTGTCGCAAACTGCTGGGTCATGTATAATGAATTTGGCCGATATCGATATGTTATTCGGGAACGTTGTTCCACAGCCTTTATGGGGAAAAATTCGTCATGTAGATCATGACCAGGAATTAGGTGACACGTGGGCTAATATTACTGCT
Source organism: Lissotriton helveticus (assembly GCF_964261635.1). Lineage (NCBI taxonomy): Eukaryota > Metazoa > Chordata > Amphibia > Caudata > Salamandridae > Lissotriton > Lissotriton helveticus. The sequence continues at coordinate 1,389,839,382 of NC_136067.1, forward strand.
GCAGATGCACGACACGTTGGTGGTGCCAAGCCTGAGCCTCTGATAGCGGAACTACCTGGTAGAATAGTAGATTACATGAAAACGATAATGCCTGCAATACGCGTAAATTGGGATAAGTTATCTGCATGCAAGCAAAAGAAAGAAGAAACTGTTTCAGACTTCTTCACCAGATTTGAAGAAACATTCATTGACCACAGCGGTCAAGATATGACCACAGAGGGTGGTCAGAGATTGTTTGTCGATAAATTTGTGCACAATCTACTTCCAGACTTGTGTAGAAAATTGAAAGATTCGGAAAGTTCTTGGGCAGTCTCATCTTCAGCCCAGATATTAGCTACCGCACAGTACTACGAGAATAGAGACAAAGATGAGAAGAAAACTAGAGAACTCAAAACGAAGGTTTTGCTACAGCAAGCCTATCCTCCACGTGGTGGTGGTAATAAAAATAATAATGGTCAGAATAACTACCAGAACACTTTTCAGCAGCCTCAAAGAAACTTGCAGAGATTCGATTACAATCAAAACCGCGTAGGTCCCAACCAGTGTTTATACTGCAAACAAGAGGGTCATTACAAGTATGACTGTCCTGCCCTGCCACAACGTGCGAATGGATTTTCTGGCGTAAGAGGTCGTGGTAGTCAGCAAGCGCCTAGAGGTAGAGGGCGTGGAAACGCCCCTCAGGACGCACGTCCCCTTCCACCACAAAACTCTATGAACAGGTTTGATCAGCAAAATAACGTATCTGACAGGACAGCTCAATACTACGTTGATGAGTATTACACAGAAAATATGCAGTGGGAGAATAATGATTGCTAGGACAGCCTTAGACAAGGAGAGGGAGTTGTTTCAGTTCCAGTAGATCAGAGTGGACCTTACGTTGAGGTGATTACATCGGGTGTGTCAGAACCTTTTCTGTTGGATACTGGTGCTACAAAGAGTTCTATTATGCACTCCAAACTCTCTGGCGCACCTTTGTCTGGCGAAATGAACGTTTCCGTAGGTTTTTCTGGCGCCCCGGTTAGAAATCCGATTTCTGACCCTTTATCTCTTTCTGTTGGTCCTTGTGAATTCGAAGCACCCCTTATTTTGACAACAGGTTGTGGTGAAAATTTGCTAGGATTAGATTTGCTAAAAAGATTGTATGCGACTTTGTACTGTTCTCCCTCAGGGGTACAACTGACTTTAGGTAAGAAAGTGGTTTCTCCCATGTATTTGTCGAGAAATACGCTTCCAGCAGAATTGGCACTTCTTCCGGATATTCTTTGGGCTACTGGTCCGAATGATGTAGGTCTTTTAGAAATTCCACCGTACGTTGTAACATTGAAACCGAATGTCAAAATGCCACGAATTCCCCAATACAGGATATCCAATGAGGGCGAAAGAGCTTTGCTAGCGATTGTTTACGAGTTGATTGAAAAAGACGTAATTGAAGAAACACGAGGCAATGTTTGCAATAGTCCTGTTCTGCCTGTTTTAAAACGAACTGACCCTTCTCAGCCACCTGTGTATAGATTCGTGATTGATCTTCGAGAAGTAAATAAGATAGTGGTGCCACAATTCCCAGTTGTCCCCGACATTACAACATTATTGACTATGATTCCAGCCTCTGCATCCTGGTTTTCGGTGATTGACCTGAAGAATGCTTTCTTCAGTATCCCGATTGCTGAGGAAAGCAGGGATATTTTTTCCTTTAGTTTAGGTGGTCGCAGCTTCCGCTTTAAACGCGCTCCTCAAGGCTACTGTGAAAGCCCCTCAATATACAGTCAAGCTCTGAAAAGTCAGCTTGACGCAATGGTTTTGCCCAAAGGTTCCACTCTCGTACAGTACGTGGACGATTTGCTCATAGCTGCGGATACTGAGAAAATATGTAAAATGGCCACGTTGGAATTACTGCGTCATCTATGTGATCTACATCACAAGGTGTCACTTTCCAAGCTCCAATATTGCCGACAAGAAGTGACCTACTTAGGTCATCTCTTATCGAAGGAGGGAAGGAAACTGACCCCAGAAAGAATTCAGGCAATAGCTAAATTGAATGTGCCAAGAACGCAGAGAGAAGTACGCGCTTTCTTGGGCATTACATCGTACTGTAGACAGTGGATTCCAAATTTTTCGTTATTAGCCAAACCCTTATTGGCACTAACGTGTGCGAATACACCCAATCCCATTCCTTGGTCTGATGAGTGTCAGAAAAGTGTTCTCGAATTACGCACAGCATTATGTTCGGCCCCTGTGTTAGGTAACCCCAACTACAGTAAACCTTTCACATTATATGTCCACGAGAAGGAGGGCTGTGCATTGTCCGTGCTGACTCAGTTATACGGAGATAGACAGCGGCCATGCGCCTATTTTTCGTCAACTTTGGATCCGGTAGCACGAGCATTGCCAAGTTGTCTAAGGGCCACAGCAGCAGCAGCCGTTTCTATTCGACAGTCTGCAGGTCTAGTAATGAATAAAACACTAATCGTGATGGTCCCGCATGCAGTAGACACATTGTTAAATAGGACCAAGACACAGCACTTAACTAGTGCTCGACTGTCCAGTTATGAATTGACGCTACTAGCGAGCCATGTGCACATCAAAAGGTGTAGTACCTTGAACATAGCCACATTGTTACCAATTACAGAGGAATCGGATGCTTCAGAACAGCACGATTGTTTCCTCAGAACGGAGGAAGAGACGAAAGGGAGAGTTGATTTATTCGACACTCCTCTTGCTGAATGTGATGGTACACTATGGGTGGATGGTTCAAGCTTTAAACTCCCAAATGGTAACGTGACTACAGCATATGCTGTCACAACTTTGCACACAATCGTTGAAACTGCGCGAATACCACATGGTTCAGCTCAAGCCGCTGAACTTGTGGCATTGACGAGAGCATGTGTGTTATCCAAAGGAATGAAAGTGACTGTCTATACCGACAGTCAGTATGCTTTTGGAGTGGCTCACAGTTTTGGACGATTGTGGAGAGAACGTGGGTTCCTGACTTCGCATGGAACTAAGATTCAGCATGGTCGGTTGGTGCATGAGCTTCTTGAATCACTGACGTTGCCCCTGAAAGTAGCGATCGTAAAATGTAGTGCACACAAGAAAGTGATTGATGATGTTGGTCGTGGAAATGCATTTGCTGATGAAACTGCTAAGGATACGGCAAAGAATATGATGAGCCGAATGTATGTTGCGAGCCCAGAAAGATGGACTGGTGATGTTGGAATATGTGAAGACACGATAGAAAGTGTGAAGTCCATCCCAGCTGAGGCCACGGAGAAAGAGTTAAGCATGTGGAGAGAAAGTACAGGGAGAATGGATGCAAATGGTTGTTGGATTGAATCGACAGAGCAACAGAGATGGTTGTTACCCGATGTATATGTGCCTGCAGTGGTTACAATGGCTCATGGGATGGCCCATATCAGCGCGAAAGGGATTTGCGAGTCATTGGCCCCAGTGTGGAAGAATTCAGGGATTCCCAAGTGTGCAGAGAATGTTGTCAAGAATTGCATGGTATGTCTGAAGCACAATCCTGGTAGGGGAACCCCAACTCCAGCTGGTCATTTTGCACCTCCTACGTATCCGTTCGAGGTTTTGCAGCTAGATTTCATACACATGGAGAGGTGCAACAACTTAAAATATGTGCTCGTGGTTGTTTGTGCCTTCTCAAGGTGGGTAGAAGCCTATCCCCTAAGGGACAATACTGCCTTGTCCACAGCGAAAGCCCTTGTGAAAGAGTTCTTCCCCAGGTTCGGAATGCCTAGAATGGTCTGGTCGGACAACGGAAGTGAATTTGTGGGTTGTGTGATGAAAAGAGTGTGTGAAGGGCTAGGCATTAGGCAGAAGTTCCACGCTGCAAATCACCCCCAATCAGCTGGATTAGTGGAATGTTACAATGGCACGCTTAAACTTAAATTGGCCAAAATCCAAGCGAGCACAGGTCTTAAATGGCCTGACGCTCTACCCTTAGCACTCCTATCCACCAGAATGACTGTGCATTCACGAATGAAACTCAGCCCCTATGAAATAATCTTTGGTCGGCCAGCCAACATATGGGGAGTGCCTAGGCCCATGAAGTTTAGCGAGCTGCAACACCCCATTTTGCTTGACTATTTGTATGAATTGACGGCTAAATTGCGTGTTTTATATCAACAGGTCCACAACACCTTGCCTCCGGTCTCTGAGACACCGGGTCACTCCATTGACCCCGGTTCCTGGGTGTTGGTCCGCAATTTCCAGAGGACAAGAAACGACCAGCCCAGATGGACCGGGCCTCACCTCGTCCTCCTGTCTACAAGGTCGACTGTTAAAGTGGAGGGGAAGGCAAATTGGGTCCACGGGATCCATTGTAAGAAGATACCCTTCCCTCTGCCACATCACCAATGGGTCCGAAAAGGAGGCACTGACTCAGAGCGCACAACTGATGAACGTGTAAAAGAAGCTAAACGTGATTGTAAGAGTGGGAACATTTTTCAAGAAACTACGCCGCCATCAGGACAATTGAACTTTGTGGAACCTGAGCTACTATTTCTGGACCAGACAGTACCCGGGAAAAGACGCTACAATTTGCGACCAAGAAAAACAGACTAAAGTAAAAGTGATTTATTTTATGATTCGAGAGAAAGAACCTGTGGACTAATAAAAAGTTTTGTTTTTCTTTCCACAAATCCTATTTTTGAAAGTGCAGATTCTCCCATCTAGGTAACTTGCTTATTTTTGTTTTTCTTGAACCGCCATCCGGGTTCCGCTGCTAGGGTCGCGGTTGATTAAAGACTTTTGGGTGCAGCTGACGACGATAGGTCGCTGGTTCCAGTTGGTCCAAGGGAGCCACCCTAGACTGACGGAAGCATCCTTTAGCAGAAACAACCTACCGCCGCGGGCAGCACCTTAGAGAGGATGGAGTTTCCTGATGTGGAGAGAACTGCCAAACAAATGAACTTTAAGCAGAGACTTTTGAAAACAATGAGGAAGAGAATTTTTATAATAATGTGTATTTTTATGCTATTTAGCGTAATGGTCTTTCTGATAAGCTATGTTTTATTCTCTTTTCATGTGACATTCACGCCCACTACATCACCCATACCTCCCCCTACTGTTTATTCTCTTTTCATGTGACATTCACGCCCACTACATCACCCATACCTCCCCCTACTGTTTCCTCTCATTCTTTCCACCCTTTGCCTGACCACGAATCAAATAGGAGATTAGAGTTCATTAATAACTCCTTCGTTCAGCTATTACACCAGCACCAACTTGTAATGAACACAACCAACTGTTGGGTGTGTGGTCTCATGCCCCACACCACGGATAGAGGTATCCCCTATTTGGTCCTACCATTCAGTCGCAATGGGTCAATATGGGCATATAGGACAATGTTCATATATGCACGAGAAATCCAACCCCTACGTTCTGTAAAAGACAACCTCAAGACTAGCGCCCTAGTCAAGGGTATAGTTGACATGATCAAGGAAGTAACTTCTTACGAAGATACCCCGGATGATGAGATACTTGCATATGTAGGTTGGAATGTGACCGGATATGGCACTACAGTAAGTGAGAAACAGCAAGCCAAGAGACCGTCCCCTATCTGGATCGTACCCCATCAAGGTCACCTGTGTCTGCAAGGTATTGGTAAGAATCCCAGAGCTCAGCTAGGGAAGAGTGTCTGTACAGAAACGTACGTTTTTGGATCTCAGACTTCCCCTGCCTTTTTAGCCGCAAAGGGTACTTATTTTATCTGCCATGATAGAGCCTATACATGGTTGCCCCCTGACTTCTCGGGCTCATGTTTTGTTTCATTCCTGTTACCTCCCACCTACACAGCAGCGGCGGATTACCATCGGACAAGGGTAGTTAGAGGTGTTTTGAGTAAAGAAGACACTGCAGGTCAAGAATTTGGTGACTTTGCAATGGGTGTTCTGCCGTTCTGGGGCGCCATGGTTAACAGCAGAAACATAAGGCAATTGACAAGGGTAGTTGAATACACCGTGATTGAAACTGCTGGTGCCCTTAGTAACCTGACTGCTGAGCTCCAGTCGGATCGACTGATGACCCTTCAGAACCGGGTCGCTTTGAATGTAATACTTGCGGACCGAGGTGGAGTATGCAAATTGATCCAGTCCAGTTGTTGCATTTTTATTCCAGATAATGCTCCAACAGTGTACGGGGCCATCTCCAAACTACATAAGATTTCCGAATATATTCATGTGGATAAAGGAGATTGGTCATTAATGGGATGGTTCTGGGGACTGATATCTGCCTGGGGATGGAGAATTCTGATGGTCATTGGGATGGTCTTAGCCATTCTTTTCCTGTTCTGTCTATGCATACAGTGTGCTCCTGCAATATGTAGCCTCTGTGTTACATCATGTGTAAGGAAGCCTGTGTCAAGACATGAGCTCAGCACTAGAATGATGTTGCAGCAACATCTCAATGACTTTAGGAATATAGATCTGGGCTCAGATTAACATGAGGATAGATTAATTGCCTATGTAAGGGCAAAAGGAGGGTCTGTGGTTCTGAAAAATCTGGATTCATATAATAGTACTGGACTCGAGAATAAAAACTTCGTCGAAATAGGACGAATTTGGTATCAAAAGACCGAGAATGACGAGTACGTCAAGTACATGTATTTTCGGCATATTCGAGTGACGATTTCACCTCGAAATCGTCATTCACCTTCTGAACCCTTAGCTGCATGTTGCCCTTTTACATAGGCCTTAATCCAGTTGAATTTGATTCCACAAGGACACATACTCCTTAATCGACTTCTCCCTGACCCCAGTACAAGTTAGAACCATTGCCCCAGGCCGAGCTCGTTAGGTCAGTTCCCTCCCAGTGGCCGAGCAAGATAGCATCTAGGCTCAACCAGCCATAAAACCATTTCAGCGCGCACACCTGCCATATCTCGCTCACATCTTTCTCCACTCCTTTCCTTCACTTGCTTTATGATGGGGAGGTGACCGTTTTTATTAGGGGTCCAGCAATATCTGATGAAATGTTGGGTCTTGCCGGATGATTTGTTATGGGCAGCACGACGTGAAATATGTACATGTCATCATGACTCTGCTTTTCTTTTGTAATCAGTAACCATAAATGAAATACCACGAATCCAAGGAATGTATTGCTCAAGGCTGAATATTAGGTATAAGAAGAGAAGCCTGACTTTGTGAAAGTGTGCAGTCTCCTGAATATACTTGTATCGTACTTCTAGGACCCTGTCACCTTGGTTGCAGCCAATAAACTAATCTTTGACTTCACCTGGAAGACTCTGAAGTTTCTGTAGGTCTGACTCAGGAGAACCCGAGGTCTCCGGTGTGTTGATCCCCTGGCACCGCTGGGTTACCGGTTCTGTACCGGTTCTTAAAAACCCAGTACCTCAGCTCATGCACTCCGCCAACCGAGTGCCATACCTGCACACCACCAGCCAAGCACCATCCATGCCCACTGTCAGCCAAGTGCAAGTCCACATACCCCGCCAGCCAAGCACCCCTCCACACACAACACCAGGCAAGCACCAATCTACATACAACGTCATCAAGCGAAACGCCACACACACCAATAGCCAAGTGTATGTTCACACACACCACCAGCAAAATGCCAGCCAAAAGTCAGTACACGCAGACCATCAGCCAAACTCGAGTTGACACACACACAATCTTAAAACAACAAAAATGACTAAGCACACATAAGAGACAATCAAGTTCATGTGAATAGCCAGTTCAAGGACACAAGAGATCTCATACGGATGGAAGGAAAAAGTCTTGTGGTAATCTGAAATCAAAGTTCAATCAGGTAGATTCTTTTCATTCCTTTTCAACAGTGAGGGCACGTAGAACAAGCCAGCCGAAACGTGTTTCGTCGCACAATGGAGTAATGCTCCTCGACTTCTTCAGGGCTGGGGATGGATACAATAAATGAACATGAATGAATATATAAGAAAAAGGGCTTTACAACATGAGCCCTGTGTTTTACTTGTTAGGGTGAATGGCGCACACGTGGAAACCCAAACAAACCAGAAGTGAAAACATGCAAAATACGCATGAGAACAGGAGTGATCTTCTTGAAAAAGTGAGTGGTAGTGTCCGTTCCAAAATGGGACGAAGATTAAAAGGGATTGGGTTAAAATTGTCTCTACAGAATCGGTGTTGATAAGTGTGATTGGTAAACCTGTGTATTAGGAGTACAACGTGAACGGAACTCGGATAATTAGATGGTGGAGTTAAAAATAAAGTGCAGGGGGAGGAGCTTGGCGGGCATCCGAGATGGCCGCTTGAGCACAGCACTCTCCGGACCCTCGCCGCTCCCGACATTTTATCCTGGCTGAATCCTGATTTCTTGCAAGAATTCGTGTAGGGGACGCTTGGCTGATTACCCTGGCACCTTTCAGGAATCGATTTGGATCTCGTATTCCTGAGTTATGGTGCTCTGAACTTTTGGGCTCCGCCCTTGAGGAGCGCCCGGGACGGGGTGCGGTACTGTAGCCGTCCTGCAATTGAACAACAACGGCAGGAGATCTGGCCTTGTGGGTCCCCCCTTCCTAGGTTTCGGTTTCGATTCTGTTCCGACTTGGGCCACGGCTGTGGATGTCGTGTTGCGACTGAGACTTGGAGGCAGATCGGCTGTTGGGCTTTCATGTGACCTATTTGCTGGTTTGGCGACCTCCACCCGAGTCGTGCCCCCTTTTTATGTACTTTTGATCCTGTACTTTGGGTGTCGGGCCCGTCGAACCTGGTGGCTAGTCCTGTGACGCATCTTCAAAATGGCGGGCAGAGGGGACAGAGAGACGCGCAAGACGAAAACACCTCTGCGCGGAGCTCCAGTTCAATCGAATGTCATGGATCGTTATACCCATTCTAAGGGGTCCCCCGGAGCTGCCCTGCCTGGTTCTAGTATTGCGTCCGAACGAATTTTGGAAGAATCGGCGGAGCCCTCCTTACAGGATATTATGGGCGCCATCTCGGGTGTGAGAGAATCCATCGGCCTACAGTACGAGGCCTTGGCCCACAAACTTGACACCGTGGCTATTGAGGTGAATCTGATTCGTGCTGATCTCGGCAAGACGAATGAGAGGGTACAATCACTGGATATTAAATCCTCTAGCCTTACGAATGACGTCTCGGAGCTCCAAACTGAGATTGGAAATCTCCGTCGGGGGAATGACTTCATGACCCGTCGCCTGGAGGACTTTGAAAATAGGGCGCGTCGCTGCAATGTTCGCCTGGTTGGTGTACCGGAAAACCCTGAACCCCACTCGGTGGATCTCCTGGTTGAGGATCTGGTCTTGAACCATTTGGCCCCTTCTGGTCTCACAAAATTTTTCACGGTGGAACGTGCACATCGTGTTCCAGGGGGCAAAGTCAAGCCGGGAGCCCCGCCGAGACCCATTGTAGCGAAGCTCTTTCATTATAGAGACCGGGACGCTATCCTGCAGGCCTCGCGGGTGAAGGGCCCGGTGGCCTTTGAGAACGCTACGGTGAACTTTTACCCGGACTTTTCCCAACAGGTTCAGAGACAACGTATGGAGTTCCGTGGTGCCAAGAAACGTCTCCGGGATCGGGGCCTACGTTACGCCATGCTCTTTCCCACTAGACTCCGGGTTGAATACAATGAACGTACCCTTTTCTTTGATCGGCCAGATGCTGTTAATGACTGGCTGGACTCATTGCCTGACCGTCCTCCTGAGACAGACTCCGCCGCTCACCCTGGCGGTGCCGAAGGTGGTGTGGAGATCTAACTGTTCGGCTCTTATGTCTTATTTTGAATACATTCTCAGGGGTGTTGGCCGGCGTCCCTCCACATTGTGATCATTCTGTCTTTTCGTTTGTTATTTTTGTTCTTGCTGAGGTCGGGGGATGGATGGAACGGAGACCTTTCCTCCTCCGGGGTCTTTGTGTAGAATAGGGGTTCTTGGGCGACAGGCACACTGCAGGTTGGGGTGGCTCTTTAGCTTTTTGCAGGGGTGCAGGGTGGGGGGTGTTTCTCTTCAGTTTGGGGGAGGGGGGTTGGGAAGTTTTTTCTTTTCTGTGTGTTGTTTTCAAGGCGATTTGCTCCTGTGTTTGCTGCTGTTTCTGATGTCTAGCTCATGGACGAGGGGTCTTGGCTCGGGTGGTTGGGATGGGGGGTAGAGGGTTGAAATTTCTTTCCTGGAACGTTAATGGCCTGGGTGATCGTATTAAGCGCAGTGTGGTCTTAAAATGTATTCGACGTTTGTCACCGGACATTGTTTTCATGCAAGAAACCCATTTGATTGGTAATGTTTGTTATGCGATGAATAGATGGGGCTACCGCCTTGTGGCGCACTCAGGGTTTACCTCCGGATCTAGGGGTGTGGGTATTCTTGTTCGAACCTCCCTCCCCTTGGCTATTGATGAGGTGATTCATGATGACCGTGGGAGATATACTGTCCTGGTGGGTAGATATGAAGGCCGCACCCTATCTCTCTTCAATGTCTATGTTCCCCCGGGTTTGCAGGCCTCTACTTTCACTGACTTGGGCCGTGTTCTGTTGGATCTCCCTGATAGCACTCTCTTTCTTGCCGGTGATTTTAATTCGGTGCTTTCCGGCCTTCACGATCGCCATCCCCCTAGAGATACCCCGCAGGCTCAGCAGTGGTTGGGTGGGTTTTTAGATACCTTTGGCCTTGTGGACTGCTGGCGACTGTTGCATCCTACTCAACTCCAATACACCTTCCATTCTGGGGCCCATGGCAGTCTGTCCCGGCTGGATTATTTCCTGATGCCCGCAGCCCAATCATCGGCGGTTCGTGAGATTTTACACTTGCCGAGGGGTATTTCTGATCACTCGCCGCTCTGGCTTCGTTTTGAGGTTGGTGTAGAGGCGGCGGGCCGAGTGGCTCCCATTAACCCTTGGTATCTTTCCTCCCCTGAGACTCATACCCTCTTGTTCAAGTCCATGGATTCATATTTCCTGGAAAATGAGGGGTCGGTCTCTTCGGCTGTGTCCCTGTGGGAGGCTTTTAAAACTGTGATTCGTGGACAGGCCCTTTCCTTGATTGTTGAAGCTAAGAGGGCAGGGAGGAAGGAGGTGGTGGAACTTGAGGGGGAGATCTCTGCTTTGGAGGACGAGTTGGAATCTGGTGTCACGCCTGACAAACTCCATGCCCTGGGTCTCAAACAGTTTGCGTATAAATCTCTGGTCACTGACGCTGCAAAGGTGATGTTTCGTGAGCAGCAGGGCAGATTGTATGATGTGGGTGACAAAGCGGGAAAACTCCTAGCGTGGTTGGACAAGAAAGAAAGGGCTAATCGTGTGGTGCCCGTGATTCAGTCTGCGAGTGGTGAGAAAGTGATAGATCCGACCGCCATTGTTGATCGTTTTGCGGAATATTTCCGTGTGGTATATGCTCCCGTGTCTGTGAGGGAAGTTGACGACTCCCGCCTTCTTCTGCGTGATATCGCTTTGCCCTGTGTCACCGACTTGGACCGTATTGCTTTGGACTCCCCTTTTACGAATGATGAGATAGCCAATGCAGTTAGATCGCTCCGTTCGGGCAAAGCACTGGGCCCGAACGGTTTGCCTATTGAGTTGTACAAATTATGCCCCGATAAGGTGGCGCCGTATCTCCGCGCCATGTTTCTAGAATCTCGTGAGCGGAACATGCTTCCCTATGATCAGCGTCTGGCGACAATCGTCGTCATTCCCAAAGAGGGTAAACCACGTGACCTCTGTTCCTCGTATAGGCCCATATCCCTATTAAACGTTGAACCTAAGGTGTTGGCTAAACTTTTGGCGACCCGTCTCCTTTCGGTTCTTGGAGAGTTGGTCCATCCGGATCAGTCTGGCTTTATCCCGCATCGCAACACTGCTCTGAATTTGCGTCGCCTTCACGGCGCGCTGGCGAGGGCGGGGCTTTTGACTGAACCGGCCATTTTGGCGTCCCTAGATGCCTCCATGGCCTTTGATACTGTGGAGTGGCCCTATTTATGGGCGACACTCGAGAAATTCGGATTCGGGTGCGAGTTTATTAGCTGGATTAGGCTGTTGTACGCGGAACCTCTGGCGCAAGTTGTAGTGAACGGTAGAGTGTCGGCCCCCTTTTCCTTGGGCAGGGGTACCCGTCAGGGCTGCCCCTTGTCCCCTCTGTTGTTCGCGCTCGCTCTTGAACCGTTGGCGGCCTGGCTCCGTTGGGAACCGTCCCTTAAAGGTATTCGTTGGGCCCCGGACTTCGAAGACCGCGTCTCGCTTTATGCGGACGACATCCTCTTGTATCTTACTTCCCCTCGCAAGTCTCTATCTGTTTTATTTGACGTTCTTGCGTCCTTTGGCGCTAACTCAGGCCTCGTCATCAATTGGTCTAAATCCTGTGTATACGTTTTGTCTGGTATCTTGCCTCCGTTGCCGAGTAGACTTCCTCTTCAGGTGGTTCGGGATGGTTTCAAATACTTGGGGGTGTTCGTTACCTTGGATCCGTCCCTTCGTTTTGATCGTAATCTCCTTCCCCCGTTGCTTAGGCTCCGTTTGGACGTTGCCCGCTGGCGCAAACTTCCCCTGTCTCCACTGGGTCGGGCGGCCCTGTTTAAGATGATGTCACTACCGCGGTTTCTCTACGCTCTCCAGAATTATTATGATCCTATCCCCAAGACCTATTTTCGGGAGATTGAGAGCCTTCAGAGGCAACTTATTTGGGATGGACGACCGCGCATTGCTCTCGCTAAACTTTCCATCCCGTGGTACGATGGGGGCATGGCGCTCCCCGACATTAAGAGATACTACTGGGCTTCCCATCTGTCCGCTATTAATCACGCTATGTTCTCTCCGGGTCGTAATCCGGCGTTTGAGATGGATAAACTTCAGCTTCCGGGAGGTGACTTTAATAGAGTGCTCTATTCTCGCTCCGCTGGGCGCCATCTTGTGGGACCTACTTTGACTGCTTTGACTGTGTGGCGTGCTGCGAATGTGAGCCTGGGCTGGGAGGATCGCTTGACGTTGGCGACGCCGCTTTATGCTTCGGAACGTCTGGGCGGTCTTTGGTCTTCCAAGGGTTTCGACCGTTGGGACTTGATTGGGATCTCTAAAGTGGGGGATGTATATTCTAAGGGTTCGGTGCGCCCGTTTCAGGCCCTCCAGGCTGACTACGGCCTGAGTAGTCGGGAATTCTTTCGTTATTTACAGATCAGGCACGCTTTGGTTTCGGTGTTTGCTCCTGGTGAGATTCCGCCTGACTCTTCCCCACTTGAAGACCGTATCCTCGACGAACATCTTCCTGATAGCACTATCTCCCTGATTTATAAAAAGTTGATTAACAATCGGACTGACTTATTGGCCCGGCTTCGGGAACAGTGGATGGGAGATGGGTTGGAACTTGATGATGAGGATTGGCAATCGGCCCTCTCCTCTCCGAAGGAGGTGGCTATACCGGCTCGACTCCGTTTGGTCCAATTGAAGATCCTTCATCGGGTGTACGTGACGGGACCGCGACTGATGGTGATGGGCTTTTCCTCCGATGGACTGTGTAAGCGTGGATGTGGTTTGCGTGCTACTTTCCTGCATATTCTTTGGGAGTGCCCGTTGGTGGCTGCTTATTGGGTGGCCGTGCTTGATCTGATGACTGTGGTGACGGGGATATCCTTACGACCGGAACCTCGTCGCTGTCTTTTGAATGTTTGGGAGCCCACGGACTATTCGGTGGCACAGACTAGATGGGCCACCCTGGGCTATATGATCGCGAAGCGAGATATTGCGCAACTCTGGGGGGCCTCCAGGCCCCCTGCCCTCTCGCAATGGGAGGATAATATGGATTGGTCCATGTTCCGTGAGAAAACTGTTTATGTGGCCAGGGGTAGACCCAGGGCATGGGTGAAGGTGTGGGGTCAATGGAACGAATACCGTGGCGACATTTGTACTCCTCCCCTTGTGGACACTGTCGAGATTACTCTATCTCCCTAGGCCGGCGTTCCCGGAATCTTCATATAGGGACTGAGCTGGTGTCACCGGCTCTTCCCCCCTTCTTCTTCCTGGTCTCTGCCCCCCCTCCCCCCTCCCCCCCCCGCTCCATACTCCTTAGTGCTTAGGATATTATTATTGCTCCTCCGTTGCTGTCCCCCCCTTGCGTCCCTTGGGCTGACTTTCAGTGATACACTCTCGCCTTTTTGTATGTTTGTTCTTTCATATATATAAAACCTGTTTTGGTCCTGTATATATTGTGGAGTATTGCATTGTTGATTGACGGTTACCTCTGCGGGCTTATGTGATATGTCTCTCCTCCTTTTTAGCGGCTGGCCCGTGTGGTTGTAGGCCCATCCTTGTACATTTCTGCTTGCTCAAATAAAGGTTTTTAAAAAAAAAAAAAAATAAATAAAAATAAAAATAAAGTGCAGAACAGAAAAAAAGGAGTAAGTCAGTTCAAAAATATGAAGAAGGCGAAAAGTAGTATAACAGAAAAATACCAAAAGTATCACCAAAAGGCCGGTGATACTTCCAACTCGGCCAGGCTGAATGTAGGGCAGATATGGTGATCAGGAACCTGAGAGAAAGTATGATGGGACATAACATGTGGACTTACGTAGCGAGCACCAGGATAACACGTGTATCACAGCGCTTCAACCACCAAGGGCGGGATAAACTACAAATAAAATATTTTTGGTGCTTACCAGTCTATAGAAAGTTGAACACAATACATGGCTTATGTTTAAAATTGTGATCAATGACGGTTCTGTAACAAAAGAAAAATGGGGGAAGGCGCTATTAAAACTGCTTCTCTGTGCGTCAAAAGAATATATGGAAGTAATGACCATAGGATAACCCCCAGAAAAGTAAAGCTACTAACTTGTGCCAGTCACGTTGAGAATAAAAAAGTGGAGGGCAAATCTTCTATGGCGTGTCTCAATTGCACATGCATCCGGGTTCAGATTGTGCACTCTGAAAGTAAAAACAAGCCTTATTAACCTGTGTCACGTGGGGTATAGTCAAACCACACACAGCGTGACACTCGGGCCGGGTAGACACGCATGATCCCGGAAAACTAATCACTGAAATAACTATGTAAATCTTACCTAGAATAGGTTCATGGCAGAAGAAAAAACGCCCGACTCCTCACTCGGTACCAGGTAGCAGACGAGTGAGGGCAGAACCAGGAAGTGGAAATAAAAGAGGTCCCTGATTGTTCATTGGCTGCAACGACCGTAGAAGCTAGAACGTCAACTGAGTTCAGTCCAAGCGAACAACGCAGCCAACTAAAGAAAGGACTATGGGCCAGATGTAGGTCGCCAATTACCGGTCGGTAACGGCCGATTTCGGCCGTTACCGACCGGTAATTGGGAATTGACATGTAGGGGCCATTATTTTACAGAATCGGTAAATTTACCGAATCGGTAAATTTACAGATTCTGTAAAATACCGAATCGGTAATTTTACCGATTCGGTAAATCCATATGTAGGTGACACTCCTAAGAGTGCCACAGGCCCTTAAGAGTCGGTATTTTACCACCCAATCCTATTGGGTGGTAAAATACCGAATTCAGGTGTGCATGCACATCTGTGCATGCACACCTGTGCCATGTGACACACAGACATGCCCTTAGGGCATGTATGTGTGCCCCATGTCACACATGTCTGTACTTGGGTGCTATAGGGTGTCAAAGTGACACCCCCTGCACCCTTGCAGTATTCGGTATTTACCGAATCAGTAAATACCGATTCGGTATTGCCCATTGATTCCTATGGGCTTCAAGGCCCATAGGAATCAATGGGCAATACCGAATCGGTATTTACGGATTCGGTAAATACCGAATATTACCGATTCGGTAAGTCAAAAATTGCCACCTCGGATGTTAGGGTGTGTAACCTCAATGCCAAAGAATGATACTTTTTTGTCCATCCCTTAGGATGAGCAGGTGGCTGTGTGCAGTGCTACCGGATATTTAGGATCACCTTTGTGTATGGCTCTAATTTGTTCCATCATCCTTTCTTTGAGTGGCCTGATTGTGCTACCCACATACATCTTATTACATAAACATTCAATAACGTAGGTAACAAATCGGGTGGTGCAATTGATGTTGCTCCTAATATCGTAGCTCTTGTCTGCATAGTCTGAGAAATGTGTTTGGCCATGTTTGGCCCACCTGCACATGCTACAGAATCCACATTTGTAGAAACCCAAAGTGTGTGGTCTTAGCCAGTTGGAAGCAAATATCAAGCGTGGTACTGTTGGGCTCAACCGGTTCCTAAGAGTCCTCCCTTTCCTGAAGGTCACCTGTGGATGATCACAGATGAATTCCTTAATTGTTCTGTCAGACTTCAGGACGCCCAGTGTCTTGTGAAACTCTTTTTTAAGACAAGCGTTGAGGCGAATAGTAGGCCCTATGCAACGTGAACAAGTGGGTTCGGCGTAGCCAAGATGGTTTCACAATGTTCCACATGATCTTAAAAAAATTAAACCACAGGTTCTCCACACTGGTGTTTGTAATATGTGCGGTCCACAGCAGATCAGGCAACTGGAACTCACCCTCGATTTCATCCAATAAGAGATTGTACCAGAGTGAGATCTCTTTCTTAGATGGAGGCTTATCTGTTAAGAGGGACACTAATGTACTATCACCCCCTAGCTGAAATCTACCTTTAACAGAAATCTGTGAGTGTGCCCAGCTTTGTATTTGTAGGTATATGAACCTGGAAAACCGAGTCCCTATTTTTAAACTCAATACCTCCCACGGGAGTAGGCTACCATCAACAAAAAGATCACCCCATACCACCAATCCTGCCTCTCGCAGTGGTACTGCAAGGCTATCCAAAAGCCAGCTCGGTGATCCAGGTGAATTCCATAATGGAGCCTTACAGGAATAATAGTCAATTTTAATGGAACGCCTACATTTAGCCCATGTTCTACATATATCTCTCAACACCTTCAGTTTTACTTTTTTTTTAAACTTGGGATCCCCAAACTTATACAAGTATTCGTGGTCGGTAACCTTTTCCCCTCTGATGAATGCAGAAAACATGTGCCCACATCCCAAGTTTATCGGAGATTTTAACAACATCCTGGCATGGGACACCTGGAAGGCCCACCCATAGAGCTGTAGGTCGGGCGCCGCCAAACCACCCTTCTCTCTTCGGCGCCTGATCTTCTTCCAGGCAATTCTAGGGTTGCAATTATTCCAAATAAAAGAGCATATATCACTTTGGAGTTTGGCTATCATTGTAGGTTCAAAAAAAAGGGGGATGGTGTTAAATAAGAATGTAACCTTCAGTAAAATAGTCATTTTAAATAGGTTGGATCTGCCCAATAAAGATAGCGGAAGTGAAGACCATGATTTCATTAGCCTACGACATTCTTTGGCAATGAGCGAGAAATTTGCTGGAACTATCTCGTTTATATCCTTGTATATATTTAGACCCAGGTAACGCAGGAATGGACTTAGCTGTACCCCTGCCACAGGCACAGGGTCATTCTAGACCATTATATCCGTCTTGGCAGCATTGACTTCATAGCCAGATACGGATCCGAACTCCTCAGCCAACACAATTACAGCCGGAAATGCCGACCGTAGTTCAGATGTAAAAATGAGAACATCGTCCGCATACAAGGCTACCTTCCTCTCCCATCCTTCAAACACAAAAGACTTGATGTTACTATTGTCTCGAATCCGTTGAGCAAAGGGCTCTATATACAGATCGAATAAAGGGGGGAGAGGGGGCAGCCTTGGCGGGTACCCCGAGTGATGTTAAATGGGTCTGATAGTTCTCTGTTGACAAGTATAGAAGCTGACGGATTCCTATACAGGAGTTTGACTACGCGCCTAAATTTTTTGCCGATGTTAAATTTTCCCAGGACCTATGATAGGTAAACCCAGTTAACCCTATCGAAGGCCTTGGTGGCATCCAAAGTCATCACTGCAAGAGGAAGTGACGCCACCGTCGCCATATCAATGGCACCTATAAGATCATAGGTCAACTCGTACAGCTGACGCCCCCTTACAAAGCCCTTTTGATCTACATGCAAGATGTTTGTTGCCACTGCCCCCAACCTATTTGCCAATACAGATGTAAAGATTTTATAATCTGTGTTTAAGATAGAAATTGGTCTATAAGACCCACAACTCGTTGCTGGTTTTCCTGGTTTTAGAATCAGTGTTATCGAGGCGCTATCCCATGATATAGGAGGGGGCATCCCTTCTAGGAGGATCTTATTAAACAACTCCGTTAGGAAAGGGAGAATTGTTGGAATCAGAGCTTTATAAATTTCAGATGGCATACCATCTGGACCTGATGCCCTACCTTTTTTACTACTAGCTACTGTCAGCCTGACCTCCTCCTGCGAAATGGGATCTTCTAGTATATTACTTGTTCTGATGACAGTGCCGGAAGAGAGACCCACGCCAGCCAATCTTCAGCCTGCTTTGACTCAACATTCCTATCTTCACAGTATATTTCACTGAAGAAATCACGAAGCGCTCTCCTAATGTCGATGTCGGTGGAGAATGTTATACCACCAGCCGTAATTGAGTTGATGTTATTACGAACTTGCTCAGTCTTCGTCTTCCAGGCCAGCAATTTACTGGCACCTTCGCCATACTCAAAATGTGCCAGATTACTGGCTTCCCATCTCTCTAAAACCCTAGCATTTAAAACTGAGCTTAGATCTCCTTTTAAGGTGGTCACTTTATTCTGCCACTCATGTACTGTAGATGAGAGGGTGTCCGGATGCCTAGCAATTTCTGTTTGAAGTTTAGTCAACTCCAGTTCTAAGGAGGCCACTGCTTCCCTATAGATTTTATTCTAATATGAAGCTTTAGTAGTTATGTGACCCCTTAAAAATGATTTAGGTGCATCCCATATAACACCTGGAGAGGCAGAACCTATATTTTCATCCATGAAAAACTGGACCTCAACATTGAGAGCATCAATGATATTAGGTGAGGACAGTAATGAACGATCAAAGGACCAATTACTTGATCGACTCTTAGGAAACCCTTCCAAGTCTAAGAGAATCGCCGCGTGATCTGATAAATGAAATGGAAGATGGGATACCGATTTAACCAGGTTAACTAAAGTTTGGCTAATCAAAATAAAATCAATTCAAGACTGGTGATGAAATCTGTAATTTTGAAATGTGACTCCTCTTTGCAGCCCATGCATAGATCTCCAGATGTCGTTATATCCTAACTGCTTCATGCTATCTTGCAGGTAAGACCTGGTTTTAGATAATATTTTAGCTCAATTAGAGGGTGATTTATCCACTAATGGATCCAGGACTATGTTGAAGTCACCTTCTAAGATAACCGGTTCGGGAAATAGATACAGATGTGAGAAAAGAGCCTTCAAAGCCGAAGGGTCATCCTGATTAGGACCATGGTATCCCACTATAGTGATAGGAGACCCAGATATTATAACTGATGCTATTACCCATCGACCACCAGAGTCAACCAATTTAGCGACCAATCTCGCTTTAATGGATTTTTTAAATAAGATTGCCACTCCTCTAGTGTGTATCGATTGTGCCGTTGGTATGCAAATATCGATCCACCTATTCCTTTTAACCAATGCAAGCATTTCAGACTCAGCCAAATGTGTCTCCTGAAGTACTATAATCTGTGCACTTGAATCTCAGAGATATTGCATAATGTTATTTTTCCTCGGACTAGTTCGCAAACCGTTAGTATTCCAGGGGAGAATAGCCAATTTACTCATTATACTGATGTTTCCACATCTTTACTTTTTTAATACCCCCAGGTTTAAAGGAGCCGATCTGCGATATGCCCCTAAAAAGAGAGAACTGAACAGACACATGTCCTTTTGGCAGCAACAATGACAACATCGAGCATAAAGCAACATTAAAACGAAAATGAGGACTCTTTATTAATTTTTTCCCCTGCAACCCCCCACCCCCAGTGTCCCTGTCTAACCCCCCTTCCCCCATGGGAAACCCTTGTTCTATCTATCTGGAAGAACCAGAAGATGGCACTCTGTCATGGACTCCTGCCTTAGTTATAGCCGGGGAAAAAACAAGTAGAGAAAAAAAATGTCAAAGATGAGAGTGAGGAGAAATAAATCTATCCTATATAACCTGTACTCTCTACGAGATCCATGTTGTGTTAGGTGATATGTAAAGTGTGTTACGTGCTGATTGTGATATATGTTGTATATTTTGCTGATTTTACTTCAAATATGATTTCACTCATTTTTATTATTTTTATTTTTTTACTATCCCTTCTCTATTCACCTTTTTTTTTTCTTTTTTTTCCCACTTCTTTTTTTCCCCTATTTTGTTTCTCTTCTTTTTTTGTTCCACACTCTCCCTCCATACTTATACACATAGATTCCCCTTTATCTCTTTCTTTAAGTTTTTTAGAATACTAAACATTATCAGATAACCACTCAAGGAAGCTTCACCTAGCTAGCCGCTCCTTTTTCTTTACCCATAGTCAGAAGTAACTCGTCCGCTGCCTGCACTGATCTAATATTATGCATGCTGTTGTTTCGGATAATTCACCTGTCTCATGCCCTAAATGCGGCTTGGTAGCAGCTTCAGATTTGCACATGTTCCTAGATTGCCCACTTTTATCACCCTTTTGGAATTCAGTTTGCCTATCACTCTCCACCTCCCTGGGATCCCAAGTTATATTATGTCCTGCTCTTGTCATCTTTGGTGTTTCTCCACAGTTTCATGGGCCGGCAAAAAATGTACTTTTCTTCGGTATTTTGTTGGCCAGGAGGGAAATATGTAGGAGATGGAAGGATCTGTTACCTCCTACCTTGCTCGATTGGCGCACTTCTGTGCTACAAACATTGAAGTTGGACCTCTTAAGATCAGGAAACTTACGCAAGAGAAATTTCTGGATGTTATTAAATTGGTAATGGTCCTTTAATTGATCATGGGGGTTTTTTGTTTTTTTTTCCCCCCAAGGGTCAATGATTACGCTGCTTTGCACCTTTTTCCACGTTTGTCTATACCCAATAAAGTCGACATCGGTATAAGAATGGGTATATGAACGCAGCATGTGACCCTGACGGTTGTTCCAAAGTGGTTTAGTTGGAGTTTGGCACTACTTACTGAGGTGCAATTTGTGCTGCTTCACTCAGAGCCCCTACCAGTTTATCTGTGACAGTAAGCTCATCTCCACATGCTACTATTTGGTCACCAAGGGCGAAATATGAGGACACAAAAAAAGTTAAAAAAAACAAAAACAATTTTTTAAGGGAATATGTAGGTCATTGAACTCTGTGATCATTCTTGGTGGTTGTTTGTGTTGTGGTTGTGGTTTGCTTGGACGTTTCACTAGTTTATCTTTCCTGAGTACCCCGGCAACCCTACACTCTGCTCTATCAAGAGTTTTAGGGTTATAGCCTATCTTCATAAATCGCTTTCTCATGTCAAGAACATTAGCCCTGAACTCTATGTTCCCACTGCAATTTCTCTTTGCTCTCAGGTACTCACCATAAGGTATTGAGTTTATCTGGTGTGCAGGATGGGAACTTCCCACGTGAAGTACCGCATTACATGCAGTAGCCTTCCTGAATAACCTGCTGTGTAGTTGGTCATCTCTAATGTACAACTCCAAGTCTAAGAACTCAATTTTCATCATGCTCGACTCCATAGTGAATTGCATTCCCCATGCGTTAGCATTGAGAAAACCAAAAAACTCATTCAATTGAACTTGTGTACCAGACCATAGAAGAAGACAATCGTTGATGTATCGACCCCAAAAAATTATGTAGTTAATCCATGTGGCTCCTTTTTCACCCCAAATAAGATCAGCCACCAATGTGCCCATGAAAAGATTTGCAAACAATGGTGAAAATTTAGACCCCATGGCCACTCCCTTTTTTTGTCTATACCAGAGCCCATCAAACATAAAGAAGTTGTTGTGTAATACCAATTCCATCATGGAAATTAACATGTTTGTGTGCTGGTATTGTGTTGGCGGTCTCTTATGAAGAAGTCGTGTGATGGCATGCAAACCTAAGTCTGGCTCAATGCTCGTGTATAGTGACACTATGTCTAACGTGGCTAGAATAGTGCCAGATTGCCAGTCCAAATCTGCAACTGAGAATATGCTTGGTGTCTTGTATATATGAGGGTTGGTTCTGTACCAAAGGGCCCAAGAACAAGTCAATGTATTCTGCAATCCTTTCCGTGGGACCCCCCATCCCTGAAACTATGGGTCTCCCAGGGGGGAAAGGGAGATGTTTGTGAACTTTGGGTAGTGTGTAAAGTCAGGGGTAAGCGGGTCCGAAAACCTTCAAGTACAAAAATGATTCCTCACTTAGTAGCCCTGCCTTGTTCCAGATGTCAAGTCTTTTGTTGATCTCTAGAGTGAGTGGTCCTATTGGGTTATGCGTAAGACGTTCATAACAGGTCTGGTCACTCAGTTGGGTGAGAATCTCATTGTTGTAATCCTCTAGATTCATAAATCGCTTTCTCATGTCAAGAACATTAGCCCTGACCTCTGTGTTCTCACTGCAATTTCTCTTTGCTCTCAGGTACTCACCGTAAGGTATTGAGTTTATCTTGTGTGCAGGATGGGGACTTCCCGCGTGAAGTACCGCATTACATGCAGTAGCCTTCCTGAATATCCTGCTGTGTTGTTGGTCATCTATAATGTACAACTCCAAGTCTAAGAACTCAATTTTCGTCATGCTCGACTCCATAGTGAATTGCATTCCCCATGATTTCGCATTGAGAAAACCAAAAAACTCATTCAATTGAACTTGTGTACCAGACCATAGAAGAAGACAATCGTCGATGTATCGACCCCAAAAAATTATGTAGTTAATCCATGTGGCACACACAATCTTTCCCTGGTTTCTAGTGGTTTTCTGCCCTGGGCAGATGAGACTAAAAGAAATATCACTGAAACAGCCAAAATGTGTGCCTGAAAAAAGGGGAGCGACCCTTGCCTATGGGGCTTCTCCCTGACGTGCCAATAAACATATACTTGGTGCTTAGTGGGATTTGTGCCCCCTAAGGGGCTATTAACCTGATCTGCCTCCCAGGGGGGGCTGAAAGACATTTTTGGGGATGGGAGCACGAGCATGCCCATTCTGGCCAGCTCTTACCCCTACAAATTAAAGAAAAACATAATCCCTGGGGCCTAGTGGGCTTTCTACCGCCCTGGGGGAGCAGATCAGGGGCTATTGCCCCATCTGCCTCTCGAGGGGGTCAGAAATGCTGTGTCAATTTTTTTTAGGATGGGCATTCCGGGCAGCCCCCACCCCTCCGTATTAAAAAAAAACATAATCTCTGGTGCCTATTGGGCTTTCTGCCGTCCTCGGGGGGGCAGATCAGACTATTTCCCCCTTCTGCCTCCTGGGAGGGGCATAAAGACTGTAGAATTTTAGGCATGTCAGCTTTGGCAGCCCCCACCCCATGTACATAATATAAATAAATCCCTGGTGCCTAGTGTGCTTTCTGCCTCCATGGGGGGTCAGATTTTGGGGGGTTGGGGGCATTGGCATGTCCATTATGGGCAACCCCCACCACTACATATAAAAATACCCATAACCTCTGAAGCCTAGTGGGCTTTCTGCCATCCTCAGGGGGCAGATCGGGGGCTATTGCCCACATCTGCCTCCCAGGGGAGGCAGAAAGACGGTGGCAATAGTTTTTAGGGTTTGGGGCATTGGCATGCCCAGAAGAGGCAGCCCCTACCCCTACATATAAAAAAGCCATAATCCCCAGTGCCAAGTGGGCTTTCTACCCCCAGGGGGGCAGATCAGGGGCTATTGGCCCTATCTACCTCCTGGTAGGGGCAGAAAGACTATGGAATTATTGGGGTGGGGCATTGGCATTGTTATTTTGTGCAGCCCCACCTCTATAGACATAAAATAAAGATATACCTGGTGGCTAGTGTGCTTTCTGCTCCCTTGGGGGGGCAATTTTGGAGGCATGGCGGCATTGGCATGCCCATTTTGAGCAGCCCTCTCCCCTATATACATAAAATAAATGTGTGCTCTTTCAACCCCTCGGGGGGTGGATCGGGGCTATTGCCCCCATCCACCTCCTAGGGGGGGCAGAATGACTGTTTGCAATTAGTTTTGGCTGGGGGCAGGCCCTAGCCCTCTTTTATATCTACAAAAACTTCCCTAGTGTATAGTGGGCTTTCTAACCCCTGTGGGGGAGGGGGGCGGATCAGGGGTAATATCCCCCATCTGCCCCCCAGGGGCTCAGAAAGTTTGTCCAGTTTTTTTTAGAAGGGTGGGGGCATAGGCATGCCCATTTTAGGAAGCCCCCTACCCCTACATTTATATATAAAAATAATCCCTGGTGTCTAGTGCACTTTCTGCGCCCTAGGGGAGATCAGGAGTTATTGCCCCCATCAGCCCCCCAGTGGGATAGAAAGGCTGAATATGGCCCAAACATTTGGGGGAGCATAGGCCCTTGCCCAAGGGGCCACTCCCCTCTCCCTGGTGTCTAGTAGGTAGATCCCTGCTTGGGAATCACCCTCATGTGGCAATCCCCAAGCAGAGATCCACTAGGGATGGGTACCATTGGAATGGAGAGATACTCTCCATTTTAATGATTCCTCTCCCATCTGCCTCAGTGCTCAGGGGGCTGAGATAGCCCCCAGAGGACTGAGGCAGTAAAACTGAAATGAGCCAATCGGCTCATTTCAGTTTCGGTTTCACTGAAATGACGACAGTGCAGTGTGCACACTGATTGTCATTTCAGTGAAAAAAAATTAACAGCCTCGGGAGCCGTGGAAGCCCTTCCCCAGCCCCTGAGGCTGTTGGGGGAAAGGAAATCCCAGAGGGCTTTCCAGTGCCATGTGCGTGGACGGCCAGGAGCTGTCCAACAAACACGAGCACTGTGGTGTAGGCCAGCTCCCGGCCGTCGGATGCGCAATGATCCAGCAGGTTACCAACCTCAGGAACTCTATCACCATATATTCACCTGGGCCCATCAACACACACTCACTTACATAGGCTGGTTATCACCACGGGGGGTCCATTTTTATAAATGCTTTAAAAAGATCAGTTACCTGTTTCATTAACTAATCTTTTCACTGATCAAAAAGTACTTTCCTCTGGTCAATGGACCTGTTAGTTGAAACTAGTTGATGGTGAAATGACATAGGTTTATTTTATCTTCTATTTTATTAAATAACCATAGACTCTGGAAAAGTTTAAATGTTTTATCTAGTTAACATCATATGAGCCAAACAAATTAAGTACGAACTCCAGCTTTCCGAGGAAGTAAGATCAGTTTACCCAATTGTTAGACCTGCCATCATTGGCATGAGTCTCCCTTCCATTTTTGACGGATTGCCTCCTCTGTTTTGATATGTTTTTGCTGGATTTCTGCTTTGGGCACTGTGCCACTGCTAATCAGTGCCACAGTGCAAGTGCTCCCTATGTTAAATTGATGTACTGATTGGTTATTCCATGATTGGGTCATTTGATTTACTGTCAGCCCCTAGTACAGTGCACCATGTGTGCCCATGGCTTGTAAATCAAATGCTGCTGGTGGGCTTGCAGCACTGGTTGTGCCACCCACAGAAGCAGCTTGTAAAGTGTGTCTCAGGCCTGCCATTGCAAGGCCTGTGTGTAGTCTGTGACTACCATGTCGACTTGGCCAAGTGCACCCACTTGCCAGTCCCTAAACCTTCTCTTTGCTTCATATTAGGCCCCCCTATGGTAGGCCCAAGGGCATGGTGCATTGTAAGTATAAGGTAGGACATGCTCTGATGTATGTAGCATGTCCTAATAGTGAATTACAGCCATTTTCGTTTTTCACTATTGAAGGCTACCTGTTCTCATAAGCCAGAATGGGCAGTTAGATTTTTACATTCTTATAATCCTAACTGACTCGGGGAACATGGTAGAAATTCGAATGTAGGATGCCTGAACTCAGAATAATAAAATACATCTTTTAGTAAAGTTTATTTTAATATCCTGTGTTTGCAAATACCACTTTTAGAAAGTAGGTATTTGCTCGCCTAACCATTTGAGCCTGCCTCTGCTAAGTTGTGTATTCCTTGTCAGGGTTTGTGTGTGACAGGGCTGGGGAATTCCAGGAGACAGGCTGGGGCATCCCAGTGGTGAATAGAGAGATCAGCATCCAGATGGGAGGGAGGAGTGCCCCTGGGACCTGAATAGGGCTGGGCCTTCCCTCTTCAATGCTGGCTCCACCCCCTGTGGCTTGTCTGGTGTCTCTGCCCTGCACTATGAAAGGAGAGAGGGAATCATGTCAACAGGGTGCTCCAGAGCTGTATCTTCCCTCCCCAGTGATGGCTCCACCTCCTGTGGGGCGGCTGATGTCTCTGCCCTGCACAGTGAAAGGAAGAAGTGAGTCATGTCAACAAAATGCTCAGGAACTGGTTTGAACTAGGCAGAGGCCTCTCTGCCTTCAGAGAACAAAGGATTTTAGGGTATAAATATTAGGACCCTGCTCCCAAGAGATTAGATCAGTTCTGGAACAAGAAATCTTTCTGCCAAGGAGAAGAACCAAGGAAGCTGCAGGAGTTGGACTGCCCCCTCTGCCAGTGTGCTGTTTGTAGGGTTGGCCTGCAGTGGTTGCTTCATTGCCAAGGGAAAGGAGAAGGAACTTTTAAGGATTTTCATCTACAGAATATTCTCCAAGGGCTTGAACTGTGCTTGACTCCTGCTGAAGTCTCAGGGCCAAAAGACTTCACCTCCAGCTCCCTCCTTAATTTCCTTGCTGGGAATTCTGACTCCAGTCACTTGCGTGCCGCTGGGAGCTGGAAGCCCGACGCATCAAGAGGAAGCGTGTCGCCGCCGCAGCTGAAATCATCGCAACGCCGGAGAAACAAGCCTTCGCCGCATCTCCCTGAAGCGTGTGTTCATCGAAGCTGCCTGCTGTCGCATTACCGGAGAAGCGTGACGCCATCGAGAGAGTCGCCATCACATCACCGGAGAAGCGTGTTGCAGGGCCTGTCGCGGCTGCAAAGTACAGAGTCGTTGCAAGGCTGCCAGGGCGTCATCGCATTGTCATCGCATCGCCGCATCAAGGGCGCCATCTTCTCGCCTCTCAACCGGATTATCGCATCAAGGCGCCATCTTGCGCACCGCAACAGGCCTGCAGGCCGAGAATCTACGTATCACCTCCGCACCGGTAAGGCTCAAGACGAGTCTCTTACTCTGCGCAAGCATTGAGGAAGGACGCAACCATTCCCCCGGGTCACGGAACCGAAGCATCTCCCCTTCTGCGAGCCTTTTTGTTTACTTTGCGTTACGCATCCAGTTACTTTGTTGAGAACTTTGTCGCATCTACCATCAACTTGAACTAAGAGACTTTAATGATCTTTTAAGTAACCTTAAGTGTAGTGTTGTGGATTTTTGTCATTTGTGGTCTAGTGCTAAGTCTATATAAAGAATACTTTTTTTTATAAAACGTGTGTTGTATCCATCTGTAGTGTTTTCACTGTATTACTGTGTATATTCACAAATGCTTAATACACTGCCTCTGAGATAAGCCTGTCTGCTCATCCCAAGCTACCATGGGGGTGAGCAGGGGTTCTTAAGGAGTGTAATCCCCTTATCCTGATTTAGAAGTAAGGGTCCCTATTTGGACAAAGGTGAATACCATTGCCAACTAGAGACCCCCAGAGCTAACACCAAAATTTAGTTATCTATTTTAAATGAGATTATCGCAATAACAGTACCTCAGGAAAAAGAGGTTAGAGAAGCAGCACATTGATATACTACACAGAAATATAATTACCTAGGACGGTGTGGAAATCAGCCCCTTGGCCAAGAAATTGATGGGTCCTCCGGGATAGATCAGGTGACAAGGACTTTAGGAAAGGATCCAGGACAGGATAGATGACCACTTCTGGATTTGACACCTGCATCGCACCCCTCTCTGACACTAACTTCCTCCTCGATTCTTCCACGATCTTCTTTTAATTAGATTACCTCCTCAATTCTTCCGCAATCTTCTTCTAATTATTTGGCTTAAATAATTCTAAGTTTGCTTCTTCAATATTCAATCAGCACTCGGACAGCATCCCAGTCTCTCAGCGTTCTAGTCTTGCTGCGACTTCTCTCTGTTCTAAACTACCTCAATTATATCTTTCTAATGGCATGTACCACCCCTAAATGTTTCAACTTTGAGAAACTCCTAATTCTGATTGGACAAGTGAAGAGGAATGATCATCACACCATGCTAAGTTTTAATAATTTTCTTTAGTTCTTTGTTTTATGTTCTCGCCCATCAATTTGTTTTCCCAAGCTTTATTTCCCAATTCCCACCCGTATTCACATTTTTATCAACAACAATGTATACATATTTCAGTTGTCAATTGAGTTTGCAGGATGTGCAGCAGGTTCCCAGGACATGTACCAGCGACGGCCTTGGACGGGTTTCAAGATTTGTCATCATGGCGTCTGGCTTGCCATCACTGTGCCTTCGTGGGGAGTCACGTGTAGTGTAGACTTTAGCATTGTTCAGAGGCCCAAATACGAACTAATAGAGGGGTCACAAGAAAACGTATTAATTTCGAAATAAAATGATTTCACTGTATACCACCTATCTCTCCTCTAATCCCATTTACTTATAAAGACTCTACCCGCATGAGCATTTAGTAAATAGCTCATTTTAGTTTCAGCAAAACAGATGCTTAGCATGTGAGCTTCCAAGCGGCCATTTTAGATGCATTTGCGCAGAAGCAGAATTTTCCCTCCAAGCATAGATGCAGTTGGCGCATGCGCAGTACAGTTTCCCACGTTAGTAGCCCATTTAAGTTCCACTCGGGTTACTTGTTAGTAAAACACATATGCAAGCTTCGTTTAGCTAAAAATATATGTAATGTGATGCATATTAGTTACACAATACATTATTAATACAACGTTATGGGTTTATATGAGAGGATTGCATCTGTGCAAGTCTCTTTTATACAAGTCCTTGCTCCATCAATCCCCTCTCTTATAGCATTTCTGCCATCACAAAACTACCCATACCTAACCAGATGCCAACTTTAACATATCTCAATTCCCCTTTCGATCTTTTCATTTTCCTCTTCATTTCTATCCTTTAAATTTTTCATCTTCATGTACCATTCTCTTTTCATTTCTTCCAACTGAATTTCTTCATATTTTCTTTTCTATCCCTTTTCATTTATTTCATATCTTCTTCTCTTTCTACAACATTTGCACCATGCCATTATTACTAAAGTCAAATATTGTTATTCCAAGTATAGGTAATATTATTCGGCCTATAAAACCTTTACCTATATTAGCAAACCAAGACCCTATTTATGTTATGCTATTTGTTAATTTCTTCCATACATTATAAACTTCCAGTGGTTTTAAATATTCTTCCAATTTTGAGATATTTTTAATATACCCTCCAATTTCTACACTTTTATCCGGAATATAAGTGCAACAACGTTGTGCTTTCAGAATTTTACAGACTCTGCCCTCTTTTGCCAATAATATATCAAGAGCAAGTTGATTTTGTAAAACCATTGATCTAATTGCAACCATTTCTATTGATCATTAAGAAACCTCCAGCAGTATCAGTCGATAAGCGATCAACTACTGTGGATAATTGACAAATTCTATGTGAATTCAGAATTACTCCCACTGAAGGTATCAATGTACTAAATATGTCACCTACTATTTCTGAAAAACTAGCCATTTTATCACGGATTAGTTCTTTATCGTTTTCATTACTTCCAATGATTCTTTCACATGGTAAACTTTAGGGAATACTATTCCAAAATAGCAACTCCCGTACCATTGTGCAGGTAGCTTAAAATAAGCTTTATTCCCACATACATAATAAACCCCAGAAAATACTGGATCAGTTCCCCTTTTAGTCCCCAACCTCAGAGAATCAAAAGTTATTTTCACATTCACCGGAACCAATAAATATGTTTTTATAGTCAGTCTTAATCTATGGAGACAGATCTTCCCTTTATTTTCGAAATCTAGAGACATTGCAGCATGAGTCTTGCCAGGTGTATAAATTCCCTCCTTCTCAACCCATGATGGAATATGGCTTTTCGGTTCAGTAGCTTTCTTCTGTAAGTCCTGTCTACTTCCTTCAACTAAATTCAAAAGTTATTTTTATGTGCTTCTGCTATATCTATTATCTGCTGAGTTAAGAAAAATTCACCGATAAATTGTGCAGTGCAGCTTGATTACTAAGGGGCCCAGGGTGGCGGTTGCATCCTAATGGGCACAGCGGGACTGCCGCATCTCTGTCGGTCGGTCCCGTATACCCCGCCATCGTAATGATTCCCTATGTACTGGGTTCATATTCTTTCAAATAGGAACCTCTAAAAATATCACATCTAAGTTTGAGTAATATTATTGTAGCTTTCCTGTTCTATAAAACAAACTTGTTAATACACTACATGACATGCCATATGTTAATGGTAAATGGTGATATGTGACACCTTCCGCTACTAAAGCTGGTAATTTCAAACATATGTAACAATCACTAATCTCCATAGTGTCTACATACCGAAACAATAACTTGGTGAATACATTTAAAGCAGTGTCGTTATTTGTCACAGTGCGATGTAACTCTAAATCATCTGGTGTTTAAAATTCTATTCCATCTCCTTTTATGTGAGCTAACTTTCCATTTGTGTCAGTTATTTTTCTTTTCTGCTATCATTACATAAGGAACTGCTATTGTTAAAATCAGACAATTTATAATTACTACTAAGATTCTACATACACAGATTCTACAGCACTTCTTAAAACAATTTCGTTTTGGTCTTTCCGCAACTCTATCCTCAGCCATTTTAGTCTAGGAAGATTTCTCTTCTTTCATCAATTTATTTTCTTTAAAATGTTGTTTCTTTTATTAGTTCAAGGGGGTCTCACTTCTCCTTCATCAATCTGATCTGCAATTATTTCTTCGTCACTTTCTTCATTTAAATCTATATTTTCAAGTTCTTCAAGAATCACGTAGTTCCATTCAGGGCGTTTGAATTTTTTATTCAGGATTCTTAGTCTCTGACTTCTTCGTCTGGCTTTTTCAATTAACTCGCCTGACTGACTAGTGACTTCATTCACTTGTTCAGGTTCCTCACTTATTGTCTTTAAATGATATTTTAGGGAAACAACCTTTACAACGCAACTTTTACCACGCAGTGCCTTTACAACGCAACTTTTACAACGCAAACCATTACAACGCATTGCGCTGGGGGGCGCTCTAAGATAGGGAATAGGTTTAATTTACTGTCCAACACCTTCCCTACTATCCACGGGGACTGGAGTTGGAATAGTAAATTAAACTATTCACTATCCAGCGCCCCAAAGCACTATGCGTTGTAATGGTATGCGTTGTAAAACTCGCGTTGTAAAAGCATGCGATGTAAAAGCATGCGTTGTCATGTCGTACATCCGATATTTTAACATTTTGACACCACCTGGCCAGTTATCACCCTTTCTGAACTTTTTGGCTTGGACTGCACTTTCACTTTTTTCGTCTCTCTCGAGTGTTCTTTTATTTTCGTTATGTTGTGGCACAATTTGATTTCCTTCATCTTCGGAGTCCCACTCTATCTGTCCTTATTCAGGGCTCATTATAGTGACGCCATTCGCCTGAACGTGTTCTTCTTCCTCTATCTGATCCTGTTCAGGTCTTATTTCAACAACTTCTTCTTCTTCCTGAACGTGTTCTTCTTTTCCTAACTGGTCCTGCTCAGGTCTTACTGCACTTTGCTTGTCTGCAGCATGAACGTGTTCTTCTAAGCCTATCTTTCCCTCCTCAGATCTGTGAATATTTTGGTTCACCTCTGTCTGAGTATATTTTTCTTTCCTTATCTGATCTTGCTCAGGGTCTCCAACAATCTCAATTTAATTTTCCTGAGCTTGTTCTTCTACACCTGTCTGGTCCTCTCTAGTTTCTTGCCTTTTTAATCTTGTTCTACTTCTCATTTTAATAATCACATTTGCTATGTCAACCACTGGTATCCAGTCTTCACAACTTGTGTTTGGTTGTTCTTGGTCAGCTACTTTAGAATCTGTTATTCTAGATTCCGCAGCTGTACAACCTTCAGCAACCCCAACTGCTGATGTCTGTTGTGGATTTTCTTCCTCCGGAGCTGGTACCCTTTTGGTATGACTGGCATGTATCAGTTGTGCAAACCTGCATTTCACTGCTGTTGGTATAACCAGTATGACCTGTTGCGGCTCATCCCACCTGGGTGCTAGGCACGACTCTCGGGTGTGATTCTTCACCACCATCCAGTCTCTGGGATTTAGATCATGTGCTTGATCCGGCTGCCTGGCACTGCGTCTTCTCCAACCTGGTGAGAGATAGAATGCACTAGGTCAGCCAATCCTTTACAATAGTCTAATACCAGATCATCAGTTATACTCAACTGTTTGTGTCCTGATATAAAAGCTAGTCTCATTGTTCTTCCCATGAGAATGTCATGGGGACTCAACCCTGTATTTCTGTCAGGAATGTTTCTGAGTCCCATCAGAACAAGAATAATGCATCTGGCCAACACAGTGATGTGGATGCACACACCTTTTCCAATCTCGATTTTATTGTGCCATTCATTTGTTCTACCACTCCAGAAGCCTCTGGGCGGTATGCACAGTGCAGTTTTTCTTTAATTTTAAATGCTTCACAGATTAACCACATTATTTCATTTCGAAAGTGAGATCCTCTATCTGATTCCAAAGTTACTGGAAAACCAAATTGTGGAATTAACTCCCTTAGTAGTAGTCTGGCAACTGTTATGCTGTCATTTCTTTTAGTAGGATATGCTTCCACCCACCGTGAGAACAAATAAACTATAACAAGGATGTACTTCAATTCCTTGCATGGTGGTAACTGTATAAAATCTATCTGCAACCTCACTAATGGTCCTTCTGCCTTTCCAATTTTTCCCCAACTGACCACTGTTTTTCTGCCTGGGTTTATATGCTGACAAATTAAACATCTCTGGCAAAGACTCTCTGCGACAGCCCTAAACCTCGGATTATACCAATCCTGTCTAAAGATTCTGATCATGGCGTCCCTGCCTATGTATATATCTCCATGGTACATTCTTGCTATTTGTGAGATCAAGCAATCTGGCATGACCGGTCTACCATCTGGATAAATCCACACGTCATCTTCTGCTCTCCTTTGATACCCTGATTTTATCCAACCTTCTTTTTCACTCACTTCCATCTCATCCTGCAATTGTCTCACTTCATCCCATGTTTCTAATGCTGATAGTAGCATAAGTTGGCATCTGATTCCACTTGTTTCAATTTTCATGTTTACTGCCATTTTATTTCTGGCACAGTACTGGGCAACCTGGTCAGCGTATCGATTACCAGCTACCACATAGTCATCTCCTGACTGATGTGCAGCACACTTGACCATTGCCACTTCTTTTGGCAATTGTATTGCTACCAATAGTTCTTTCACAAATTTTCCATTTTTAATAGGGGTTCCTGAAGAAGTCATGACATCCCTCTGCATCCAAAGCTGGCCAAAGTCATGTACAACCCTGTAACCGTACTGGCTATCAGTGTAAATGGTTACTCTCCAATTCTTCCCTCATGCGTCATACGTGGGCCATCTACAAATAGCTCATGTTCAGATTCTTTCAGAGGCTCTTCCTATATGTCTGGACGGGGCTTGGTACATAATTCAGTAATGTTCAGACAGTCATGCTCAACTTCATCTCTTACTTCTTCCCCATGTACATCTGGCAATAAGGTAGCCGAGTTTAGGAGAGTACACTTGACTACCGTCACATTTTCTGCTCCTAAATTAATTATTTCGTACTTAGTCATCCAACTAGGAGTAAGGTACTGAGTTCTTGTCCTAGGTAAAATAATTTCCACTGAATGTGGTACATAAACTCTTACAGGGTGTCCCATCACAATGGACTCACTTTGTTTAAGACTCATGCAATTGGCAGCTACTGCTTTTAAGCAGCCAGGTAATGCTGACGCTACAGGGTCCAAGGTAGCAAGAAAATATTCTACTGGATGTCGCATCAAACCATGTCGTTGATTTAACACTGATAACACACAATTTTCTCTTTCACAACAAAACAATGCAAATTCTTTTGTATAGTCTCGCATACCTGGGGCTGGAGCTTCACACAAACAATTTCGTAATTTAACAAATGCCTCCATGCTCTCATCATTCCAAATTACTGGGTCTTTTGCCCTTTTCCGTGTCAATTGTATTAGTGGTTTGGCCAACAAGGAAAAACCTACAATCCACTGCCTACAATACCCCACTACACCAAGAAACATTCTGATTTCTCTCTGGGTTTATGGTAACTGAATCTGTTTTATTATCTTTATCCTTTCAGGGGTCACTTTTCTCACTCCTCTTTCTAGTTGATGTCCCAAATATTTAACTCTAGTTTGACAGAATTGTAATTTCTCTGGAGACACCTTGTGTCCACCATCAGCCAAATGATT
This sequence comes from Lissotriton helveticus, assembly GCF_964261635.1. Taxonomy (NCBI): domain Eukaryota; kingdom Metazoa; phylum Chordata; class Amphibia; order Caudata; family Salamandridae; genus Lissotriton; species Lissotriton helveticus. The sequence goes on from NC_136067.1 coordinate 1,389,873,690, forward strand.
TAACAAAGCAATGGAATCAGCAACGCAATCATCTCATGACTTTGACGCGATGAGTACATCGTCAATATATTAGACAAAAACTGAATTTCTGGGCATTACTAGCGTTTCTAGACACTTTTTCAAAATTTGGTTAAATATTGAAGGACTTTCTGTGTACCCTTGAGGAACTCGATTCCACACAAAAATACGATCCTCGAACTTAAATGAAAAGAGATACTGGCTGTCTGGGTGTAACGGAATAAAGAAAAATGCTTGACATAAATGAGTTACAGTAAACCATCCTGCATTCCAAGGTATTTGGTACAGGATTACTGCTGGATTCAGCACTACAGGGCAACAAGGCACTACAATTTTATAAATTTTTCATAAATCTTGCACTATCCAGTATTTTCCGCTAGGCTTCTTAATGCCAATCATAGGTGAATTACAAGGACTGCTCATTATTTCTTTTAAAATGCCTTGTTCAATCAGTCGTTCTATTTCTGCTTCAACACCTGCTTTAACTTCTGGGCTCATTTTTTATTGCCTAGTGTTTGGGTAGACAACACCTTCTTTTACAGTCATTTTCACTGGATCCACATGTGCCATTAACCCTACTTCTTTTCCAGTAAAATCCCACACCTCTGGATTCACAGTCGTTTTTAATTCATCGGGTAGATCATCTTTTGTCATCATTGAATATATTTCGTCTACCTCTGTGCCTTGTTTTGCTAGCATTATCTTGTAAATATCATCTACATCAGGGGTCTGAATCGCAATACCATCCGGTGTGCAATAAATTGCGCAATTCATCTTGCACAAAAAGTCTCTTCCTACCAAGTGTACTGGACTAGAGTCGCACACTACAAACTTGTGCATTTCCCTAAAATTGCCAATGCGTACCTCCATGGGTTCTGTGATTGGGGTTCTAATCAGTCTATTTGAAACACCTACTACTTGGATGGCTTTTCCCAGGAGGGGTATGTTTGGGATATCTGCTGTTCTCACATTAGAGCGGGTAGCACCAGTGTCCAACAAAAAGTATTGCTTTTCCTTCTACCTTCCCATCAATATTTGGACCTGATTGATCTACCGGTAAGGAAGCGCCAAGTATGCACTCCTCATCTACCCCCCTCAGGCACCGTCATTGATCATCTTCAAGAGAACAACTGTTCTGCAAAAGAAATTGTGAAGTTACAGAATTTGTCTTACCACTTCTTCCTGGAAATCCGGCGTCGGCACTGTACTTTGCTCTGTTCATAAAATTTGGCATGGGGGCAGGTGGTAACTGACTCTTATGATTAACAACCTGCTGTGGTTGACTCATTATCACCTCATTCTGCATCAGTCGATTTAAATTTGGTTTGGGACATTATTATTCTGAATATTTTTACACTTGTTTTTCCAATGTCCTAACTTTCTGCACCCATGACAAGGAAATTTCTTCTTTGTTTCCTCTCTACACATTCTCCCTTTTGGTTTACCCCCACTATGTTCATTCTGTCCATGTTCTTTTACTTGATCATCAGTCTGACTATTTAATTTAAATTACTTTTTCTTCCAACTTTTTATGTCTATTTTCAATGTCATCTCAGCAATACTTGGCATATTTCAGAATTTCATCGATGGGTTTTTCCTACCAACACAACATATGCTGCTGAGTCATCTGTGAAATTTCTGGTCTTAGTCCTGACACAAATCGATACACAAAATGTCCCATACCTTTATCTCCGATGTTCTCAAATCCACTTTACTGCTTACATGCCTGTAACAGTGTTGTAATTTAGCAGCGATTAGGTTAAGCATTAGCAGAAGATATCTTGTACTTAGAGACTATCTTGTCCGTTGTTTGGAATCCATTTTGTATTTCTGGCAGCCATTTTGTTTGCCATGCGCTCACGATGTGCTCTGTCCTACCTTCCTGTTAATTGCTCTTGAAATCTGCCTAGAGACAAGATCTTATTTAGCCTCGTCTGATTCGCACATGCTCAGTTGAGTTTACAGCGGTCCCCGACTTGTAACTGTCAGGATGTGTCCACCAGAATTAGCTAACAGTCAGCCCCTCCCACTTGTTGCCAGCAAACTCTCTGTATGACCTTATATGTATTTAAAACCAGCATTCTGTACTTGTACCGCCTTCATTTGAGCCCCTGTGTGGGTATAAAATGACCAAGCTCCTTCCAGTCAGTGGGCTACTTCATACATTGCCGAAGGGTGTTGTGTGAATGTAGTTCCACCTCATGAGGTTTAATAAACTCTGTCTTTTGTATTCCAGCTTTTGTGCCAACTTCTTTCTATTGGTCTGAGGACTCTGTGCAGAGAAGGAAGAACCCCTAGCACTGGTAGGCCTTGCTGAGGCTCACCACCACAAATTGGCGCTTCCAACGCTGGGCTCATCGGCGACTCGGATGCCCGAAGGACTGGTGACGACGAAGGATTGGAATCTCACTTTGGAGGCGATCGCTGCCTGAGGAGACCCGAGTCTTGGCACCCACGGCGTTTTTCCTTTCTTTCTGATCTGACCATCCAGGTGGCGCCGGTCCTTGACTGAGATCTCTTCTGTTGATTCGCCGTGTAGTGACCATTTGTTCGATTTGAGAACTTGGCAGTTGGAACCTGGACACCATTTGATTGGTAAGAGCCGTTCTGCGGCACTTGCTGCTGGTTTGACGCCTTTGATTGGTAAGGTAGTTTAGTAACACTTACTGCGGATTTGTCTGTACGATTGGCCAATATTGAAATCTGTTTGACAATTATATATGTATTGCCATTCATATAGGCAGGTAATGAGGAGATTTTTCTCTATTTAACTTTGTTTGAATGGTGCAACGTACAAAGAGTACCTTAAGCGCTACTTTGATTATAATACTGCATATTTTGCACTATTTATGGCATGCCTGTTTCCAGCACACTTCGTAGTATGTGTTGCTTTTGTAGTGGTACCAATTTGAGACTTGGCGAAGCACAACCGGCACCCCCGGAGGGGACGCCTAATAGGGACATGTATGTTAAGTATGGTATTTCTTCCATTGGGTACAGCACGTTATGGAATAAATACACTTGTAAAGATCCTGAGTTGCGTTGGCCTATGCATGGGTCATTTGATTTACGAAAGATTCAGTATGTGGAACAACGAATGTTTAAGCGAAATGATAGGCAATATATGTTTGACTGTGTGCAAATGTGGGAGAAAGAAGTCCGTGAACGAATGAAGCGTGAGCAAGCCTTGATTGAAAAAGAACAACGTAAGAGCATACATGCAAAAGTATTGGAAATGAAAAATAGAGAAATGAAAAAAATTAAAGAGAGGGAAGATAGGAGCCTCAGTTACAGGCAAATGGCCAATACACTGTTCGTAGACCTCTTTATCATATTCTTAATAAACCCCAAGATGATTCTCTCTTATTAGATCGTTGTCCACCTCCGTATACTCTTCCTACTGCTCCTTATGAGTCAGATGAGGACTCTCCTACAGACCAGGACAAATCTCGAGAAACTCGTTCAATGTTATCTGCTGGGCGTGCATCTGACATTAGATCTGCTGCGCGTAAAGCCGTTCGTGAACTTTTAGATAGTATAAAAGATTGGCAGGAAAGGGAGCAAATATATGTAACCGATACATTTGCCGCAGAGGTTATTGAACGATTTAGGAAACATTCGGTAGAAATGGAGTCCGATGATGGGGCAGCTGATTGTAAACAATTACGTGATGGTCTTTTTGTCTTTTCCCAGGTCACTGACACGATCAGACGGTTGGTTAAAGTGCGTATTGACGCAGACCGTTTGCGAGAGGAGAAAAAGGCAGCAGATGCAGCTGCACAAACATCCCACGTCAGCATGGCACGAACTTCTACTCTTGAAACAGATAAGAATGTTGTTATTAATGTGAAACCCATGCAGGAAGCCGCACCTTTATATGTTCCTCTTAAGGGAACGGGTACAAATGATGAAAAAACTTCTGTAGATGCTAAAGGGTATTTTATTTATAATTGGGTTTACACTCCTTGGAATAGAGCAGATGTTATGGCCCTTAAAAATGCATTGCCTGATCCGCAAACGAATCCAGCAGACTTTTATGAGGAAGTTGATGGTGCAAATAGTTCTTGTACTATGACTTTGCCTGATATTGATTTGTTTTTTGGATTAATATTACGGCCTGATATGGGAGAACTGTGCGTAAAATTGATGACCGTGCGACATTTAGAGCATTATGGAAAGATTTAGAGCAGTTAGATGAAGATAGAGTACCTGCACAGAAACCGTGTCAGTTAATTTTAAATCTTCCTGCAGCTATATTAGTTAAGCTAAAGACAATTATTCCCCCTAAAAAGATAGATTGGACTGTATTAGCGTTGGTAAGCAAAAGGCAGATGAATAGGTTTCAGATTTCTTTACACGCTTTGTAGAGGCATTCCACGATTTTAGTGGCCAGTCATTGACAGATGACACGGGTAGGCATCTGTTTGTCGATAAATATGTCGCAAACCTTTTGCCAGGAATAGCTAGTCGCCTAAAGGCCAGTGAGAGTTCATGGACTACCTCTTCTCCGGTTTCTCTCTTAACCATGACTCAGTATTATGAGCGACAAGAACTAGAAGCTAAAAGTAATGAGGATAAAAAGTCTAAAGAGTTAAAAACAAAGGCTATGTTAGCTCAAGCTTATGGACCACCTTCTAGAGGTAATGATAGAGGCGGACGTGAATCTTATGGTTCGTCTTTTCCTCCTTATACTCGTTCGAATTTATCTGTTGACCAGTGTACGCACTGCAAGAAATTTGGACATTGGCTTTCTGATTGTCCAGTACTGCGTGCTCAGCAGTGTCCACGTGGTCGGGGACAAATGAGAAATCGCTCAGGATATTCAGGGCCTAGAGGAATCACGAATGATCGCGCTAGGTTTAATGCTAATAAATGTGGACATGATGGGTTTAACACTTTTGATAGAAGGAACCAATATCAAATGTCCGACTATGAGCCGTCTGATTTTCAAGATTCTGCTTATGCATAGGATTGCCTAGGATGGGGTAAGGAATCAGTTGAAGTTCCAGTAGATCAGAGGGGTCCCTATGTTACAGCACATGTTTTGGGTTCCACTGATCAGTTTCTGGTTGAAACAGGAGCTACTCGTAGCGCCTTGTCTAACCAATTGGTTCCAAGGGCTCCCCTGTCTGACTTAACCATTACATCAATAGGTTTCAATGGAACACCTTCCCTTAGCCCATTGTCACGAACACTTGCATTCCATGTTGATAGGATTACTGCTCCATGTCCATTTTTGCTTTCTCTAAACACACCAGACAATATTGTGGGTCTTGATATGCTTAAATATTTCAGGGCTACGATATGATGTTCTCCGGAAGGAGTACGGGTTATTTTGAATGACAACTACCCTGTGATTGAGAGATCTTGTATTGTTAAAGAGGACATTGCACTAGCCTCACTCCCTAGTACTTTGTGGACGACTTCAGACACCGATGTAGGGCAAATGGTTATTCCGCCAGTGCATATTAGTGTCAAGGAGGGTGGTTCTTTGCCAAGACTGCCTCGGTATAAAATTTCTAAAGAAGGAGAAGAAGCACTTACACGCATTGTTCATGATTTGATTAAAGTGGGGGTTGTGGAAGAAGTTCCTTACAATGTTTGCAATAGTCCGATTCTTCCCATTTTGAAAAAAGATACTGACACCAGGATTTATAGATTTATCATTGATTTAAGAGAAGTCAATAAGATTGTAGTACCGCATTTCCTTGTGGTTTCTGACATAACGACATTACTTACCCTGGTTCCTCTGACAGCAACTACATTCTCTGTTATAGACTTGAAGAACGCTTTCTTTTTGATCCCTATTCATCCTGAAAGCCGATATTTGTTTGGTTTCACCTTGAATAACCAATCATATAGATTTTGTAGAGTTCCTCAAGGCTATACTGAGAGTCCTAGTATTTACAGTCAAGCATTGAAGAGACAGCTTGATTCCTTCACTTTGCCTGAAGGGGTGGCTCTCATACAATATGTCGATGGCATCTTGTTGGCAGCCAATACGCCTGAACTATGTGAAGAGTGTACTTTGTCTTTGCTTTCTTTTCTTGCTACACACCATCATAAAGTATCACGAAAGAAATTGCAATATTGTAGACCGAAGGTAACCTACTAAGGTCACCTTCTGTCTAAGGAGGGCCGATAAAGATGGGTGTGCATTGTCAGTTTTAGTACAGATACACGGTGATAAGCAGCGTCCCTGTGCATATTTTTCTGCAGTTCTTGATCCTGTTGCTCGTGCATTGTCTGGGTGTTTTCGTTCCGTTGCAGCGACAGCTGTGTCCATACGTCAGAGTGAAGGGATAGTTTTGTCACACAAACTGTTGGTACTAGTACCCCATGCAGTAGATGCCCTTTTGAATCAGATCAAGACACAACATTTAACTAGTGCTCACCTGACAGGATACTAATTGACACTGTTAGCACCTCATATTACCTTGAAGAGGTGTGCAACACTGAACCCAGCCACTTTGTTGCCATATCCTGTGACTCAGTCAAAGTCAAAGGAACCTCACAATTGTATATTCCTTACTGAGGAACAGACAAAGGGTTGCATCGATTTGCAAGATAAAACCCTTCCAGATGTAGATGGGGAACTGTGGGTTGATGGGTCCTGTCTGAAGTTACCAGATGGCACGACTTCAGCTGCTTATGCAATCACCACGCTTGAGACAGTAGTGGAAACAGCTCGCATACCTCAGAAGTCGGCTCAAGCAGCTGAACTAATTGCTTTGACACGAGCGTGTGAACTTAGCACTGACTTGTGTGTGAACATATACACGGATAGCCGCTATGCTTTTGGAGTGGTTCATGATTTTGGCCTACTCTGGAAGGAAAGAGGCTTTCTTACATCCCACGGGATGCAGATAATGCATGGAGAATTAGTACATAATATCTTGACTGCACTTACATACCCAAAGAAAGTTGCTATTATGAAGTGTAGCGCACACAAGAAAATCATTGACAAAATAAGACAAGGCAATGCCTTTGCAGATCGCGTAGCTTGTGTAACTGCGATGCAGCGAAGCACTACTTCCATGTACGTAGTGAAGTCTCAAGCTGAGCGTCGGCATGACGCTAGAGAGGAAGTATTGGATATACAGAGATCTTCCTCTGTGGAAAAGCTTGAGCAATGGTCTAAAGAAGGAATGTTAGATGATGAGGGTTGTTGGCATAACAAAGAAATGAATAAGTGGAAATTGCCTGCAGTCTATTTTCAACCTATAGTTCAAATGGCACATGGGCTGGCACATGTCGGAGCTCTAGCAATAACTAAATTGCTTACACAAGTTTGGGAGCATCCTGAAATTGCCAGCACACCTAAAAGAGTAGTACAGTCCTGTTTGATCTGTTGGCTGTATAATCCTGGAAAAGGGACACGGACTCCTACAGGAGGGTTTGCTACACCAACCGCACCTTTTGAAGTCTTGCAGATGGATTACATCCAACTTGAACACTGCAATAATCTGAAGTACGTCCTAGTGGTGGTATGTGCCTTCAGTAAATGGATAGAGGCGTACCCTACGAAGGATAATACAGCTCTCACCACTGCGAAGTTGGTTTTAAAGGAGTTTTTCCCTAGATACGGTGTTTGTAAACTTTTGTGGAGTGACAATGGACCTCATTTTATTGGGCAAGTTGTTGAGCATGTCCTGAAAGGATTAGGGATCAAACAGAAATTCCATACAGTCTTCCACCCACAATCAGCAGGATTAGTGGAAAGATACAATGCTACTTTAAAATTGCAGTTGGCGAAAATACTGGCTTCCACGTCTTTAAAGTGGCAAGATGCATTACCCTTGGCATTGTTGTCCATAAGATCGGTGCCACATTCACGATCTGGTCTCACCCCGTACGAAGGGGTCTTTGGGAGACCGATGAATATTTGGGGAGTTCCTAAGCCACGCCCCATACATGATGTTCCTTGTGCTCTGATGAATGATTATTTGGAACAGTTAACCAACAGTTTGATCTCTATTCATCAACAGGTTCGAAAAGCGATTCTTGACAGATCTACAGGTGAGGCCCACAAACTCCATCCTGGTGACTATGTGATGGTCAAGGTCTTCGACAGATCGAACAGCCTGGAACCGAGGTGGGGAGGTCCGGAGCAGGTGCTCCGGACTACAAGGACAGCAGTTCGAGTGACAAACAAGAAGAACTGGGTCCACAGCACACACTGTATGCGTGTGTCGCCTGCCTTGGTGGAACCTGCTGTGCTGACCGACCATCGAGAGATTCTGGAGACGGAGAAAGGTCAAGCTATCTCACCTGACAAATCTGCCGAAGTCTTCCCGGATCACACTATTCCTGGAGCATCGCGATATCACTTGAGACCGAGAAAAGAATCTGCAGTGTTGAAAAAGACTGGTTGAGCTACCGCCCTGGGTTAGTGAAACGGAGAGTCGATGTGGCAAGGGGGGGATCCGCCCTACGTTAATGTAGTGATACCCGTCTTGGCCCGTGGTGAAGAAATCAGTGGCTGCCCAAGGGATAAGAGCTCCAACGATTGTTTACAACACGTTTTTAGGACGATCAATTATCGCTGTTGCTGAAATGAATAACAAAACAATCATTTGTGCTGTAGGGTTTGCTGTTGCTCTGGAGGTTATGGCGATAATCACCTGGTTTTTTGAGAAAGTGGCTCCTGCTCGACAGCTTCTTGTTGCCACTGCTCCAGCTTCAGTGGAACATCACTATTTTACACTTCCCTTTCACGAGCAGAAGCATCGACAAATCTACCTAAATAACACATTCATCCAGATGTTGCATCATACACACAATGTCACGAATGCTACCAACTGTTGGGTGTGTGGAATGATACCTGCACACCAAAAGAAAGGAGGAACACCTTTTATTCCTCATATGTTTTCCCACAATGGTTCATGTCAACCTTGGTATGCCCTTTTGTTTGCTTTCGGAAAGCCCTCAGTAGGTGGAATCATCTTTCGGTTGAATAAAGTATGCTACCAAGATGAAGATGGTTATCCTCAAGCTAAAGGGACTAAATGGGAATGGGAAGAGTACCAACCGGACAATATTTCGACACCATATGTCTTCACGAATATGAGGAGTATCAAAGACAATGGACCTTTTGTAATTTCTGTGACCAGAGCTAAAGCAGAACTGTGTATAAGTAGTCTTGGGAGAATTCCAGTAGGACGGAGTGAATGTATTTTGACATTGATTATTGAAGGAGCTACCAACAGTAGTTTTACGTCTTCGCATAATTCGTATTTTGTATGTGGTAATAAAGGATACTATCAATTGCCTGTTGGGTGGTCCGGGGTATGTTACATATCATTTTTGTTACCACCTCTGTTCTTGGCCCCTCTATCATATCACCTGAATTTAAAGTTGTATAATGATAATTCCAAGAATAGATACAAATGAACAATAAGTACAGATGAGGTTGACTAGACAGATACCACTTTGCAACAATATGTCGATTTCAATTTGGGTTTATTCTTCTTTGTGGGTGCTGCATCGAATAGCAGAAAGATAAGGCGATTAACTCGTGTTGTGGAAGCTGTCACCAATCAAACAGCTATGGCACTTGGGAATATTACAGAGGAACTACAAATTGCGAGGATTGTAGCACTCCAAAATGGGATGGTGCTAGACGTGTTGTGCGAATGTAGTTCCACCTCATGAAGTTTAATAAACTCTGTCTTTTCTATTCCAGCTTCTGTGCCAACTTCTTTCTATTGGTCTGTGGACTCTCTGCAGAGAAGGAAGAACCCATAGCACAGTTAAAATATACCACCTAAATATATCATTGGAACATGATAGATTCAAGTCCACCCTTCTGCTCTAAGCATAACAGTTCTTTTTCCTTTTCCTTTTCTCTAATAAGAGTGAGTTATTCCACTCGTTCATGGCCCTTAGAAATGATGATCTGATGTAACTGTTGTGTAGTTCCTATATTCCCAATAGGCTCTGCGCATTGGAATAATATATTCAGCAGTGTAGACGTAGGACTGAGGTCGACTAGGTCTCTACTGACTATATTAGACTTAAGGTTTGCCAGCTAACTCAGAGGTCACTAGAAACTTTCTCGAATAAACGAGGAGGAGTTTAACCTCCCTGGATAGACAAGAAGGGATTAGCTTCTGACAACCATAAAACATGACAACTTTGCTCTCCCTGAATAAGAGTGTATCTCTAGAGTCATGTGAAAACAAAAGACAGCTATTTCACTCAGTCCAATGTGCGTACTTAGTTTCACCAGAATGCAGAGAAAAGAAAGACGGGCGTTTTCAATAAAAGGTGTAATTTATTGAGCAGTCTTCTTCCTCATACAAGAGAAATGAATTGCCACAATTGCAATACTCATAGTAAAGTAAAGTGCTTTAAAATAGATAAAATATATACATACATATATACATTGACTAATCGTACTCAACTGGTGCTTCTAAATACGCCTACCCGTGTGTACCTGACCTAAGCCTAATACGTGGAAAGGAGTAAGTAAGTAGCAGTTTAAGTTAAGTTTGTTTTGCCAAGAATCTGACTCAAGAATTCTCTGTAAGGGTTTAGTCAGTTCCGTACCTGGGTAATAGAAAGCAGGAGGTCTTGTATCTCTCTCTCAGGACTCGATATCCCAGTAACCCGCGAAGGTATCTGGAAACACCGGAGCTGGATTTCTCGGCAGGAGAAAAGACAGCGTCTCTCTCAGTGCGTCAAAGAGGAGGGGCAGCGTCCGTGGGCTCTCGCATCAGCTGGGCTCTCGGGCAAGTAGATAGCTGCTCTGCTCCAAAACCACCACCGTGTCTTTGCTTAAGGCAACGTTGGTATATTTATACCTGAAAGGTGCCGGGTTTGACGTAAGGTTGGACATAAGACGTCAATAAAGATGTCACTAAGAACCGGCCGTTCTTACAGTGCTTTACAGGAGTCCTAGGATGAAATCAAAACAAAAGCAAAGGGGATTTCCCAGGTTGCTGGAGGCTTGGTTTTGTTTAGAGAACTCGTTGTGCTTTCTAGTGGGCCGGGGAAGTAGCCTTGCTTAATGTGACAGCATGTGCTACGACTGAATTATGGATATGATTACTATGCCATTGTATGGATATTATTGATTATAACCGGACAAGGGCATAAAATAGAAATATCGATTCAGGTTCCTAGATAAAAATACTACACCCACTCCACAAATTAATGTCCATCATTACTAAAACTAAGCAATAGTAAACATTTTAAAAGGTGCATGTGTATACCAACCCACCCCAAAATACATTATTTGCATTTGAAATGGTGTACGCGAAATACATGAAAATGATTATAGGTACTGTACGCTTTTCAAGCAGTGTAATCATTCATTAAAACGGATGCCTATATATATCAGCTGAATGATTTTGCGAAATTCACGCATGAAATGGCTCTTAATACAGAAAAGAAGGGCGAGACCATTCCATCACATATAAATACAGTTATTTGTAAATATGCTAGAGGCTGAGGAAATATATTGTCTCTAGAGTTCCCAAAAATAGAAGCTCTGTTCTCTAAGAATAGTTCTACTTTAAGCAGAGAGCAAGTGCCTTTAAAAATGTAAATCGCTTTCAGGGCAAAAATAGTTCCAAATATTTTCAGTAGCTTTTTTGTTTATCAAAGCTGAAGGCCGAATTCAGAGTTCATGGAACGCTGTGTGCTTGTTTGCTTAAAAGTTATTCTTTCTGTTCAGGGGAGAACATCATTTCAGACAGACTCGCAAAAAAGTTGTCTACGGCTTCAGGTGAAAGTTCAACCAAGTTTGAAAATACCGCAACTGTGCAGTCTTGAGCATGATTGCTATCATCGATGACAGGATCAGCAATGCTCACAGAAGATCGTACCTGGGTGATGCTGCTCTCATCTCGTACTTCACCACCACCTAATCGTAGTGTAGAAGTCTCAACGAATGCTGTCATCAGGATGGGTAACCGCTGGGGACAACACGATGCATGAGCCGTTACAGGACTTAGCAAAGTATCTGTATCCAATGGTACTGCTGATTGTAGTGTAAGACAGAGGTCCAACATGCATTCTTCTCCGCATAGCATACATCGAAACACAGGTAAGATACAATTCTGCCAGATGGGTCTGAATGAAAGAAATCAGGTCATATTCAGATCTCTTAGCCGGGCTAATCCAAGGACTTTAGTTATGCGTTCCCGATAGCGTATAGCTAGGATCGTTTCTTCCATTGTTGCTGGAGTCTTGTCTGCGACTTGGCTTGCCATATCGAAGCAGAAGTATCAAAAATAAAATGCCTGCAACGAGTCCCAACAGAAGTGGTCGGCCGTCAAAGACAGAATGGACAAAATTAGGAAAAATGCCCAGAACTGTTTTGAAGGGTGTTAACAGTCCCGAAAAAATTGTCTTAAATACATGTGGGATACCACTGGTATCAGACATATTTAGGAATTGGCTTAGCATTTCTGCGAAATGCAGGGGGCAATTTGTTGATAAAAGTGTATGTATCTCTGCCGTTGTCCTTGCAACTTGCAGATCATACGTTTCTTTTGATGACGTCAAGGGCACAGTTGTCTGTAAAAGAACAGACTTCATTCTGCTTAAAGTATCAATTAGAATAGAAGAGATATTCAAAAAGGGCCAGATTTTCGCCTCCCTGTCTGGAGTGCTGTTTGGATACAATACTTGCATACAGCAAGTGACCATGGAACTAACGCTCACGAGATAAGCTTTTCCTGGCACCATGCCACAACATCTGTGGTCCACTATTAGAATATAGCTCCCGTTAGAAAGCTGTATAAAGAATGGCTCTATTCGCGTTGCAGGTGTGCCATGCTGGTGACATGAAAGGTCATTTGAAGTCCCCTCACAGGCCCCATGCAGGTTAATACCTTGACACAGAAGTATACCACTTAGTGATCTTTTACAATTATTCCCACTAAGAAATACCTTCTGTTCCTTTTCACTATAACATGTGTGTGTGTAAGGTAATTTCCATGATGACTTAATGTACCCTTCACCCAACCTTTCATACTGGCCTGCTGGTATATACTCTTGACAGTATTTAAATTGGAAAGTCGTTATCGGAATTGTTATTATTCCGTGTATTATCCATTCAATGACAGGTCTTTCTGACATTGTCAATGGTAATCTCTCAAGTTTTTCAATGCTCAGAATTGTATATTCTGCTCCTTTTTGTGTCAAGCTGATTTGTGTATCAGTAAGGTTAAAGATAGAGAATAATGACGTTGTGTTGATTAAACGCCAGAGCACGTAGCCTGAACGCAGATTTTGCAACGTCCAGCCAAGCTGTATAATAGAACGTAATTGGGACTGACCGTGTTGTAACATTAGTAAGTCCTTCTCTATTATATCAATAGCAGATGATACAATACAAGTTTCAAGTTTAAATACTTTATTCGACAACATTGTCATAAAAGCAGATCCCTAAGCTTATACAAATATAAATACTAGTCTAAAAATAAAAAAGTATTAAATTCTAAGCAGTTTATACTTGTTGGCGAATAAGACAAGAAATAATCCTTTTTTTTAAAAAAAGAGACACAGCACAAGGTTTAAATCACAGGGTCTAGTAGTGCAGTTCATAGGAGTTTTAAAGTGCGCGTGCGTATTATCCATGCCCACCCCATATATTTAGCCACTGCAATTGCAAGATTTGGGGCACAGTTTGATCTTAAAATTCTTAAGGCATCCAAACATTTCCTAGTGCCCAAGTTTCTGCAAGCAGGCTTCAACCATCTATTCCTTGGGGCAGCATATAAGGGGCAAACAAATAAAAAATGTGGGATATCTTCAGCATGAATTTTACAATAAAAACAAGTATTTACATTGTCCGGACACCAATTAGCTGTGAAAGCATTTAAAGGTAAAGAGCCAATTCTAAACTGGAAATACAGTTTTCTATCTAGGGGTTTGGAGATCAGATCCCAAAACTGTTCAAATTTCGGGATTGGTTTGACTTCCAAAAACTGGGGTGTCAAGGCAGAAGATTGATCAGAAGTCAATGCAGCATTGTTTATCATGTCCCAGTACAGTTTTTTCAATATGCTCTTAGACGGAAAATCGCCTGGGTCTGCTGCAGACCATAAGTGTTCAAGGTGCAACTTTTGGAGCAATAACCTCACTTCCTTAAGCCATGGTACTTTGTGGAAGGTATCAGAATTATCAACATCCAAGAGGGCAGCTGCGTAATGGCTCAGCTCAGGGGTGGTTTTTATGCGCCTCCAATACAAGAGGGGACGCAGTCTGGCCATGTCCTCGATCCTTTTCCTCCCAAGATCGTAATGGAGTGGGGTCGAGGGAGTGCTCTGAGGAGCACCAATAATGCGCCGTAAGAATTTATTCTCTGCAACTGCTAGTTTGTTCAAATTGGAGAAACCCCATAATTCTGAACCATAAAGGCATGCACCCAACACTTTCATGCCATAGATCTCCAATATGGGCTGGATTGGTTTGGTGAAAGACAATTTATGTTTCTGGGCAATTGCCCCAGCCAGCTGGTTAAATTTAAGCACCACAGAGTCCATATGTGATCTCCAAGTCATATTAGCATTTAAAGAGATGCCCAGATAGATAAAAGCATCCACTTCTTCCAAGTGAGCCCCGTTGTAGATCATTTTCCCCTTAAATTTCATGGAGGGATTCAAGTTCATAAATTTGGTTTTAGATGTATTTATTTCCAAGCCCCGAATTCGACAGAACTCACCAAAGGCATCTAATGTCTTTTGTAGGCCGCTAGGGGTCCGCGAGACCAGCAGGGTGTCGTCTGCAAACATTAGTACTGGAACTCGTTTCCCGTCTAATATTGGAGCATCCGTTGGAGATTGCTTCAAGAAGTCAACTATGCCATTAATATATAGAGAGAATAGGGTGGGGGCCAGGACGCAACCCTGTCTCACGCCTCTCTCCACAGGGAATGATTCTGTGACATCGCCCTGGGCACCCCACCTAATCCGGGCATAGTTGTACTCATGCAGCCTTACAAGCAAAGTCAATAATTCGGGGCTTATTCCTAGTTCCCTTAGGACAGTCCAAAGTTTTTGTCGAGGGACCAGGTCAAAAGCTGACTTTAAGTCAACAAAAACAGCAAAAAGGGGACCTTTTAGCAGGGTTACATTTTTCCAGTAAATAGTTAAAAAGTGGAATACCTGGTCGACAGAGGAAGTTAAGGGGCGAAAACCAGCTTGGTATGGGGAAAGGATGTCCTTGTCGGCTATCCAGGCTTGAATCTTATTTTGTACCATCCTGCCCATCAGTTTTTGGGCGCAGTCAATAAGACTGATGGGCCTGTAGTTACTTGGTAAGGCCTTATCCCCCTTTTTGTAGACTGGAATTATTTCCGCGCCTTTCCATGTTGCTGGAATCTTTGCCCCCTGTGCTATGGCATTTCCAAGCCACACAAAGTATTTGCACCAGCTTTCTCTGTCCGCTAAAAATACATCCGCCGGTATTCCATCAATACCTGGTGCCCTGCCTCTGGTCACTCCATCCATTGCCTCCTGTACATCTTTCGCTGAAAATAATTCATTAGTGAAGAATACCATCTCTATGGGGAAATCAGTATGCGACCCTGAATTGTCTGTATACTGAGGTTTGAAAAAATCTACCCAGGACTCTTTTGCTACATGATTTTTTGGACAGTCTGGGATACAATACTGTCCAGTGAATATATTCTGGAAGACAGAGTCATTAACCCATTGTCTACAACAGAAAGTGATTTTTCTAAATTAATACGGTCAATTTCCCGTATTTTTTCTGCTGTTTCAATTTGCGTTTCTTTCCAAGCTTCGTTGTAAGCTGCGTATATACCGGCCGCTATGAAACGTTTTTGACGCTGTTTGCCTGGTCCCATTATGAAATCATGCAAGTCAGCACCGTCTTTAAGTAAAGTCAAGTGTTGCTTAATTTCTGCCAGTGTGGATTTCCGTAGCCATTCGAAGCAGAGTTTCCCTACACTGTATGTTGTAACTATCCCTGGATGTTGTCTCTGGGAGTATCTAGGGTCTGGCCTGGTCAATGTGAACCCCTGTATTTTGTTCAGGAATCTATCTTGACAGTTATTTGTGTCTGTGTGGGCCAGATCAACCATTTTTTCCAATCAGAATGTGTTCTGTTTTGGTTAAAAATATGGGATACGTCTATCTCAACATCTGTAGTGCTATTACTTTCAGTTGTTGGCTTTGGAATAGACGGTTTGTTTAAGTCTTTAATTTTGGCTAGGCCAAGACAGGTGGTCTGTTGAATTGTGTCATTCAAGAATATAATTTGTTCTGGGATCATGCAGGCTCTAAATAATGATTCTATACCTTGGACCTGCCAATCTTTGGTATCCCAGATGGTTTTTGTTTCAATGTTGTTTTTCCAAAAATCAAAACCAAATGTATTCATTTTTTCATAAAATGTTTCTGAATAGATTAATTTAGTGTTTGTCAGCATTGTTTTTATCCCTGTCTTATTTAACAGTTTGAAATAAAACGTTTCTGCATCACTTGTGTTAAACCCTGAGAAGTATGGGAATTTCTCATAAAATGTTTTTGAACTTCCTTTTGGTGGAGTTGCACAATGTTCCCATTGATTATAATTAAAAACATTTCTAGGTTGAGCAGATTCATGCAAAAAATGATGTGCAAAGTGGTTGTAGCAGTACATTTCTTCATAATTAGATGAACCCTGTAAGAAATCATGTTCTGTAAATTTTGCTGACATAACTTAATCTGACATCATATCATTAATACTTTCAAAGTCCCAATCATCAGAGAATGTGCTCGGCTTTACAAAGTCACTTAATGAAACCTTAAATTGGTGTGGACACTTCAAGAGCTCGACCGGGCCATACATTTCGTAATCTGTTTTGTCCCAAGCTACCCCACCGGGTATTGGATTGGCTGTGACATTCACTGATGAAAGTTCCCTTTTCTCGATGTAAGATGACTTGTGTGGCTTTAGGACCAAGTTGATGTTCTGACTTGCTGTGTCCATTGTACTGTATTTTCCCTCAATGAATTTTCCAAAACAAAGTACCATGATGAGCCAAAGCAGGAGGAAAAGTACACCTAACACAATCCAAAATTCAATCCATGGAGAAATCAGATAGGTTTCTTTGAGTTGATGAAAGAGTTCAGTTACTTTATCTTTAAAAGTTTTTGTTGTTGGCTGTTCTTCAGGTTCGCTCGGATCCTCAGAAAAGTCATCGAAATTCATGAAGTAGCCAGATGCAGTTCTGTCAATTTTTGGAATCGCTTCCGGATTTTCATTTGCTTTTGGATCTTTCTTTGTTTTGTTAGCATAGTCTGAGGCTACATCGTTGTAGACAGGTGTTTCTTGACGAACTGTTGCAATTTTGGTTTTAAGAGGCATAAGTTCCATGGCTTTGTTGCATAGTCCTTTTTGTTTCACTGTAGGTTTATCAAATGTGATTAGTCTCTCAGTTTGAACCTCTTGTATTGTAGCAAACTTTGGTGTTCTGCTATTTCTTGGGAGTCCACTTGGCCTACTACTTATTATTGGCCACATGATTGTGGTTTTACCAGGTCGATGGATACAACTCGGTTCTCCTTTCTACCATCAAGGGGCGGTAGTACAACTGATCTTGTTCTGTTGACAGTTAAGACAGGTACTGCTTTTCTGTAAGAAGGCCCAAATTCCTTCTTCACCGCGATTTTTTCTCTGACCAGAGCCCCAATCTTTGGAATCCAGGCAGGCCTTGCTGGGACAGGTGGTTTCTCTGCAGTGGCTGTTGGCTGCTGTTTTAGCTTTATGTTGCTCAGGTCTTTTCTTTTTTCATTTAAGTCCTGTAAAATAGCCAAACGATCTTTGATATCAAAGCATTTTTCTTCTACCACTGAAGTCTGACAATCTAAGTCCTGAATATGCATTCTAGTACCGAACAATAGTTCGTACGGACTGAAACCTTTTAGAGAATTTCTTGGCAGATTGTTAAGACTACGTTGGACACTTGTTAAATGTTGGACCCACCCATCACCCGAACCTAATACCCTCGCCGTTATAGATTGGTTTATGTCTCGTTTTTTTCTTTCCACAATCCCGTTTCTCTCAGGATGGAAGGGACAAGAGTACCGCAATGCAATGCCCATGCTGGTCATGGCCTCCTTATAAGCTTGAGAGCTAAAAGCAGGACCCTGGTCAGAATGTAGCATGCCAATTGCGTATGTGCCGATATAGACTCGCAAATCTTTTATAACAGTTCTGGCGTCAGCCGAGCGCTGGGGTCTACCTTTTAAGTGAATCTAATCCTAAATAATATACATTGGGACGCATTTCTCCTGTTTGATTATGCGTATAGATCGCCTTATGCTTTCTAATAGGGGTCCTGGCACTACTCCGGCCGGTTCACTACTGCGATCTCGATTGCAGTTTGGACAATCCATTGCAAATTTGTAATTTTGCAGGCTCTTCCCCGGCCACCAGTATTCTGATTGCAATTCTTTCAGAGATTCCTTGATCGTCTGGTGTTTTAGACCCTCACCCATGTGTGCTTCTTGTATCAAGAAGATTCTCCTGTTCGTGTTTGGAATTACTCTATCCCCCACTCCAGGGATTCGAGCAAAAGGAACGGATTTTGCATCGATTATGTATGTATAATTGAGTGGATAGTTTACAGGTAGTGCTGCACAGTCACCTTTTGAAGACGTTTTCACCACCAGCATGGTTTTCCCGTCTATGTATTTTTCTGAACGCTTTTTTGTGGCTACGGAAGCCGGATTAGTTGCTTCCGCTGTGGCTGTGTCAGCCAATGAATTCCCTGCAACGTGAACGCCATCACGCTGATGACTCAGTGTATGTATCACGTGAGTCTTTTGTAGTTCTTTCTTTAAAAGAACTACTTGTTTCCAAAGCGATTTTTGCTTGATTGTGGCACCTGTGTCATCTTTGTAACCGTTTTGAACCCAGTTCTACAAGTCATTATTGTAAGACTTGACGCAGGAATGCGAATCGCACACTATTAGTGTCGGGAATTCGCGATCGGCAATGTCGAGCGCCATTTTTAAAGCTATTAATTCAGTTTGTTGACCTGAATTGTCTTTTACAGATTGGGACATTGTTACCAGTGGTCTCAATTTACCTCCGTGCCACCGGCATTTAACAACCTCGCACATAGCATTGTAAGCTTGTTTTCCCCAAACTGAGGGTTGTGCATATCCGTCTGTATATATTACACATGCGTACTGTTGTAGGGGCAGAATTTCGATTGGCAGAGGATATTCTTTTTTATATGTTAGATCTTTCCGTTTTTTCATGTTCGGGTCAAAATAGTATTTCACTTTATCTGTAGCAAGAGAATTTTTTCCATTGTATCCATTTTGGATCTAATGCCACGGTAGTTAAATTGCGTGGGCTTGTTAATGCCTCAAAGGCTGATTCTGCTGTTTAAACAGTAATCTGTCTGCCTTGGGCTTGGGCTCTTTCTTTTGCTACAGCTGTTTGAACCGCATTTACAATGTTTTCTGCAAGACTGAATGTTTTTTCAGCTTCTGTGTACAAATGTGATGTGTATGCTATTGGTACCGTTTCTCCCTCATTAGAGGTCAGGCACGTGAATCCGCATCTTCCTGGGATGACTCTGATTACAAGGTTGCGTGTATTATCGCGAGTTTGCAATTTTGTTTTTGCTAACATGTCTGTTTGAAATGATCATAAAATTTCAGTGTGTTTTTGAGTCCAATTGATTGGTTTAAAATCAGGTTTTATTAGTTCATAGAGAGGTTTAACCCTCTCTGCATAATTTAGAATGTACGTTCTTCCGAAATTCAGGAAACCTAGTATTGATTGTAAGTTCTTCAGCGTTTTTGGTGCTTGGAGTACAGCGCATTTCTCTAAGAAATTGTCTGCTAGGCTTTTGCCTTCACTTGATAATTCATATCCTAAAAACAGGACTGTTAGATGGGCAATTCGTGACTTTTTAAAGTTGAATTTGTAACCCTCTGCTGCAAACCCAAGTATTATGGTGTTCACTCTTTTCAAGTGAGTATCCAAGACATCGTCTGTTAGATAGATGTCATCGACATAAGATAATGCCTCATCATCATACATTTGTAGTAACTCTGTTACCCTTGCTGAGAATAAACCTGGGCTATTCTTGAACCCCTTTGGGAGTCGACAGAAATTTTCCTGCGAACCCATTATTGAGAAAGCGGTCAAATACCTGCTTTTAGGTGCAATGTTTTGACAAAAGAATCCATTAGAGATATCTAATGTTGTTTTGTATTTTTTGCGCACGATATTATTCATTAGTGCTGCACTGTGTGAGTTTTGTACTGCAAATGTCTTGCAACATGAGTTAAGGTGTCTGTAGTCCAAAACTAGACGATATGAATCGTCTGGCTAGGAGACAGGAAACAAAGGATTGTTCATTTGTGAGGTGCATGTTTCAATCACCCCATGGTATTCAAGTTGATCTAAGATCTCCCTGACTTGTTTTTTAGCTTCTTGCTTAATCGGGTACTGCCTCTGTGCAGTTGGTTGACATTTTAACTGGATTTTGTGAGGAGGAGAGTCCTCATCCCATCCAACATGATTTTTATATAATGCAGGAGCTTGGGCTACTGCCCACTTTCTTGCAAGTGTATATTTTTTATGAATTGGAATATGATTTGAGAAGGCAGGCATAATGATTTCTTCGCCATGAGGGCACTCCCTGACAAACTCTGGTGGGCAGTCTTTTTCTGCTAAAAGGATGTCATAGCCTTTGGAAAGGTTATCCCAAAATAGACCCCTTACTTTCCTAGTCTTATCTCCCTCTATACGTAATGTTATCTCGTATATTTTATGAGGTTTGCTAACACGGGTATCTGCAGTTTCCACCTGAATGTATTCATTCGTGTCCACTGTCTCCAGATGATTCATCAGGATCTTGCGAGCTATGGTCACTTCTGCTGCGCTGTCTAGCACTGTCTGGGCCCACTCTCAGTTTTTCAGTTGTGTGCTCAGTATCCTCGGCATGTTTGATTACTTTAATACTGGCTACCTTCTTTTTTGGAAATTGTAATTTTTTACTTTGATGAGCAGGTTCCTTGTCTTTGGACTTGACGTGCTCTTCCCTGTGTTCTGACCGTCCTCTTCTTTCCGATTTCTGCGAGGAAGTCTGAAAAGATCGAGAGGGACGTGTATCAATATCTTGATATCTATCAGGTTTTTTTAGATTATCCCTATTTCTAAGGTTGTATCTTTTCTCAGAGGGCTCCCTCTGGGGAGACTTGTGTCCTTGGTCCGGAGATCTTTCTCTCCGCCGAGGAGACCTTCCTCTGGACTGGAATCTTTTTTCTTTGGGAGTGGATTGTTTATTTCCATCCCAGCTCTTTTTTTGGAGTATTTAGATTATTTTTAATAAATATCTTTTCAGGATTTTCAGTTAGTTGGGGTTTAACTGGTTTTCCACCCAAACTATCTCTTCCTAGTTCTTCATAGAATTTTTCTATGATTCTGACAAGTTCAAATGGCTGTTCTGCTATGTCTGTTTCTTTCAATTTCTGGAGGAAAGTTATATCCTTCGTTGCCAATTGAACCAACTCTCTATATGCCTGTGTTAATTCTTTTATTTTAACTAAGAGTTCTTCGCTTGAAATTTTATCAATGTCTGGATGTGGTGTGTAGCTGGCTAGAACCTGCCACGTTGCTCCTGGTCTACCTAGTGGACCGAGCCTGGTGATGTGATTATTATGTTTTAGGGCGCCTTTAAACCAGAGCAGGTGCTCTTGGTATTTTAATGGGATTTCCACCTCCTCGAATGGAGTGTACACTTCCGGAGGTTCCTCTATTTTGTAATAGTGGAATTCGTGTGTGACAGTGTTTGCTGCTGGAAAGTTTATCCATGAATAGAATATCTCTGTCTGCCGATATTCATGTGCCTCAATTACGAATATGACTGTACCACCTCTCGATGTTAGTCCATTTTCTATAAGTTTAAGAGTTATAGTTTTCCTTATGTTGACCGGAATGAGTATAGCATTCGGGTCATTCTGTAGGAGACTAGTGTCATCCTCTAGGAGTCGATCTGCTATTCTAGCTGCCTCCCTTTCGTCGTCACTTTCTGACATTTTTACTGACAGAAAGGTTTTTGTTGCAGATCAAGTTTCAAGGAAACAAAGATTAGGTGCACAATATTTTGGAACACTGTATCCTTCAACGTTGACTAAACCAAATACTATACATAGAAATCTCTTCCTACTAAGTTCCGGCGGATTTTTAACCTTTTACCCACTCCAGACGTCTTTTGGAGTATTTACGGGAAAAAGGGTCTGTGTGAAAAAGCACGACTGAGTTACTCTAACGTCTTGCGTTAGATTTATCGCCTTACCAAACGTTGGGCGCCATTTAGTGTAGTTCCTATATTCCCAATAGGCTCTGCGCATTGGAATAATATATTCAGCAGTGTAGACGTAGGACTGAGGTCGACTAGGTCTCTACTGACTATATTAGACTTATGGTTTGCCAGCTAGCTCAGAGGTCACTAGAAACGTTCTCGAATAAACGAGGAGGAGTTTAACCTCCCTGGATAGACAAGAAGGGATTAGCTTCTGACAACCATAAAACATGACAACTTTGCTCTCCCTGAATAAGAGTGTATCTCTAGAGTTGTGTGAAAACAAAAGACAGCTATTTCACTCAGTCAAATGTGCGTACTTAGTTTCACCAGAATGCAGAGAAAAGAAAGATGGGCGTTTTCAATAAAAGGTGTAATTTATTGAGCAGTCTTCTTCCTCATACAAGAGAAATGAATTGCCACAATTGCAATACTCTTAGTAAAGTAAAGTGCGTACAGTAAAAGGAGGATTATAAAATAATACTGTAAAAGCATTGATATGGTTTCTTAGACATATGATACTTTAAAATAGATAAAATATATACATACATATATACATTGACTAATCGTACTCAACTGGTGCTTCTAAATACGCCTACCCCGGTGTACCTGACCTAAGCCTAATACGTGGGAAGGAGTAAGTAAGTAGCAGTTTAAGTTAAGTTTGTTTTGCCAAGAATCTGACTCAAGAATTCTCTGTAAGGGTTTAGTCAGTTCCGTACCTGGGTAATAGAAAGCAGGAGGTCTTGTATCTCTCTCTCAGGACTCCATATCCCAGTAACCCGCGAAGGTATCTGGAAACACCGGAGCTGGATTTCTCGGCAGGAGAAAAGATAGCGTCTTTCTCAGTGCGTCAAAGAGGAGGGGCAGCGTCCGTGGGCTCTCGCATCAGCTGGGCTCTCGGGCAAGTAGATAGCTGCTCTGCTCCAAAACCACCACCGTGTCTTTGCTTAAGGCAACGTTGGTATATTTATACCTGAAAGGTGCCGGGTTTGACGTAAGGTTGGACATAAGACGTCATTAAAGATGTCACTAAGAACTGGCCGTTCTTACAGTGCTTTACAGGAGTTCTAGGATGAAATCAAAACAAAAGCAAGGGGGATTTCCCAGGTTGCTGGAGGCTTGGTTTTGTTTAGAGAACTCGTTGTGCTTTCTAGGGGGCCGGGGAAGTAGCCTTGCTTAATGTGACAGCATGTGCTATGACTGAATTATGGATATGATTACTATGCCGTTGTATGGATATTATTGATTATAACCGGACAAGGGCATAAAATAGAAATATCGATTCAGGTTCCTAGATAAAAACACTACATAACAACCTCGGTACCTTTCTGATTTTTGTAAGGTCTCTCTTTGAATGCTCTCTGATATACAAAAGATGATGTTTTATTGTGGCAGTCTTTTGACTGTTTTTGCCATATG
The DNA here is from genome assembly GCF_964261635.1 of Lissotriton helveticus. Lineage (NCBI taxonomy): Eukaryota > Metazoa > Chordata > Amphibia > Caudata > Salamandridae > Lissotriton > Lissotriton helveticus. The sequence goes on from NC_136067.1 coordinate 1,389,897,421, forward strand.
ACTTTTCTCAGTATGTTCTTCCTCCCGCCATTAGATCGTTCTGAGAAGGCCTTGTGATATATGGCTTTTATTTCTTTTCATATCTATATGCACCTGAATAATGCAATAGACAGATATAAATGTACTGTCAAATTATGAATTAGGATGGGCGTTTCTCGAACAAATCGATTTCACAATAATAAAACTTAAGATTGTTATATTATGATGTTAACTTAGAATGATATCAATGTATGTATTTTTAATTGTATATATTGTATGTGTAATAGTGTGTATTTTTATAAATTGCTTCTAGCCCTGAAGAAGTCCCCTTTGGGATGAAACGCGTTGGCAACAAGCAATCCTGTCATGTTTTATTGAATTATGAAAATAAAGAACGAATTGAATGACAATCAAGCTGTTGAAATTGCCTATCCTTAAAAAGTTACTTTGTTATTATTGTACAATAATCTGCGTTTGAAATATCATATCACTGTCATTGACTTGGGAAAATAAGATTCTGGTGCTGGATCATTTTGTGTGTTAGAACCCCTAGCACTGGTAGGTCTTGCTGAGGCTCACCACCACAAATGGCGCTCATAATATGCATGCACAGACTCATTTATTTCTTGAGTTGTTCTATCTAATTTTATTCAATCTGTTTCTTTTGGTGGAATTTTCCCTTTCAAGAAAGTGATCACCTGGTGATATTTCTTCATTACCTCCTCGGAAGGGGCTCCCGTTTTCTCATCTCTTGGGTACTCATCACTGGGCCAATCAACTGTAATTTTACATTCGATCCAAAAATCTGCAGGTACCACTATGTCAAATAGACCATCTAAATCTTTCAACAAAACCTTACAAACCTTCACAAACTTTTCAACCTTTCTATACCTTTCAACTGGCTTTTCTCTTAGTTTTGGGAAGTCATTAGTAAATGACAAAATATCTTGTCGAGTCCATGGAACATGTACATATCCCCCTCCTGGAACCTCTCTCATTGGGCATAAACTTTCTGTCTTTCCAGATTCTCTCAGTAAATATTCCGATGTGGTCTGATTTGCCTGTGCTTCCTCCTTTTTCTTTGCCCACCTAGTTTTCCACCTGTCCAAGTCTCCCCATTTTTGTAAAATTGTCATTATTCTATAATCTTCAATTTCCTTCCGGCATAGTCTTATTTTCCAAGTCTTTATCAGTAAATTCTGCTCTGTATGGTTTCTGCAATACTTTCGATCTCACTATTTCAATCCCCACTTCAAAGGCAAGCTCCGTCAATTTTTCATGAAATATTTTAGCATTCCTAGTTATGCTCCTACGTATGAACAACTCTTCTTCACTGTAAGTGTTTAGCCTATCTATTCCCACATTTCCAGCTATAATTTCTTCCAATTCTACTTTTAATCTGAAGATGTCTAAAATATTTGGTTGTTGGTTTGGTTTGTCTATTCCCTGTGCCCACCTTTCCAATTCTTCTGGAGATGCTATAGTGGCACTTTTAGTTCCTGTAGATGTTTCTAATTGTATTTCTTTTTAACAACTAGGTGTAGCTCTTTTCAGGGTTTCATTTATCTGTCCTCTTATCGGCAAATCCATTAATGAGATTACCGAATCGCATTCACTGACTTGATCCTAACTTATTATATTTTCTTTTCTAGGTTCTATTATAGGAGTGGTCATAACTGGTGGTTTTGGTCAATTTGTCTTATCCCCATACAATGGAACAACAGGACCTATAGTCACAGGTATAGTTAAGGCTTCAGGTTGTGTACTCAATCGGGTTATTTTCTGTATTAATTCTTCTCTATTTTAATGTATTGCTTCTTTTTCCTTTTCCTGGAGTACCCTTCCATTTATTGAATCATGCATAACCTGCGAGACCATAGGTGTTTCTAAAGTTGGGGTACTTGGAGTAGTTCTACTACGTCCTTCCTTATATGGTGGAGGATTCTTTGTTAGGATGTCTTCCATAAACTCATCTTCCGATTCCCCACAACCTATCATTGTTACATGCTTAGTTTTTCCTGTACACTTGCCCTCGACTGTTCCTCTGCCATTAATACAGGATACAGTCCTTTCGTAATCATTGCTTGTCTCCATTGTTTCATCTGATCTTCATGTTACTCACAAATTCGTTTAGGGTAAAATCCTCTATAATTCCTAGTACTTCTAGATCTGTCGCGCTCAAATGACTCAGTTTCCCATTCTTCTAAAGTGTCATACTGTGTTAATCTAGGTCTGGGCTCTAATTCATTCATCCCCATTTTTAAATTTTGAAGGATTCTCCCATTGAAAGTACCATTTTCGGGGAAAGATAATATTCCATCATTTTTGGTATATTCTATCCAATTTTCTAACCACACTAGTATGGTAGCCTCTTTCCATCATCATAAATTGTGCAGGAGTCTTTGGTGTTGGGATGTGGATTCCCCCTAGTTTTAATGGGTTTATCTTTCTTGAAGTAATTTTTGATTTTCTGCATAAGCGACAATTTTCTTTTTCTCTCCGTACATTTTAGGAGAAGATCCTTTTATGTATTCGCCTCTTGCAAAACCTAAATACCTTCTATCTGGGCGATTCCCTATTAATGTCAGATCGTATTTCCACATACAAACTCCACTGTCCAATACTAATACGGCTTCTATTTTTGATAACCAATTAAATCCTTTTTCATATTCGGGTTTCACCAATCTTAGTGCAGCTTTTATTCTTTCATCCCATTAAACTTAAGCTTACACAATTTGTTTAGCCAATACTAGCACTGCTTTATTATGGGGTCAGTATCACTCCTTACTACTGACACCTCCTTTTCAAATCTCTGTCAATTACACACCCGCTGTCTCAACCAATGCAAAAAAACGATGGATTTAGGCCCAGATCCTTGTACTGGGGTGAATGTATGACATTGTTCTACATTCTGTCCATCAACTGTGTTTTTTGCAATTTTCACCCCGAGTGGGCTGGGTATGCTCAGACGTGAGTCCCAGGCTCTCCACACCACTGGAGTCAAGCTATCCAGGCTGAATGAAGGCTGATAGCCAGAAACCGGTCCTTGGATGCTTGATTCCGGTCTGGGAAAGACATGGCTTGGTAGTTCGGACTGGACTGTTCCCATGAGGCACAGGGTCAGAGCTGATTTGCATATAGCCAGTGTCTAACCCAGGGTGGTGTGGAGTGCAAAAAAACGATGGATTTAGGCCCAGATCCTTGTACTGGGGTGAATGTATGACATTGTTCTACATTCTGTCCATCAACTGTGTTTTTTGCAATTTTCACCCCGAGTGGGCTGGGTATGCTCAGACATGAGTCCCAGGCTCTCCACACCACTGGAGTCAAGCTATCCAGGCTGAATGAAGGCTGATAGCCAGAAACCGGTACTTGGATGCTTGATTCCGGTCTGGGAAAGACATGGCTTGGTACTTCGGACTGGACTGTTCCCATGAGGCACAGGGTCAGAGCTGATTTGCATATAGCCAGTGTCTAACCCAGGGTGGTGTGGAGTGCAAAAAAACGATGGATTTAGGCCCAGATCCTTGTACTGGGGTGAATGTATGACATTGTTCTACATTCTGTCCATCAACTGTGTTTTTTGCAATTTTCACCCCGAGTGGGCTGGGTATGCTCAGACGTGAGTCCCAGGCTCTCCACACCACTGGAGTCAAGCTATCCAGGCTGAATGAAGGCTGATAGCCAGAAACCGTTCCTTGGATGCTTGATTCCGGCCTGGGAAAGACATGGCTTGGTAGTTCGGACTGGACTGTTCCCATGAGGCACAGGGTCAGAGCTGATTTGCATATAGCCAGTGTCTAACCCAGGGTGGTGTGGAGTGCAAAAAAACGATGGATTTAGGCCCAGATCCTTGTACTGGTGTGAATGTATGACATTGTTCTACATTCTGTCCATCAACTGTGTTTTTTGAAATTTTCACCCCGAGTGGGCTGGGTATGCTCAGACGTGAGTCCCAGGCTCTCCACACCACTGGAGTCAAGCTATCCAGGCTGAATGAAGGCTGATAGCCAGAAAGCGGTCCTTGGATGCTTGATTCCGGTCTGGGAAAGACATGGCTTGGTAGTTCGGACTGGACTGTTCCCATGAGGCACAGGGTCAGAGCTGATTTGCATATAGCCAGTGTCTAACCCAGGGTGGTGTGGAGTGCAAAAAAACGATGGATTTAGGCCCAGATCCTTGTACTGGTGTGAATGTATGACATTGTTCTACATTCTGTCCATCAACTGTGTTTTTTGCAATTTTCACCCCGAGTGGGCTGGGTATGCTCAGACGTGAGTCCCAGGCTCTCCACACCACTGGAGTCAAGCTATCCAGGCTGAATGAAGGCTGATAGCCAGAAAGCGGTCCTTGGATGCTTGATTCCGGTCTGGGAAAGACATGGCTTGGTAGTTCGGACTGGACTGTTCCCATGAGGCACAGGGTCAGAGCTGATTTGCATATAGCCAGTGTCTAACCCAGGGTGGTGTGGAGTGCAAAAAAACGATGGATTTAGGCCCAGATCCTTGTACTGGGGTGAATGTATGACATTGTTCTACATTCTGTCCATCAACTGTGTTTTTTGCAAGTCTCAACCAATCCCAGCGCAGCAGTCAGTGACGTCAGCGCACCTCCGGCAGCTGACCCTGCCCTTTACAAGGTAACACAAAAACGTATTTTCTTACAAATTTTCACCAATGTTTAGTTTTAATAACAACATAAAAACATTCGCTACTCTGTCTGTTCTGCTAAACTAAAGAATAGTTGATTTCTTTTGCTACAAGTAAGACCTTCCACTTACTCTTCATACACTGCGAGTAAAACCCTTACGCTTACTCTTCATTCAAGCTCAAAAGAACCTGCTACTCCTTTAGTGTTACCCTTTCTAGGTGATATAACACCAGAGTTTCACCAGAAATCTCTTTGCTATCAGTCGCTCTCACTTTTTCCCAGAAAATAGTCCCTATTTTAACACAGCCAGCCCTGCGTAGCTTCTCAGTGCTAAGTCCAAACAGACGAGTAACCTCACTGCAGTGTGGCTTCCATTAACCACCCGCAATACACTTCCAGAGAATTTCCAGACAACATAAAACAAGATACAAACGGATTTATTAAAACATAAATTGATAACCAATAATCACCAAACTAGTCAATAACAACCATAACTCTGCTACCAGCAAACTGATCCACTGGGTTACTATCCTCAGGAACTCTATCACCATAGATTCACCTGGGCCCATAAACAAACACTCACTCGCATAGGCTGGTTATCACCACTGGGGGTCAATTTTTATAAATGTTTAATAAGATCAGTTCCCTGTTTCATTAACTAATCTTTTCACTGATCAAAAAGGTATTTCCTCTGGTCAATGGACCTGTTAGTTGGAACTAGTTGATGGTGAAATTACATAGGTTTATTTTATCTTCTATTTTATTAAATAACCACAGACTTGGGAAAAGGTTAAATGTTTTATCGAGTTAAAATCATGTGAGCCGGGCTTAGCGAAGCACCATGGCGGACGCAGCCTAAGACTGCTCCGTCCCGCCATACGGTAATCCGACGACTTATCCTGCCCTCCCCTCACTCCTAGGTGCCCCAGCTGAGAGATTCCGGTGTCGGAGGTTGGCGCCGAGATCCGTGTGATTCCTGGGCCGAGATAGCGCATAGTGATCCGCAGACCGAGACCCAGCGCAGTGAGGCCCCATCGGGGAGTGAAGCCGGGACCTGGAGTTTCGCGGTCCTGGCGACAACGGCGGAGAGCAGCAGCAGTGCGAGTGCTGGTCCCCAGCCAATCAGGACCAATGTAGAAGCCTGGCGGCATGGCTCGGTCCCCAGCGCTACCCGGTGACAGTGCTCCCAGGCCCGTGACAGGGGCTTTCAGGCGGCAGATCCACGGAGCGGCCTACAGGTGCAGGAGAAGCCGGGGTCTAAATTTTGATGCACCCCCGGGGACAGGATTGGAGGCCGGCCCGAGGTTCCCCCCTCCCCTGCGTCGCAGTGATCCGCATTGGCATAACAGGAGGGAGCAGGCGACATACGGACATTGAGGCGTGTGGGGGGCTTGATTCCTCTGCGCATCCAGTTGCAAACAGGCCGCACCAGCAATTGGGACAGTACCGGGCCGCATTGAGGGACGCAACTTGATCTGCAGTACACAACCTGGTGGGAGCTTTGGGACACACATCGTGGGCAACCTCTGAGCCCCCCTCGCCTGGCACGCGCAATCAGGGACTGTGCAGGTGGGGGTCCCCGGCCCCGGGAGGTGCGTTGCCTATGGACCAGCAACGGGAGCCCTGTCGTAGCCCTGTGGGTGGCGCATTGAGTGACATCTGTAGAGCTGGGACACCCAGAGACGGTCCTCTCCCATTCGGCGGTCGAGTCGGGCCGCAGCACAGAGGCGCGTAGAGCGGGGCTTTTGTTTGGTGGCCAGTCTAGCGGTCCCGGGGGCGCACATTGGATGGCGGACATTGTGTACAACCCTCAGGGGTTGGGGCGCTGCCCGGACAGTGGTGTGGGACGCGCACGGACCACTGGCGACGAAGGTGACACTGATACGTGGGTGACAACAGCTGATCCCTGGGGAGGCCGGCGCTTGGGACTAGCAAGTATGACGTGAGGAGGCGGCGGGAGGGCTACCCTTAAACAGGGCCCCATTGACAAGTTTACAGGCCCCGGTGGCAGTGCGGGGGCAACCGGCAGACATAAGGAGGCCGGGCCGGACAACGCCACCCTTATGGCAGCCATAACGCAATCCCGTGACATGCTGGATGCAAAAATAGGGGCAGTGGGATCTGATGTGACTCTGTTGCGCCAAGACCTGAGAAACGCTGTGTCCCGCATCACAGAGGCTGAAACACGCCTGTCCGGAGTGGAGGACGATGTCGATGTCCTAAAGCGCAGGGTGGCTACCATGGAGTTGGTCCAGAAGGGCCTAGCTCTCCGCGTGTAAGATGCAGAGGGACGCGCGCGACGGAACAACATATGCCTCGTGGGACTGCCTGAGGGCTGTGAGAAGGGCAACATGGAGCGCTTCTTGATGGAGTGGCTGGAGGGCTGGCTCCCCGAGGGGTCGCTTTCCCGTTGCTTTGTGATTGAGCGGGCACACCGGGCCCTCATCCAGAAACCGCCAGAGGGTGCACGGCCACGACCAGTAATTGCTAAACTTCTTAATTACCATGACCGGGACACTATCATAAAAATAGCCAGAGAAAAGGAGCCGTTGCTCTTTGAGAACCAATGAATCATGATATTCCCGGATTATACCCGTATGGTGCAGCAACAGCGGCAGTCCTTCACGGCGGCCAAGGCCCGCCTGCGCAAGTTGAAGCTCCCCTACGCCTTGCTGTATCCGGCCCACCTGCGGGTGGTATTCCAGTCACTCACACACTTCTTCAATACCCCGGAGGAGGAGTTTCGGTGGACAGACGAGACAATGCCGGTCAGAGTGCATACACCTCCCGGGTTGGAGTCGGATTCTTCGCACGGCGGGCAGCAGTCGCAAGCCTCTCGGGGGGCGCTGCGGAAGACTAACTGGAGGTCCAGGTCAAAACTGCGCACAACAACCGAAAGTGCATCCGAGGGGGGGAGAGGAGCCCCCGACAGCCAGGTCGATGGTTCTTGAGTCAGCACCTCACTGAGTTGGGGGGAAATACCCGGCGGCGACTTTTCATATCCAACGATGTATTAATAGACTTATACCCCATCTACTTTCACGGACTGGTATTGTAAGGGGGACAGGTGGCCCTGCTGGTGCTGATCCTCATGCCATGGGAGGTACTAGTGGGCACAAGGGGGCGGGGAGGGCGGAACGTTATGGGTGGGCAACACCCCGAGGAGTAAGGGGGAGTGAGATTGCGGGAGGGGGGTTAGTTAATGGGGATCCATTGGGGTAGTTGGCTTCGACCACCCGTTGGGGGTCGGCTACGTACTACGTCGCGACAGGTACTTCAATGTTTCTGAGGTATGGGAGTGTGGGGGGAGCAGTTGGAGTTGGGTGTTGGGGGTGGAGTCGGGGGGGAGGGGTCGCATGGTCGCATGAGAGTCTGGATGGTTTAATGGAATGTAAGAGTCGGGTCCACTGGCTGGCAGTCCACTTTTGATGTCCCGTGATGGCAGGGTCTGAACACAGAGCCCAGGGGTCCGGTGGCTCCATTAGAGTCCTCAGCTGGAACGTCCAGGGTATACTAGATAAGATTAAGAGGGGGGCTGTGTTACGGCAGGCGAAGAGGGCGGGGGCGGATGTGCTATTACTCCAAGAAACTCACCTGTTGGGCATAAAAACACCTTGTTTACAGCGTTTTGGCTTTCATCAAGTGTTGCATGCTGGGTTTACGAGGGGCTCAAGGGGGGTGGCTACACTTGTACATGCAGAATCCCCTATGTCCATTCCACTCAGTGGGTTGATGTACAAGGTAGATATGTCATCATTAAGGGTACCATAGGTGAAGAACCAATAGTACTGGGGAGTATCTATGCCCCACCCCCCTGCAGTGGTCCCTGATTGAATAGTTGCTCGGTATTTGGACTGACCTACCTGATGTGCTAAAAGTTGTGGGAGGAGATTGGAACTATGTCATGGATAGCCAAAGGGATAGGTTCTGTACTGGGGGCGGTGGAGGGGCCGGCCCTCCACTAAGCTTCACGGCATGGTGCAGGGCCTGAACTGGGTGGACACATGGCGTCACCTACATGGCACTACGAGGGGGTACACATATGTATCCGCGGTCCACAAATCCTTCTCTAGATTGGATTACCTCTTTGTGCCAGGGGCGTTGCAGCATAGGGTTGAAGCAGCGCCTATCCTGCTGCGGGGACTTTCAGACCACTCCCCTATTACTGTAGACATAGGCTTAAGTAGGGAAAGGAGGCCCTTTAGATGGCGCCTCTCCACCTGGCATCTGCAGCAACCAGAATATCAGAAGCACATGAGTGAGGCCCTTGCCAATTTTTTAACTGACAATGTAGGGTCCGTGGATGAGGTGAGCACAGTTTGGGAATCGATGTAGCCAACTCTCAGGGGGGTGGACATTGCGTGGTGCGCGGCAGCGCAAAAGAAGCGTAGGGAGGACCTGGTCCGAGCAGAGGCCAATATTGCGACACTGGAGCTTCGGGGGAGTATGGAAGGAGGGGCACAAGTGGTGGGGCAGCTTCTTCTGGCGCAGCAAACCTACGCGTCCCTGCAGATGAATGAAGCGAAGCAGATTTGTCTTGCTACGCGCAGCCGGGTCTATAAGTGGGGGAACAAATCCGGGACAATGCTTCACCGGCTCTGCCAAGATACATTTCAGGTCCAGGTCCTGCCCGGGATTTTGGACGCGGCAGGGTGCCCGGTCGCGGATACAAAGGTGTTGGCGGAGGGGTTTGCCTCTTACTATGCTGATCTTTATGCCCTGCATGAATGTCTCACAGCTGCGGTGATCGACAAGTTTCTTGCGGACATGCCACCGCGCGCTGTTCCCGATGAGGTGAGGGACCGCCTGGAGCTCCCCCTCACGGAGGAAGAGCTAGGCACAGCACTGGGTGAACTTAACACGGGCAAAGCACACGGGCCTAATGGGTTCCCCAGTGAATTCTACAAGAAAAATATCACTTACAGCTAGGACCACATTTTAGAGTGGCGGTAGAGAAGGCCAGGGAGCGGGGTAGCCTTCCCCCTGACTGGAGGCACGCAGAAGTGGTGGTGTTTCACAAGCCCGGTCCCCCCCCCCGAGCAGTATGCTTCATACCGCCCGATTTCCTTATTAAATGTGGAAGCAAAAATTCTAGCTAAGGCACTGGCCAATCGCCTTTTGCCCCACATTACTGATTTAGTCCACCCGGATCAGGCTGGCTTTATGCCCCAGAGGGCAACCAGACATAATATACGCAGAGCGCATGTGGCGGTGGCAGGCAGTCCGAAACGCTGGAGTGCCTGCGGCACTCCTGCTGGCGGATATGGACAGGGCATTCGATTCCCTGAGTTGGGTCTACTTATTCTCCCTCATGACGCGGCTAAATCTGGGGCCCAGATTTTTGTCGTACATCCAGCTGCTATATACGGATCTGACGGCTTCGGTCAGGGTGGCGGGTGTTACATCATCCAGTTTTCGCATTCAAAGGGGCACCCGACAGGGCTGTTCCCCTCTCGCCCTATTTATTTGCGCTAACCATAAAGCCGCTGGCCATGTGGGTGCGCATGGATGCGCAGCTGCGCAATTTCGAGTGGGACCAGGGCCCATCTGATAGAATCGCGCTGTATGCAGACGATGTCTTATTCTTCTTAACGGACATTGATAGGTCAGGACCCCGTATCATGGAAATTATGCAGATTTTTGGCGAGACATCACGACTTTACATGAACCATCGCAAATCAACTCTGTGGGTTCTGGGAGGGCATACCCAGACAGGGGCGTGGGCGTCAGCGCTTCAGAGGGCAGCTGGTGGCATAAAATACCTGGGCGTCTTCCTAACTGACGTCCCAGCGATTGCCTGGGAACAGAATGTAGTGCCAGTGTGGGAGCGGGCCAAGGCGGATATCAAACTCTGGTCCCGTCTGCCATTGACTATCTATGGAAGGTCGCCGATATTTAAAATGGTGGCCCTCCCCAGGTTGCTTTACCTACAAAACCACCCCTACCCGGTCCCTTCCCAGTGGTTCGGGCAGGTCAATTCGCTTCTAGGACAGTTCCTCTGGACAGGGGGCGCATTGCGAGTGGCGGTGCGAACATGCTTCCTCTCCTCCTATTGTGGCAGATTGGCGACGTCCGATCTCCTATCTTACTACCAGGCCTCCCATCTCCTCGTGCTGAATGATTGGTGGTACAGGGATAGGAGGGACCCCGCCTATGCACTGGAGCGCCATCTCATGGGGACCACCTCGCTTCACACATTACTGTACGCGACGCAGCCACGAAAGTTGCTGCCACCAGGCACACAGTTAGTCTTTCAAATTTGGAGGCAAGCCCTGCGGCGCATGAGATGGTGGAACAGGTTAACAGCTGAAACCCCCCTTTGGCGTAATGGTAGATTCCCGGGCCTAGCAGCGCTACAAGGATTTGGGGAATGGGATAACATTGGGATATCCACACTGGGGGATGTAGTAACATGGGTGAACCGTAAGTCCTTTCACGAATTGAGTCAGGAGTTTTGTATGCCACGCACCCAATTCTTTCACTACCTTCAATTCCGCCATGTACTTTCACCAAGCTTGGAGGGTTTGGAATCTATTCCTGAGTTTATCCCCATAGAGGCCAAAGTATTTATGGGAGAGTTAGGTCCCAAAAAGATATCCAGTATATACCGAACCATAGTTACACATTGCTCCACGCCACTACGGAAACTGCAGGACTCCTGGGAGGAAGACGTGGGGGCCCTTGATGAGGAGGATTGGAGGGAAGCATTGGCGGGGCCTTGGGGTGCGGCCATTTCAGTACGCCTTCGGTTGATACAATTTAAGTATCTTCATATGGCATATTTTACCAGGCACCGCTTATGGAGGGCGGGCCTAATAGAGTCCCAGGGTGCTTGCGTTGTAGACAGGAAGCAGGGACATTTATACACATGGTGTGACGCTGCCTGGCCCTGGCTCGATTTTGGAGAGGAGTGTGGGAATGCTTGTCTGAAGTGCTGGGGTGGGAACTCCCCCGTACACCGCGACTGGGGCTCCTGCACGTCTTGGAGGGGGTGGGTGGAAATGTGTACAAGAAGCACTTGCTTTTGTTGGGCCTTACGCTGGCTAAAAGGGATGTGGCGAGAATGAAGCTCTGGGGGCCACACAACTGCTCCAGTGTGTGTGTGTGTGTGACTGCTCCAGTGTGTGTGTGTGTGTGTGTGTGTGTGTGTGTGTGTGACTGCTCCAGTGTGTGTGTATGTGACTGCTCCAGTGTGTGTGTGTGTGTGTGTGACTGCTCCAGTTTGTGTGTGTATGTGACTGCTCCAGTGTGTGTGTGTATGACTGCTCCAGTGTGTGTGTGTGTGTATGTGACTGCTCCAGAGTGTGTGTGTGTGACTGCTCCAGTGTGTGTGTGTGTGTGTATGTGACTGCTCCAGAGTGTGTGTACATGGGACTTCTCCAGAGTGTGTGTGAGTGTGACTGCTCCAGTGTGTGTGTGTATGTGACTGCTCCAGAGTGTGTGTGTGTGTGTGTGACTGCTCCAGTGTGTGTGTGTGTATGTGACTGCTCCAGTGTGTGTGTGTGTGTGTGTGTGTGTGTGTGTGTGTGTGTGTGTGTGTGTGTGGCACTGTCTGTGTGTGGGTGCGTGTGGCTCTGTGTGTGTGTGTGTGTGGGTGCAAATGCAATAGGTCTCGCATTTGCGAGAGATTGAGATAGTGGCATTGTAAATGACAATGCCATTTATTTATATGTTTTAAAAACAAAAATAATGTCATGAGCAATGCCAATAGCTCTAACTTTACCAAAGACGAGACCATTGCATTGTAAATGCTTGTTATTTATTTAAGTTTCCACACAATAACATGCCACCGTCTCGGTGTACTGAGAGATTGAAGATTGAGCATAAAGGATCTGTTAAAACCTCCATCAGTTTGTGCCAAAATTTTGCTGGGATCAAATTGAGCGGTCAAAACTAGAGAGCACCATAGGGCATTCTCCAAACTCATAATAAAGTCAAATAGATCGCTAAGAACAGAGTCTAGACCTGGGTGGATGGAACTTGTTTAGTTCTAGACTGCTGATATTATCAAGAATTTTCTCCTTAAAAACTTACTGTGATGTGTTGCAGAGCACTTGTCTATGCTAAATGACTGGGAAATATATATTTCTTTTCCTAATGAAAGAGCAATGGAAAACACTTTTTACTGGACTTGCATCTTTCAAGATTTCAGTATTATAAAAATAAGCTTTAGTAGTTTTGATGAGATTTTCATAACATTTTAATACCACATGAGTTCTTGTTTCCTTTTAGGCGAATAATTAAATCTCCAGATCTTTTCGACTGCTTTACATCTTCTCTTGGTATCTTTAAGTGTATCATTGAACCATGTGGCTGTTGTCCGTTTGCGTGGTTGAATTTTTTTTATAGATAGGGTTATGTCAGTGCAATTGCCAATGATCATAAATTGCCAACTGTTTGTCGATATACATATTATTAGGAAGGGAAGCTGTGTGTGCTAACTGCTTAGCTAAAGCTTCAGCATTGAGCCCAGCCCATAAGCACACTGATTCGAGGCTATTTTCTTTTAAATCCAGACTGCAAATAAAGGTCTGGAAGAAGTATATTAAATTTTAATAATGAATGATCCATCCAAGCTTGAGTGGAAATATCTACCATGCTCACTGAGTCGGGGGACCATAAATTACATCTAATAAGTGGCCACCTTTATGTGTTGGGCCAGAGATGAATCCTAAAGCTGCTAGGGAGGGAATTAAATCCAATGCACAATTATTGGTTGGAGTTTCAGCCAAAACATTAAAGTAGTCTAGTAATAAGATGTTGGAATGAAATAAAAGAAGTGACACTTTAAAATCGACCAGTTGCTCAACAATAACCGCCACTGTGCCCAGAGGTTAGTATGCAATGATGCCTGTTAGTGTACAAGAAGCGATTATTTATAGAGAGAAGCCAAGGAATTTCGTCATAGGAAATGGCTGTAGTGGGAACGTTTTTAGTTTCAGGTGATCTTTGAAAAGTATAGCCCACTGCCCCAACGCTTCATAGCCTTCTAGACAGGTTCTAAGTCAAAATCAGAGTTATCCGTGGTGCAGGATTCTGTAGTAAATAAAATACCTAGTGTTGAATCTATGAGATCTCCTATTTCATAGGTATGTTTTACCAGCAAGTGTGAATTGATTAGAATGCACTGCAATAACAGGCTGCACATGGTTTTAATGCTGTGTTCACCCAGAGGGAGAACTTCATCTGCAGACTGAATTGTCAACTGATCTTTGATTAAGTTAAGTGAAAGACTGTAGCTTATCAACTTGAGTGGAAGGAGAGTTCAACGACACCTACGGAAGGATAGAAAGTGGAAAGTCACTTAAACCCATAAAGCAATAGTAGTCTTCACCCATTTTGACCAAAGTGTCCTTAGCACAACTTATATTTGTATGTGCGATCCTTTTGGTTGGCACTGGTTTGCAGATTTTAATACTTGCAGCATGGCAGGCGATGTGTGTGGCTGGGTGCAGACTGACTTGCCAATGGTGCTCTAGCAGTGCGGACTGACAAGCAGACAACGTTAAATAGGCATGGTCTTACCCAACCACTTAACAGCTAGAATGTCAACCGGGTTGACGACTGAGATTGGCCCACCAAAAAACAGTTAAAATGGGCTCAGTGTATACCACATCAGTGGCAATCGGATAGCAAAAGTGCAATAAAATGCTGTTAGCAGGAAAAATGCTGAGCAGAAATATGAGGATCAAACAATGTGCACACCCATTCGCCGCCCGATTCCCAGCTGCTCCTCCCTCTCACCTCCCCTTATACGGCGGGCGCTGTGCGGCCGCCCGCAGCTGGCGTGCCAAAGGCGCGCTTAAGACAAGCCTGTCTTTGCCCGTCTGCGACTTGACCGCGCCCAGTGCCAGACCCCCTGGCCCCCGCAATCGCCCTGACGCAGCTACGAAGCCAACACCCTTCACGCACTCAACAACAGAGGAGCGCACACCTGCTTCCTGGCGGCCCGAAGCACACCAAAGGACCATTCTCCTGCTGGAGCTGCAGCTTCAACAGCCTCTGAGCCGCCAAACCGCCCACTGTGACAGGACGCAACCACCTCAGATGAATATTACTGAACACCCGCTCCGAATGCAAACACGCTGTCGAACTCTGGAACCTGCTCGACACATCCTCCCCGGACGTCGCTTTCCTGACAGAGACCTGGATGAACGCCTCCTCGGTGCCCGACATCGCCATAGCCATCCCCGATGGCTACTAGATCACCCGCAGGGACCACCCCAATGGAGTAGGAGGTGGAATTGCCATCATTCACAAGAACACCCTCAGGGTCTCGACCAGCACCGACGACACGCTCAGCACCACCAAACACCCGCACTACCAGATCCACCCCGATCCCAACACCACCCTCAGAGTAACTCTCGTCTACAGACCCCCAGGCCTCAGTTCAGCGACTCCATCGCTGACTTTGTCAGCACGCACGCCCTTGCCTCCACGGACTACATCCTCCTCAGAGACCTGAACTTCCACCTCGAGAACAACAACGACACTAACTCCACCACCCTGATTAACAACCTCGCCAACCTCGGACTCAGACAGCTCGTCACAACGCCCACCCACTCTGCCGGACACACGCTTGATCCCATCTTCTCCGCTAGCCCCCACATCCTCTTCAGCCACACCACGGAACTCCACTGGACCGACCATCGCTGCATCCACTTCACCTTCTGGAAATTCACCACGCACCACCGCACTCAACAAAAGTGCCTCCTTCAAGGACCGACTCGACAACAAGGCACACAACAGCAAAGAGCTCTTCAACATCGTGAAGGAACTTTCCAACCCCAGCTCCAACACCAAGGACATCCCACCATCACAATACCTGTGCGACTCCCTCGCCACCTTCTTCCATCGCAAGATCGCAGACATCCACGACAGCTTCAACAACCTGACCGCCCCAACAACCACCAACACCTCAGACCCCACGGCCACTACCCACATCGATCCCCTGCTCACCTGGACCAACATAAATAGTGATGACACCATCAAAATCATGAACACCATCCACTCCGGCTCTCCGTCAGATCCATGCCCAGACCACATCTTCAACAAAGCTAGCGCTACCATCGCACCCCATCTCCACAAGGCCATCAACATCTCCTTCGAGACCTTGACCTTTCCGGAGAGCTGGAAGCACACCAAGATCAATGCCTTACTGAAGAAACCCAAGGGCGGATGCGAGGGACCACAAGAACTTCTGGCCCATCTCCCTGCTCCTGTTCCCGGCGAAGGTCATCGAGAAGACCGTCAACAGACAGCTGACCCGCTACCTCGAGGAGAACGACATCCTGGACTCATTCCAGTCCGGGTTTCGCAGCAACCGCAGAACCGAAACTGCCCTAATCGCCACCTCCGATGACATCAGGGCCCTGCTGGACAACGGCGAAACCACAGCCCTCATCTTCCTGGACCTCTTGGCTGCCTTCGACACTGTCTGCCACCGCACCCTACGTGCACGCCTCCACAAAGCAGGGATCCGAGACAAGGCTCTAGAATGGACCACCTCCTTCCTCTCCGGCAGAACCCAGAGTGTCCGACTCCCCCCTTCCCGTTCCGAAGCCTCCGAGATAATCTGTGGCGTACGCCAAGGATCATCCCTCAGGCTGACACTGTTCAACGGCTACATGGCACCGCTCGCCCACACGGCCCGACCTCAACATCATCTCCTATGCCGACGACACCCATTTGATACTCTGCCTCACCAAGAACCCCCTCACTGCCAATACCAACCACCAGGAAGGAATGATAGCCATAGCCGAGTGGATGAATAACAGCCATCTGAAGCTGAACTCGGACAAGACAGATATCCTTATCATCAGCTCGAACCCCTCAGCCTGAGCGGACTCCTGGTGGCTGTCCGCACTGGGAGCAGCACCGACACCCACCCACCACGCACGCAACCTGGGGTTTATCCTCGACTCAACACTCTCCATGACCAAGCAAGTCAACGCCGTCTCTTCCTCCTGTTTCAACACCCTCCGCATGCTCCGCAAGGTCTACAGGTGGATCTCCACCGAAACAAGAAGAGCAGTCACCCAGGCTCTCGTCAGCAGCAGGATGGACTACAGAAACGTCCTCCATGCAGGAGTCTCGGCCAAACTCCTGAAACGACTACAACGCATACAGAACGCCTCTGCTCGCCTGATCCTCAACATCCCATGCCACAGCCACATCACACCACACCTGAGCGACCTGCACTGGCTCCCCATTTACAAGAGGATCACCTTCAATCTCCTCACCCACGCACACAAAGCGCTCCACAACGCCGGACTGTCATACCTCAACAGACGACTCACCTATTACATCTCGAGCACAGCTCCGCTCCGCCGACCTCACCCTCGCCACCGTCTCACGCATATGAAGAGCAACCACCGGTGGCAGATCATTCTCCCACCTCGCCGCCAAGACATGGAACACCCTCCCCATCCTCCTACGGCAGACCGAGGACCTAATAACCTTCAGGAGGTTTCTCGAGACCCGGCTATTCGAGCAGTAACAGTACCCACTCCCGCCCCCCTCCACCCCCCAGCCGCCTTGAGACCCTCACGGGTGTGTAGTGCGCTTTACAAATGGATTGATTGATTGAATGTGGGCAAAAAAAGTTTTCCAACTGACTGGAAGTTCGCTGTGAATGAGACTCAATTAGGAACAACATTAATTATTGAAAAACTCCACAATCAGTCTTCCTAAAAGCAAAATTGATCCATTTAATGCTCTATTTTAAAAAAAACCATCAAGAATGTAGTTTCAGTCACCTTCCAATCAGATTTAAACAGATTAAATGAGCAGTTAAATAAGAAATCACTCTTTAACAAAAAAACAATGTGTGTAAGAAACTGGGTTACTGTTTGAGGGTAGTGAAACTCTACTCTAGCAGGAACCACATTCCTTGTCAGGGTGAAGTCGCAAGCAAATCGCAAATTAATCTGTGCTCTACCATCTGGTTGCTTGTCACATAGAAGTGAGACTTAACTTAGAGGCAATGTTTAAGGAAATGCCTCTGTTTGCATGATCACTCCCAAGGTTATGGAAATCATTCTTTTTGCATGATCACTCCCAAGGTTTTTGACTGCTACTGCTGGTTTTATAACTTTTAGAGTGCACCGAGGGCTGCTAACCAGATATCAGCACCATTGTTCTAACCCCTTACAAAGTGTAAGTTAAATTGGCTACCCCAATTAGCAAAAGCTGACTTACATATAAGTCCCGAGTATATGGTAACATGGGACCATAGGGCATGTAAGACAGAGTGTCCCTCCAGGGCTGCAGCACTGGTTATACCATGCTGTGTGAGGAAAAGAACAAAATGACTCCGAGCCTGCCGCGGAAGCCGGGAAGAACAATTTTAAACTACTAGCTCGACTTTGCCATTTATACCAATGACAAAAGCCCCCACTCTCTTCACAAGTTAGGTGAATCTCCCGTAATGAAGGCCTATGAAGCCATGTGGCAGGGATCCGTTTATTGTTAAGTAGGACATATAGTTTTCATATAACCTAACAGCAAAACTTCCAAATTGTCATTTTTAGTGTGGAAAACTTAGTAGCCCTATTGGCGAACACCGAGTTACCGGCTGATCCCGCAGCCCACCTAACTTCTGAATGGAACTACTTAAATGGGTACTTCAAGGTATCAAATTAATTGTGGCATTAAATCTGACTAGCATCCCAAGTCGGATTTATTATAACTTTTAAGGAAAAGCAATTTTTTGAATGTTGCCACTCTGTGCCCGGGTTTGTCCAGGGGCCTCACCTTGTTCCTGGCTAACAGACAGCTTTCACCCTCCTGGAGAGTCTTTTGAATGACTCCCAGGCTTGGAAAACAATGTTAGCCTGCTACAGAAGGAGGTGTGACCTTCCTCTCTCAGGAAGCCACTCAGAGTGTTGGCCCAATAGGCGAGCTTCAAAAGTGAAGGCCCCTTTGCTGAGCAAATGGCGATGGAAGTTGGTAGCCCATTGGCTAGTAACCACATTGTCCCCCCCAGGGCACTTTCTGGTCATAAATATGGCACCCCAGACACCCTGATCCTCAGAAGTCTGCGGAACTGGAGAAAGGACCAAAGAAGGACTGTCCTGCTGACCACTGGACCTGGCAAAGAGAGACTGCACTGTCTGTTGCACTACACCTGCTGCATCTTGGCTAGTGAAGAGAGGGCTGTGCCTCCTGGCTGAAAGAAAAGATGCTCCTGAGCCTCATTTCCCCTGCAGCAGCTGGCCTTCTTCTAGCACAAAATAGACTTTGAGGTACCCCTACCCCTGTGGCCAAAGTTACTTCACCTGACCCATGGACCGAGGAGGAACCAAACGGACACCTCCGTCGACCACAAGGCACCCAGAGCATCCTTGACTATCTTCCATCTCCTGTATCCTCAGGCTCAGGACCACTCCATTGAAGTCTATGGCGGTCATGCTGTATAGTACAAAACTTGACTAGAGAACGCTTTAGTGGTCAGGTAACTGTCCAAATACTCCCTAGAGGCCCCTTGATCTTCCCTTTGCCTGATTTGGTCTCCCCAGTTGGGCCGAAGAAGCCGAACACAGCTCTTTCAAAATTTTCAAAAGTTTCCAAGTTTTACGGAAAGCAATCCTTGTTTCCGTTTCAACTGAGGTTTACAAATTCTTAAAAAGTGTGTGGTCTCAAAAATTCATTAAAATAGAATCTATCTTTATAAATTGATGTTAGATTTCTTTCGAGTTGTGCGACTTTAAACTAATTCCCTTGTTTAAGCTTTGCTGCTTGAAGCCACAGCTACCCAGAGTTGAGCTAAAGGTCTTGTAAATTAGCCTGACTGGACCCAAGACAGTTTGGGCGAGTGGATTACATGGAACGATCAAACAACTATACCATATAATACACCCAAAACCTCATACAATGTGCATGGTATTTATGCAGCGATTCAAACACTAATAAAGAGAAAATTTAACACAAGAACAATGCTACACCAACTTAAAAAAAAAGAAAACATGTTCGTAAATAAATCAAGGCCAAAGCAGCAAAAGTCCAATCAGTAGAACTGGAGATATGCAAGTTTAAAGATTTCAGTGAAAAGAGCTCTAAAAAGCACAAAGTGCCAACTGTGGTTATCTGATCACACCAGACTGGGACAAATTCACAAGCTCAGGCCAACCGTGATGGAGCATGGGCCGGCTAGAGGTACCAACATTGGTCCGCTGAACACAGTACCTTAATCCTGGTCGCGAAGAGATGCAGAGTTGTGCCAGTGGCGTAACGAAACTTGAGGAGGCCCCCCTGCAAGGTACATGCAGGGCCCCCCTCTGGCCTAAAAAAGGAGCCTTAAGGCCAGGGTACTGTGCTGCGGGGGCCTGTGTTACACCACTGAGTCATGCAGCAGAGGTGATGCGAGGTCCGGGTGAGAAGATGCGTTGTTCAATGACAGTTCATGGTAGCTGCAAAGTGTGAGGTGATGTCCTTGCATGGAGAGGCATTGTGCAAAGGCAGTTCCAATGGATTGCCTAGAGCAATGCAATGTCCTTGCGTGGAGATGCGTTGGGTCCGACGGGCGATGCAAAGTCCTAGTGCAGCAAAAGTCTGCAAAGCAGAGGCGATGCATCATTTCCGATGGCAATGCATCGAGCAGCAAAGGCAATGCATCGGTTCTGCTGCAGATGTGCCTCGGAGCAGATGCGTTGGTTCTGCTAGATCCACAAATAGGCTGCCAGAGCACATTCAGGCTCAGCTCCAAGGGTCCAGGAATTGGATGGCACCACTTAGGAGGATAGGACTCACAGATGCCAGAGTCCAGATGCTGGGTTCAAGGTTGCTGGCAGCCTATTACTTACCTGAGGCTTCTTATCCGGAGGCCAGCTAACTAGCACTTGAAGTCACTCCAGGGTCCTGGTTTTAGAGATGTAGGTCCTGTCCTTCTCATTCAGGCAAGGAGGGCAGTAGGACAGCAGGTCAGCACAGCAGGGCAGCAGGCCATCAGAGCATCAGCCCAGAACAGCGGCAGTCTTGTCAGCAGTACAGCAGTCCTTCTTCTTGGCAGAGTCCACTGGTCCAGACGTGTAGTGAAGAGTTGGCGTCTGAGGTCCGACACTTATACTTTATGCCACTTTGAAGTGGAGGAAGCTTCTAGAGGTTTCCGACCCCATAATTGTCAGGCATCCCCATCCTCCCTATCCTGGCCACAGCTTATCTGGGTCCACAAAAGACCAGTGTCAAACAGTTTGTGAGAGTGCTCAGGCACGCATTTATGATGTGCAAGTCTGGTAGGGGACAGGTCCTTCCCCCTCCTTAACTCAGTGTATCCCATCCAGCCATCACCTATCTTCCCTTTGTTTCACAGTCTGTGAGCAATACAAAAAGACCAACTGCCAGCTAAACCGAGCCACGTGGCCCGGGATCGGGCTGCAGGCACCAAATGGTCATGACAATAAAATGACAACTTTCTAAAAGTATTAAGTACTAATGGGGTTACCCAAAAAAGCTACCTGACCTGGGTCAAAATTACAGTACAATAAGTAAATGGTCACAATAGCAACAGTTTCAAAAGAAAAGAAATATCCGCATGCACAAAGCCGAGTTTACATGAAGTGAAAAAATGCAATTTATTGTCATAGTGGTTGGCAATTAATGCAATTATAATTCAAAGATTTGATCACATAAGGCAGCACAGTTGCTCATACATCTAAAGGTGTAGTTGTATTTACAGTCCGAAAAAATTGCCAGAAGGGCAGGTTGTCACGAAGGGCTCTTGTATGGTGGCTGGAATATCTCAACAGGGTGTTGCGTTCTGCCGGTTTTCTGTACAGGGTAGTGTAAAGATGGTCAACTGATGTATTTATGGTGATATCAAGGAAGTCAATGGTGTTCCTATCCCAATGGATGGTAAATTTGATGTCCTGAGATCGGGCATTCAACCAATCAAAAAAGCTTTGTAACTCCATCTCATTTCCTGACCAGATCAGCTGTACGTTGTCTATGTAACGTCGCCAGTGTGTGACGTTCCTCATGTAAGGATTGGTGTTAGTGAAGATGAAGTTGTCTTCAAAGTCATCCATGAAGAGGATGGCCAGGTCCTGCGCTAAGTTCGCCCCCATTGCCACTCCTTTGGTTTGGAGGAAGAATTTGTTCTGAAAGACGAAAAGATTCTTCATCATGGCCCCCTCCAGCTGCTCCACTTTGAACTCCATTGGAATACTCACAGGTTGAGGCCTCTTCTCATGTGCTTTCGTCATCACTTCCAAGGCAGGTCTTTATGGTATACTCGTGTATAGGGATACTATATCGAGCGTTACCAATAGTCGAGTCTCTGCGTCAAATTTCATGGTGTCAATCAGATTGATCACTTGCATGGTGTCTGAAAGGTATGCTTTAGTTGTTTCAGCTAGTGGTTTCAGGAAGAAGTTGATGTATATACATACCGGTTCCAGAAGAGATCCACAACCCGAGATGATGGGCCTCCCGGTGGGTGCTGCAGGTTCTTGTGCACCTTGGGTAGGGTATAGATGGTAGGTAGGCGCAGCTGTTTCGTATTCAGATATTCAAATTCTTGGTCTAGAGAAAGCTGACTTCTTTTCCTTTTTCCGTAATCAGCCTGATTAGTTTCCTGACTTCCTTTGTGGGATCTGTGCTGAGCGTGCCATCACGTAGTTGTGAGTAGGTCTCCGCTTTGTAGTCTGGAGTGTTTTGGATTACAATAGAGCCACCCTTATCCGCTGGCTTAATTACTATCATCTTGTTGTTCTTCAGGGTGTTAAGGGCCTCACGTTCCCCCTTCGTAACTTTGTGCTTGACATAGAACCTGGTGGAGCACACTTTCAAAACATCTCGGAGAACCACGCTTTCAAAACTCAGAATTTTATGTGGCATCCAGTGTGCAGGAGATAAAAGTGGACAGTGTTCTCAATCCAGTATGTAATGTGGAGGATATTGGTAGGGAATGGTTGAAGTAATGTCTCAACCTAACTTACCGTTAGAAACAATGCAGTTCCGTCTTTATGTTGAAACGGTTGGGGTAGGATGTAGGCACAAAAGAGAGTCCTTTACTTACAACACTGGTTTCATTCTCTGACAGTGCATGTGTAGATAAGTTGATAATAGGGATTTTTCCATCCTTCACCATCTGTAGGTTCTTCGGCGGGTGCTGATCTCCCTGTGAGTCTCTTGTTAAAATCTCACCTGCTTCGGGTTCTGCCCCTGTTGGCGTCCTGCATCCCAAATCTGTAGATTCTGTCCTCGTTGTGACGTCTGTTCCAGTTGTACCCTCTCCCTGTGGGTGGTCTCCATTGGGTATCTTCTAAAAAAGGAGATGATGATGCTTGAGGGCCCTGAGGTGGTTGAATCGAGTTGTCTTGTTATTCCTACCCTCCGCTAGTACCTGCTTGTTCACTATCACTCCCAGCACTGTAGGAGCCTGATGATTCAGAGAAGATAGTGAACCGTCTGTTGCCTCTGTTCCCTCCTCTGCCTCTGTTGTAGAATCGACCTTAGGTGTCTTGTTTAAAGTAGTAGTCCTCCTGAAGGTACGGGTATGTAGCTTTCTTATCGTAGAAACATATGTCCTTGGCCAATTTATCATTTTTTTTGCTTGTGTGTTCATGTCAAATACCTTGATAGTTTTTTCCAATCTCTCTAATGCTTCTTTGGCGTTGGTGACTGCAGAATCACCATTAATTTCCTGCTTCAGGTCACTGATCTCCTTAATCAATTTGTCTACCTGGTCGATGACTGTCTCAATGCCTAGCACCTTCCAAGGGCGTGAGCAATTACTAGCTACAAAACTGAAGCCTTCTTTAAATGTAGGAAGACCCACGAAAATAGCTGGCTCATTGCGAATGTGCAAGCCCACAGGAATGTTAGCTTGGAGGTATTTGGTCAGAAGATGACCATGGAGACGTGTAAGAATACATTTTGTCTCAGGCATTCCAACTTGTTGATTTTCTTGCTGAGAAAAAAGTCTATATTCGGAGTATTAGATGTTAGAAAGGTGGACCCAGACTGTCCCAGTATTAGTCTATTAATGTAGTCTTCCGTGTAGGAAAGTTTTTCCCTCTCTGACATGGTAGGACCCAATGGTTCCAAAGAAAAACAAACCCTCACAAGTAAGGTACTTGCACCTACAGTATTAAGTATTAATGGGGTTACCCAAAAAAGCTACCCGACCTGGATCAAAATTACCACCTTAAACACGTTAGGTTTCTGTTTGATTGAGGCGCTCGTACCCTGACCCGTTGTTCTCTCCGACTATAGGAGATCTGCTGAGCCTACTTCTTCCGACTGCACAGCTGAGCCAACCTGCTGTTAACCAGAATAGGTATCCACTACCTTTTAATTGGAAGCATTCACACAACTTTTTAGGCCTCGCCTAGCATTACAGCGCATGCAGTGCTCGCTTTGCGAGGCATGTAGTATACACTATAGCGGGGAAGCTTCCTGGAAACTCTGTCCACTCTCCGCCCATATTTTTGATTGGCTTATTTCCTAAATGCAGCCTTTCGATAGGTTTTAGGCTTGTTAGTCCCACCTCATGACGACCATGTCATCATTTGTATCCTGTTGCCGAGTGGGGCGACTGTACGCCCTAAGCCAATCGCAGTGCTAAGGCAACTTTGCCACATTTTTTGAAAATGATTCCTTCGTTTTGACTCAGTTCAAACCCTGTATTCATTTCTTCTGACTTCGCTTTCATAACTTTCAACAGATTTTAGACATTCACCACGCGGGATGCTTCGCAATTTACCAAGCTTCTCATGCCCAAGTTGTGCCCCTCCAGGCCTCTTTCAAGAACACGACAGATGAGAGAGGTTCGTCTTAGCAGTGTTTATTAAAAGACCCAATGCATTTCGGGTTTAAAAAAAGCCCTTTGTCAGGGGTAATTGTAAACAACAATAAATTACCATGAGACTGTAAACATCATATTTATATGCATTAGAACGCTATATCATGTCAAATGAACACAATGTTTTACAAATGCCCACATATTATCAAATTCTGAGTGCTTTCACAGGTTGTACAATTCCTTAGCCCCTCTTTTGTCTTAACCTTCCATGCTGTCCCAGTTTTTTTTGTGTCCCTCCCACTAATCTATTCCTTTCAATGAAAATTAATCACCATCTCGCCCCTCATTTGGAATTACTTTCTCTCAACACCATTCACGTACCTAGTACTCTCCAACATTCAACCTCAGTTCACAGTTCAGCTTCCCCGAAAATATTTAATTCACGCTCTCTGAGCACCATTCTCTTTCCCTGCACTCTCCCGCATTCACTCACAATTCACAGTGTTCCGCCTCCCCGAGTTCTTGTGGCCACGGCTACTGGCCCCTTTCCTCCAACACTATTTTGTACCCCTACCCCCCTCCCGCAGTCCCATTCGTGCACTTTGTTCCCGTGCGCCCCCCCCCCTGATGCCTTCTGCATTGCAAACACTTATTTTAGGGAAATGATTAGTTCTATGATCTGTGGCATTGGAGATGCACGCCACCGCGAAATTCTAAGTGCAGCGGCTCGTACGGCCGCCACGATATTCATGGCTGAAGTCCTTTCTTTGTTTGCAAGTCCTAGCGATTTTATACCCTACACTTCCAGTTCGACTGTTTCCTTCCGGTGTGTACGCCATAATGGAGTGCAGTGTCATCTTCCCCGTGCCCTGTGATCTGAAGTGCCAGTGATGGAGCAAGTTGGAGAAACAAAATTTCGTGTACCCCTTGTGAAATCATACTTCCATAATAATAACTCGTACTAATGGAATGCCAAGCACTACTAACCAACATAGAATAAAAAAATGCACCTACACAAATACACGCGGCAAATTAATCTTCCTTATGTTGCAACTATAATCAACTAATTATGTGATTTTGTCATGTTCAAAACTAATGAGCAACTTTAAGATAATGGAACGCGACATAAAAGTGCTTTTGTTTATGTGTTTTTGTGACAAAACGCGAGGTTAAAGTAAGTAAATTGCGTTTAAGTGTGGCTATTTGCTAGGTAACTATTAACAGGGAAAACCTTAGTAAAAAGAGAGGTAAACAGAAGGGTTAAATGATTTAAATTAAAATTATTTGTGTTTGTTTCTGTGATAGTTCTCATTTTGACTCGTGAGGCCTAAAAGAAAATGGAGTCACTCGATTATTGTGGTCACAAAAGAAGTGCGCATGTGTAAACAAAGTCCGAGTCTGAATGCGAGCTGCTTGTGCCTGGAGTGACTACAGTTCAAGGACAGACTGGCCTGGAAGTATAGATGGCTGCCAAAAAGGATGAGCACAATGGTTCTGAACATGAGAAGATCTCATGAAGTTGCTAATTGAGAACAGGACTAGGATGGACATGGCCCAAAACAAAGACCCTTTTAAAATCTAGCTGACTGAAGAAAAAGTAATAATGAGATGACGAAATGATGCTCATCCACCCCAAAATTGTCCAATCAGAACTCGTATTTAGGTTAAGAGTTACATTTTTAGATAGATAGAGCTAGTGAAAAGGGTATAAAAAGTGCGGCAGGGCCATGCAGACGGTCAAGGCAGGCACCACTGAGTGAAGCAACCTGGTGTAGCATACCTAGGCTCTTTGACACAGACAGACAAAGCATATCTAGGGTTTAGGGTTCAGTGCGGTTTACTAGGTTTTTTGGGTTTAATTAATAATTTGGTACGTTTCCAGGAGTCTAGGGCTCAGGGCCCGATGCAGGCTTGTTCATAATGATGTTGGCAAGGTTTTAGGGGGATTTGGCATTTTTTCAGAATTGGCCGAATTGTGGTCTTTTTTGATGTTTTGCGGGCGCGTGTGTTTGGGTGAACTAGTCGTACACCTTACAGTGGATCAATTTTGTTCTGCCTTGCTGAGATTCTTGGGAATCACTGGAACAAGTGTCTAAGTAAGTTTCAAGAGGATCGAAGTAGTGGAAGTGCTGAAAACAAGCACTTTTTTGTCAAGGCGCGATTTTCCCATGTTTTGGGACAGCAGTATTGCATGTTTTTGGGGGCTGCTTGGGGGGGTTCTAGATGTTTGGGGGTGGGTTAAGGGGTCTAGGAGCACTGCTGGGAAGGTCTAATTTTGATTGCAAGTGGTTTGAAGAAAATCCATGGTGGAAAATGTGGGTTTGGGCCTAGCTGCAGAGTCGTTTGGGAGCGATTTAAAGGTAGGCCTCGCTGAGGATAGCACTCCTGCGTGTTTTTGGGGGCTGCTTGGGGGAGGGGCGACATTTTTGGGGCTGGTTAGAGGGGTCTGGGAGCACTGCTGGGAAGGTCTAATATTGAATGCAAGTGGTTTGGAGAAATTCCATGGTGGAAAAGATGTGTTTTGGTCCTACTTTCAGTGTGCTTTTTAGCACGATTTTGAAGTAGGCCTCAGCCAGGTTGCAGCACCGCATGTTTTTGGGGGTCTACTTGGGGTTGTTCTAGATTTTTGGGGGTGGGTTGAGGGGTCTGGGAGCACTGCTGGGAAGGTCTAATTTTGTTCTAAACTCGCAGTTTATACTTTAAACATAGCTTGAGGGGAAAGATCCGCAAATTTCGCCCACACTTATTTATCCTTGAAAAGGAGACTCAGAGTACGCACTTTCGAAATGATGCTTGTATGTATTGTAATACTGTCGACTCTGAAACTGAAAGTGTTATTTTGCACTACGCAGCATACCTTATATTTTTTTGTCCGTGGTGTTTTAATATCACTTCCTGTTTTTCCATCAACAATTACAGGCCGGCTTTTACCCTGTGCAATGGGAAAAAGGATGAACTCTGGCTTACCATTAGCGAGCCGCAATTCAGCATCCGCCAGGCAGGCAGTGGACAAGGTGTCTTCTGGTCCCCAACATTGATCGACGGAGCGTCAGATGGAATGGAGGAGTACCGCGAAAAAGAGGAATGGCTGGATGCATGCAACTTCCCAAATTCAACAGGACAACTACAACAACATACAGTCTACTTATCTTTTAAGTAATGCTATTGCTTTGAACTTCCATGAGTGTGACTCTGTGCATTTGTTTGCTCTCTGCTTCAATTCATCCCTCCAGCCATTGTATTCTTTTTTCTTTGCTATTTTTTAAACTAATTTAATGTACTAAGTAGTTCTTCTCTCTGAGTGCAGATAGGCAAGTGAAATTGCGTAATTACTGCAGCCCTGTACTGTCACCTTGTTTCTTCATAGTTAGTACATTGTAGAAAGTACTACTTACTTTTCAGTAACCTATCCATTTAGCAAACAACTTCATGCAAGCAGTAGTGCACGCACTTCCTTTATGTCCCTGAAAAGATTTATGTATAGCTTTGTATCCAAAGATTTGTTTATCCTCATTTGTTGTTTGTCCATGCCGTGCTTTTTTTTCCCTCTCTCCACAAAACTTTCCCCACAAACCCCATTCCCATCCAAGTTTCAAACCCTAACCCTCTTCCCCCGGGCAGTGTGGTTCTCATTGAGGTGTGAGTAAATTACAACAATAATTCCACACACTTGCTGGGGAGGATAAGGTGCAAGCAACCTCCTCAAATCAATTTTAAGGCAGCTAGATGAATCATAGGATATTGTAAATCTGGTTAAAAAAACAAGTATTTTAAAATAAATTCTGAATTTCATGCCCACCTTCGATTGGATCTGTCGTCAATAACATCATCCTCCTACATGTCAAGAAGACTTGTTATGCTGCTGTGTCGCTGTTCTTGTTGTAGCCATAATCATCCATGCAATTCTTTTTTCCCCATACTTATCTTCAGCATTGCTTAGGCTACTGTTCCTTCTAATACTCCTCTCAGGCCACTCAATGTCTCACTTTTTTACTTTGTTTTTCATATGCTGCTACTGCTAGTGTGGTACCACTCCTACTAACACCACAACAACGGAATTTCATTCCGGGGTGGCGTAATCTCCATTTGCCATGCAGCCAGCGCTGTGCCTAGCTCTATTCTCAAACACGAATCACAGGTAAGATAGGCATTTTGGGGAGGTAGAATAATGGGCTTGGAATTAGAGGAGAGACTGACAGTAGTACTAGTAAAGTACTAGTAGGCCAATTGAATTCACTAACTCTGTTAGTGGCACTTTTGAACATTTTTAGACGTTTTAGATAATTCAT
This sequence comes from Lissotriton helveticus, assembly GCF_964261635.1. Lineage (NCBI taxonomy): Eukaryota > Metazoa > Chordata > Amphibia > Caudata > Salamandridae > Lissotriton > Lissotriton helveticus. The sequence continues at coordinate 1,389,926,083 of NC_136067.1, forward strand.
GCTGGTAAGTTTGAGGAAACAAAGCGTGCCGTAACCCCCGCCCACCACCCCACAAAATAACATCAACGCGTACACTATGTTGAAGTATGTAAAATAAATAATTATATATTTACCCTAACAAAAATAAGCCACCCCTCCCTAACCCAAACAATTGTCCATTTAAAAATAACAGTCCCAAATAATCCCCAACTCCCGATTCCCACCCCCCCAACAGTCTTTAAAAAAGGGGCAAGGGACACAGTCACTTCCGGCGGTGTCTGAACAGGCGGTCCCGCCGCTCCTTGCGGAGGTCCCGGAGCTGTTGCTCAAGATTGTCCACCTTGCGCTCCAGGTAGTCCACTCTGAGGCGTAGGCGGCGCAGGCGTGCCATCCAGGCTCTGGGGGGAGGCAGCTGCTGGTGTTGTTGCAGCTGAGCGGCGGCGGAAGGCTTTCCGAGCACGGCGCCGTGCTGGAGGCCGCTGGCTGGTGGACGCGGGGGCACTGGAGGAGTAAGCAGCTGTTGCCGCCTCCTCCTCCTGTTCCCGAGCCCACAGCCGGCGATATTCCACACAAATGGCCTCCAGCTTCCGAGACCTGGCCCGGACCGCCATCTCTTGTCTGGTGAGCTTTTTTGGAGCATCTATATCAAGAAAGAAAGAAAAATAATGTAACCAATACTCTTTAACAATAACACAAAATAATTAAACATAAAGTTGTCTCACAGTAACACTAGCAATTTGCAAGCACAGTATAACATTTTGGCATGTATCTTTCTGCCGTCTTTGTAGGCATGTAACAGTGGAAGTTTCAGGAATTCTACTACCAGGCAGCACTATGGACTCAATACATAGTCAGAGAGTCAGAGAGTACACCAGTATTCTTCTTTTTTTCTCTAGTTTTGCGAAAGAAATTACTTGTACGTGAACTTGTGGTAGCCGGCATATTGCCAGCTCAGTCAGCTTGCACCCAAGAAAAAGAGACATAAGCCATGATGACGCAAACTTCCATGCATTACTTTAAGCATTACATGCAGGTGGGGATAGGGAAGCTCTTACTTTTGTATAGGGGTGGCACTGGCCATACTCAGTTACATCAAGGGCTACTACTCAATGTAATTTATATTTCACACTGCCCCCTGGGCCTTCAGAACTACAAAAGGAAAATGAAGATTATTCATTTCTGATCATGTATCCAGCCGATCACATGATCTCTTTGCTTATATGATGGATGACTTTAGGTGCTTTGTTGTGATAGATTGAGTGAACAACAGCGATAGTCCACCCATGATTAACACAGCAGAAAGAAAATTATGAACATAGGGAGTGAGAGTGGTAACCATAATTGCCGGAGGAAGGGACTTGACTTGATATAATTGTAAACTATACAATACGTACACAATATATGCTGTGCTTGCAAAGTAAACTACTGTACTGTTACTTTAGACAAGGGAGAGTTTCTGAACAATCACAACTTGTAGTATTTGGATTTCCTCTGCTTTGCTACTCTGGCACGGACATACTGTTCGAACAAAGTAACACACTTCATGCACTGAGCGTCTGCTCTACATACATCTCTGCTATGTATGAGGAAGAAGATACCATCCAGGCTTCCCGAAGTAAACGTCTATCATTCTTCTTAATGTCTCATTTGTAACTACTTTACTTTTTCTCAACAACCAAATAACACCCATTTCATTTTATTTTTGGTAAACCACCGTCTTGACTTGCATTTGAGTTTCACCCAAATGATATATTGCAATGCACACCACACATGAATTTTCTATTTCACCCAAACATGCAGTAATTTTTTCTTTCTCCTCCAACCATCCTTGCTTCAAGCAGCCATGCATCTAATTCCTTCCTATCAGCCACCTCTGCCTGCATTCAAAAACAGGTATCATTCTTTACAGTCATAAATGTTACGACTCGCTCGTCCTTCCATTGACCCTAAGTTCTTTTCCTTTTCGTTCATCACATCCCTCAAGTTCATCTGACATGACTTGGCTTCACGATAAAAGTTTCCCAGCTGATTTGAAGTCAAATAGAGGGGGCCATTGCTTAATCGAGAACTACCGCCGCTAATGCTATTGCTAAGGTGACCGCCCTGATCCTCTCAGACGCGGCCGCTCCACACACTGCTTCCGGCACTGCCTCGACTGCACGGTATCGTAGCGCTTTCAGCCTGACTGCATACCGCTACCTCGCCTTGCACACAAACGCGCCTCTACAATATTGATTTAATTACCCATTTATACAATTAAGATCGCAGCGCAAGATTGCCAGATTGTTGCATATTTCATTTTGCTTGGCTGAACATATCATAGCGCTAGTTTGCCAAAGTGCGCTTTCACAGTTGTGCTGTGCTGCCTGCTGTTTACTTTGGTGTCTGATTATTACAATTGCTGTGCGTTGTTTATGTTTGTGCCCGCTTTGGCTCGCTGCCATTTTGTTGATATTGTTGTGCCTACCTGACCGGATATCCGCCCCGCACCCGCCTCCCAGATGCCCCTCCCTCCCACTGATACAGTAGGCCCTGCGCTCCCACAGCTACGCTGTGACCGCCCTGATCCTCTCAGACGCGGCCGCTCCGCACACTGCTTCCGGCCCTGCCTCGACTGCACGGTATCGTAGCGCTTTCAGCCTGAGTGCATACCGCTACCTCGCCTTGCACACAAACGCGCCTCTACAATATTGATTTAATTACTCATTTATACAATTAAGATCGCAGCGCAAGATAGCCAGATTGTTGCATATTTCATTTTGCTTGGCTGAACATATCATAGCGCTAGTTTGCCAAAGTGCGCTTTCACAGTTGTGCTGTGCTGCCTGCTGTTTACTTTGGTGTCTGATTATTACAATTGCTTTGCGTTGTTTATGTTTGTGCCCGCTTTGGCTCGCTGCCATTTTGTTGATATTGTTGTGCCTACCTGACCGGATATCCGCCCGCACCCGCCTCCCAGCTGCCCCTCCCTCGCCCCTCCCCCTTCACCATCCACATATGACAGATGCTTTTGCGCGCAGCGTTCACTCGCAGCGATCGCGCCCTATGCGCGCCGAAGGTGCGCCAAAGGTCAGCCCGTCTACGCCCGTCCGCACCTGGACCGCGCCCAGCGCCAGACCCCCTGGTCCCCGCAAAGCGCACCCCTCCCGCATAACGTATGACGCCGCCACCCTCTTAGCCCTTAACCCCGGACGCACACCCCCATGCTGCATAGCTGCCCCAGGACTCACCTATGGACCCTTCGCCTGCCACTCCTGCAAATTTACCAGCATCAAGACCCATACCACTACCACCAACCCCAAACGCAGCTCCGACTCTAACCACCTGAAGTGCATCCTGCTGAACACCCGCTCGGTCCACAGACACGCCACCGAACTCTGGGATCTACTCGACACTACATCACCGGACGTCGCCTTCCTTACTGAAACATGGATGAACGCATCATCAACACCCGACATCGCCATAGCCATCCCAAACAATTACAAGATTATCCGGAAAGACCGCATCGTCCAAACAGGAGGAGGCATCGCCATCGTCCATAAGAACACCATCAAAATCACGACCAGCTCCGACGATAACCTTACAACCGCCGAACACCTCCACTTCCAGGTCCACACCGACCCTAGAACCACACTTAGAGGCACCCTCATCTACAGACCTCCAGGAACTCGTAAACAATTCAGCGAAGTCATCACCGACTTCATCAGTCCACATGCCCTCGCCTCCGAGAACGACATCCTGTTAGGAGACCTCAACTTCCACCTGGACAAGAAGAACGACAGCAACACCACCACCCTTTTTGACAACCTAGCCAATCTCGGCCTTAACCAACTTGTTGACACCCCCACCCATGTAGCCGGACACACGCTCGACCCAATATTCACCTCCAGCAAACACATCTCCTTTGATCGCACCACAGCTCTCCACTGGACAGACCACAGCTGTGTTCACTTCAGCTACAAAACCACCTCGACCCACAACCCCCCACAACCTATCCCCCCGAAGAAAATGGAACAAAATCACCACCGACCAACTCCTTACATCGCTCAACCAAAACACACCCGCCCTCTCATCGGACCCAAACCAAGCTGCCATCAAATTCAATCAATGGATCACTCACAGCGCTGACGAACTAGCACCCTTGAAAAACCATCTCACCAAACAAAACAACAAAAAGGCCCCCTGGTTCAACGATGACCTTAAGAAATCCAAAAAGCTATGCCGCACGCTTGAAAAGACATGGAGAAAAAACCCAACCTCCGACAACATGACCACCCTCAAGGCAGCCACCCGCAAACACCACCAGCTGATCCGATCCACGAAGAAATCAGCATTCAAGAACCGACTCGACAACAACGCCCATAACAGCAAGGAACTATTCAACATCGTCAAAGAATTCACCAACCCCACCGCAGCCTCAAACGACATCACTCCCTCCCAAGACCTCTGCGATTCGTTATCCTCCTTCTTCTACAACAAAATTGCCGACATACACAACAGCTTCGAAAACAGATCCAACAAACAACCCTCTCCACCCCCCTCAGAACGTAAACCGACCTCTAACAACCTCAGCGCCTGGAACCCAATCACCACTGAAGACACCATCCGCCTCATGAATTCTATCCACTCTGGGTCGCCAACCGACCCATGTCCCCACCACATCTTCAACAAAGCAGACTCCATCATCGCACCCCATCTCCGTGATGTCATCAACTGGTCCTTCATCTCTGCCACCTTCCCAGAAAGCTGGAAACATGCCGAAGTCAGCGCCCTCCTGAAGAAACCCACAGCAGACCCATCCGAACTTAAAAACTACCGCCCCATATCCCTCCTCCCATTCCCGGCCAAAGTCATTGAGAAAGCCGTCAATAGCCAACTCGCCGCCTTCCTCGAATCCAACAATTCCCTCGATCCCTCGCAGTCCGGCTTTCGAGCCAAACACAGCACCGAAACCGCCCTCATCGCAGCAACAGACGACATCCGAACACTACTGGACAACGGAGAAACAGTGGCCCTCATCCTACTCAACCTCTCTGCCGCCTTCGACACTGTCTGCCACAGTACACTCATACAACGCCTCAGCAACATCGGCATAAAAGGAAAAGCCTTGGACTGGATCACCTCGTTCCTCACCGGAAGAACCCAGAGAGTCTGCCTTCCCCCATTCAATTCAGAGGCCACCGAAGTCATCTGCGGCGTACCACAAGGATCATCTCTCAGTCCCACCCTTTTCAACGTTTACATGAGTCCCCTCGCATCCATTGCACGACAACACAACCTCAACATCATCTCCTACGCAGACGACACCCAACTGATCCTCTCCCTCACCAATGACCCAAATATCGCCAAAACCAATCTCCACGAAGGAATGAAAGAAGTAGCCGAGTGGATGAAAAACAGCCGTCTAAAACTAAACTCGGACAAAACGGAAGTCCTCATCCTAGGATCATCCCCCTCTGCCTAGGACGACTCATGGTGGCCTCCGGCCCTGGGGACAGCACCCATTCCCACAGATCACGCACGTAACCTGGGCTTCATCCTAGACTCCTCCCTCTCGATGACCAAACAAGTCAACGCAGTTTCTTCGTCATGCTTCAACGTACTACGCATGCTCAAAAAAATCTTCAGTTGGATTCCCACCGAAACAAGAAAGACAGTCACCCACGCACTGGTCACCAGCCGACTGGATTATGGAAATACCCTCTACGCCGGAACCACAGCCAAACTTCAGAAAAAACTCCAACGCATCCAAAACGCCTCCGCCAGACTCATACTGGACATCCCCCGCCAAGCTCACATCTCCGGCCACCTGAAAGACCTCCACTGGCTCCCCATCAACAAAAGAATAACTTTCCGCCTCCTTACCCACGCACACAAGGCCCTCTATGACCTAGGACCTGAATGCCTCAACACGCGACTATCCTTCTACACACCCAACCGTCAACTACGATCTTCCAATCAAGCCCTCGCCGCAATCCCGCGCATCCATAAGTCCACCATGGGAGGAAGATCCTTTTCCTACCTAGCGGCCAAGACCTGGAATTCTCTCCCCACACACCTCACACAGAACCACCTATCCTTCAGAAAGCAGCTAAAAACCTGGCTATTCGATAAATAATGCACCTACCCCCCTCAAGCGCCTTGAGACCCTCTGGGTGAGTAGTGCGCTATACAAATTCATGAACTTGAACTAAGTCAAGGGTGACTGTCTTCTCCATGATTGGCTAAAATATAGTTCTAAATCAGTAACTGTTCTTAACAGTACAGTGTACTTGTAGTACTGTACTGTCTACTGTACAGTACATCATACACTCCTTTGCGAGCCTACTCTAAAATGTCAATAAGTAACGAGTATAATAATAACTTACCACCGTCCGCCGCTGCTGAGCCATCCCCCTCAGCTCCTCCTGGTGGCACTTGTGGCGCTGCCGCATCTGCCCCTGGAGTGGACCCCTCCACGCTGCTGGCCTCGGCACTGGTGGTGAGTAGTGCCGCATCCGATGTTGTGACGCCTAGAAAATACAAGTCATATTTTTAGATGCCATACACCACCCCCTATTTTGTCTCGTAATGGAAGAGAAAATGTTAAACTATTTTTAATTATTGGGACTGAAAAGAAGTCACGGTTTTGGGGAGGGTGTTAACTTATATGCTTAGCCATAACATGCAACTCTTTTTGGCACAACTGATGAATGCTTGCTCTTTAACGGGCAACATTTTTATAATTACAGACAGAACCAACTACTCCTCATCACCACCATAAGAACTTGAAGTTCCAACAAGGTGAGGGGTCCCGTGTCATGCACAGTTACTTGTGACTGAGGTATGTGGAAAGTCAAACTGGACCTATCATCAACAATGTCCTATTTCTCTTGTCCATACTTCTGTATGTGCAGAATAGTCCCTGAAACACTAGCGGTATGGTATGTGCTACTATCAAATCAAAAAGCCAACTACTAGCTTATACTTGGTGGACATTGACATTTTGTTGTTGGAAATTGTCAAAGCACTAACATTAAAAAGACTGGAATAGACAGCAAGGGCAACCCAGAGGACTGCACTGAGTGCCTCTGGAGCTATTGCTGGATCAGAGTTTTGTTTAACACCGTTTGCGGACTGGGTAATTTAGCTACCTACACAGACCGACTCATAATAATAGTCAATAGTAGTAGCACAGAGAGTGATGGTAGAGAGGGAGGATAAGAATGTAGAAACAGTCTAAAAGAAGATCAAAGACTATTTTGTAAAAAATAGAATTAGGAAACAGTTTGGAATGAATAGGAGCTGTAAAAGTTAGGGAAGTATAATTATATTAACAACAGAACAACTTACTGGGGCCAGCAGAAGAGCCTGCAGAGGACCGTTCCTGCCCACTCTGTTCCGCCGGAGTCTGGGATGTTGCTGTCTTCTTGCCCCTGGGAGGTGCTGATGATCATGAAATAAACACAAACATGGATGATTGTTTTTTTGAAATATTTGATTTCTTTGACCACAATCTAAAATTATCTCGGGGAAACAAATTAGCAACAATTGCACTACATGTATTGACCTATCTGATCTGGTCAACTAGGAGGATACTAGTACCGTATTGCTGGATTCGCAGACCGTCTACTTGGAAAGTTATGTAAATCACTAACTAAACCAACAACAAAAAGGTTCTACTATGACTGCAAGCACTCACCAGCGGATGTATGACGTTACAACGCATACTTTTACAACGCATACCTTTACAACGAAATTTTTACAACGCAAAAACCATTACAACGCATGTATTTACAACAAATGTTTTTACAACACAGGTACCTTTACAACGCATACTATTACAACGTAAGTATTGGTAAGTATATATTAATTTTTTTAATGTAAATTAATTGAAATTAATTTAATTTAATTTAATTTAATTTAATTTAATTTAATTTAATTTAATTTCATTTCATTTAATTAATTTAATTTAAATTTAATTTTACTTTATTTTTACCCTGTACCCCTGTACCCCAAAAACCCAAAACTGACCCTGAACCCTAAAAATACCCTTTTACCCAAAAACCCAAAACTGACCCTGAACCCTAAAATTACCCCTTTACCCAAAAACCCAAAACTGACCCTGAACCCTTAAAATACCCCTTTACCCAAAAACCCAAAACTGACCCTGAACCCTAAAAATACCCCTTTACCCAAAAACCCAAAACTGACCCTGAACCCTAAAAATACCCCTTTACCCAAAAACCCCAAACTGACCCTGAACCCTAAAAATACCCCTTTACCCAAAAACCCAAAACTGACCCTGAACCCTAAAAATACCCCTTTACCCAAAAACCCAAAACTGACCCTGAACCCTAAAAATACCCCTTTACCCAAAAACCCAAAACTGACCCTGAACCCTAAAAATACCCCTTAAAAAACCCCAAACATATAACATTTTAAATATAATTATATACTTACCAATACTTACGTTGTAATGGTATGCGTTGTAAAGGTACCTACGTTGTAAAAACATGCGTTGTAAATACATGCGTTGTAATGGTTTTTGCGTTGTAAAAGTTTTGTTGTAATGGTAGTGCGTTGTAAAAGTTGCGTTGTAAAGGTTGTTTCCCCTCACCAGCACGCGACGTGACAGACACATTCCGTCATCATGATTGCAGGCCACTAAAAAATGTCCTACTACTAATAACAAGTCATACTATACTCAACCTATCAATCCACCACTATCTCTTCTTCTTAGTGGCAGCAGGAGTACAAAGGAAGGACTAGACTTGAGTCTCTAGGCTCTCTAGCATTACGCAGTTCTGTAAAGTACTACACTCATACCAATATCATTTCAATCTTTATTTCGATCTATTTGGATCATAAAAGATATACAAGAAGTATACAATCGATTTAAGATAATACCAAATAGAAAAAGATTAAATACATTCAAAGACAGTTAAAATCATTTAACATGTTACTCGTTAAAAACATCAATTCAGGCCATTTATCCCGATTCTATTTCAAACTTTAAGTAACGGGTGCGAATGTGCCACATTGCTGTTAAAAATGTTGCCACCGCAAACACAATTGGGGGTGATAGATCTGTCTTTAGGATTCTATAAGCTGGGGAGTAGTGTCTGAATCCTAAGTTTTGAGGAGTGGAACAAGCCAGTATTTCCTTGCTCTGCGGCAGGCACTGCAGAAAAATATAATGTGCAAATCATTTTCCTGATGGTATGAGCATGACGGACACTGTTGGCTAGGCGATGTCTGGGCCCAGCGTCCAGTAAATGCCCTGATGGGAAGTGTGCCATAGCGCCACTGCATGTATAGTTTCCTGGTCAAGACGGGGGCTATGCCATCCAGGACATGCTCCAAAAGGAATGAATCTTTATGTTTGATAAAAAATTTGTGAGAGACCCCTCCCGTGTATTCTCCAGTGAGGCCACTAGCTTTAACTCGTAGAACTCCCTGGAAAGGAGTTTGCGTGGGATCCTACTGCATGTATTTCCTGGGTCTAGCCACAGTTCCGGTCTTCCTAGTGACTCGCATATTTGTTTAATGTATCTTAGCCAGGGAATTTGTGATGCCTTAGGTAGGCGTAAAATCTCTTGCAGCTCATCCCTATAATGTGTAAGCTCTGGCCTACTCCAAATACGACGCCAGAAAGTTAGAGGTTTTAGTCCCAACTCTTCTGTGATGGGTTTGAGTCCCATATCCAGTCTCAGTGGTAGGAGGGGGGTACTTGTCGGTAAGGCCGCCAATTGTCTAATGAATTTGTTTTCAGTGCACAATAGGTTTACTGCGGAGATATGGCCCCACATCTCCCCACCATATAAAACAGCCCCTCTAGCCTGCATTTTATAAATTTGAAGTACAGATCCAAAAGGTTTGTAGGTTGAGCCACTTGCCATCCTGCCTATGCCTCCCGTTAGCTGGACCAGTTTCATATCAGCTTTAGTCCGGTGCGTGTCCCATGTCATGCTCTGGTTAATTGTGACCCCCAGGTATTCGAAGGTGAAAACCCTCTCAAGTCTTAGAACGCCTATAGTGGGCTTAGGACGTGTCGAGGATGGGGGATTGAGAATCATGTATTTGGTTTTCAAAGCATTGATCTCAAGCCCCCGTTCCGCACAAAAAGCAGAAAACCCATCCAGTACCCGTTGTATTCCCATCGGGCATATTCAAGCCAAATTAGCACAAAGTTGCAAACAAGTAAGCATAGTAGCAACACCACTGAGCAAGCAAGCCCCCACAGAAGCTATTTAAACATTAATTTACCTGCAATGTAATCGAATCGGCAGCATTCTTGATCTTTGGGAAAAACATATATTTGCAATATAACACAGAGCAGAAGAAAACAAAGTAGTTATTAAATAGCTACTCACCAAGGCAAGGGATCTCCACGCTTAGCAGGTGGAGCAGGTCCTGCTCCCGGTCCAAGATGTCAGCCAACCGGTGCGTCGCTTGGTCATAGGTTCGCCAGATCCCCGACTCCCTACGCATGGCCCGGCACACCTTATCCCACCGCTGGTGACGCTCCCGGAGGACATACCCTTGACCTGGCCTGCCCCCTGCTGCCACGGTCTTAGGGAGGTGGCACAGAACAAAAACTATAATAGCGGCCACATCCACCGCGGTGAAAATCTCCCTGGCCACTACTTTCTCCCCCCTCAATCACCCGCATGGGAGCCGGGTACGGGGTGCGGGACCCTTCCCCTTGCTCTTCCCGGCTCCCTTTGCCATGGTCCTGGACAGCTGAAAAAAAATAGGAAAGAATAAGGAAAAAGTAAAGAAAAGAAAAGAGTTAAAAAAAAGTAGCTTTAAAGTAAGCAAAAGTAGAAAAAAACTAAATATAGAGGTAGAAAAATTGAGAGATAATAAGCAAAAAAGATAAAAAAAAGGTTAAAGAAACAAAGGATTACAAAGATTAGGGAAGGATTAAAAAAACATAGCAATGAATGAAAAACAAGATGGCCGCGCCCATAGAGGACCGCGTGGGTAGGTTTGCGCGATATTTCCCCCGCGAGCATGCAAAACGCACGCGACCACGCAATCGTGCCCCGCGCACAACGCAAACTTGCAACTGCGCCCGGAAATGGAAATACGCATCGCGGACAAGATGGCCGCGCCCATGTACCACCGCATGGGTAACTTTGAGGGCAGTGCGCTGCAAGAGGCCTGCGAACATGCAAAAAGCCCCGCAAACCCGCCAAAAAAATCCGCAAATTTGCACAAATTTGCGGATTATGCAGACTGCGAATTCGCTTTCGCATGAATTCATGGACCGCGAATTCGCAAATTTCGCCCATACTTAGTAAAGACATTGAACGAGGTGAAAATAATACTGGTGAAGAAGAAAACAATCTTGAAAGACAGAATGGAAACTCTGGAAGCAGGAACGAAGATCCTGAGACTGGGAAGGAGGAAATAACTCATGAAGAAGATGAAATTCCAAGTACCAGCTATGGAAATGTTCCTAATAGAGTGAAAGAACTGTCAAAAGAGAAGATTGACTCTGAAAAAGAGAAAGACGCTGTGAAAATCATTATCAACGAAACTGTTGAAGACACTGAAAGTGAAACTGATGAAAGTGCAGATGAAACTCCATTAAGAAAGAGTTCAAGGAAAAGGGCTTGGAGAGTGGAGTATAATACCACGGAGCCTAAGACAAAAAGATTTTGCAAAGGAGATAATTGGCCTAAAGGAAACGATGGACTGAAATTTAAACTGGTTAATGAAGAAAGACAACATGAAGAGCAGGTTAATGAGATAACCAGTCAAAAGGAAGCATTGGGAAAGAAAATAGAAGTTGTTCAAAGGCCAAAGAGAGTAAGAAGACCAAATCAAAAGTATAAATCACCTGAGTGGTCCTATATTGTGTTGCCTCCAATTGTAGAGGTAAACAGTAGTCAGGAGAACTTAAATTGCCCAAAATGTATCATTTATCTTTTCCTCTCTTTACTGTAGCATATAACAGTACCATACACGCCCAATACATGCTGAAATTCCTTAATTTTGGGTTTACTTAAGCTTTTCCTCCAACTAAAATTGCCTTCACTTCAATGCAAGTCAACAGGGAAAATATATTACCAATTTATTTTTCAAAATATTTCTCCGTCCAGCTTCCAAATGTTGACATGTATGCAGTACATGAAACCAAGAGCACATGGAGCTTCCACATGCTTTTTATGTCTTCTTAGTTTCCCACAGCCTGATTGTGATCCACATTTTATATGGCTAAGACTTGCCATGTCACCTTCAGGCAGCGCCTTGGCCAGTCTGGCCTTCTCCTAAGCGCGGACTCCTCTTCTATGGAACACCAAGTAGTAAATGGCAAAGGTGGGGCATTTACCTATCCGGTATTATTCTTGCTATTTGTCCTTCAGCGCATCAATATAGTAATTACAACAAGGTCTTTTTCTTTCTCCTTGCCTTGGGCCCTTAAGTTACTGAGTTGCTGAATGCAAAGAATAAACTCACATGACAAATGTAAGATGCAAGTGTTCTGGCTGTGCATGTGCTTTGAGCAGACACATATATGATGCTGCACGTGAGATGCAGTTAGCAGGCATACATTAGGCTGTGCATGTGAGGTACAAGGACAAGCGGACATGACACTGCTTTTGCGGTGCAGAGAACAAGTAGATGTGACTGTGCGTGTGCGGTGCAGGGAACAAACAGGCACGACCTTGTGCATGTAAGCTACAGGAAAAAACTGGACACTGCATGTGAGGTGCAAGGAGCAAGCATGCACAAGGCTGTGCATGTGTGTTGAAGGGAGCAGGTACACAACGCTGTACATGATACGAAGCTGTGCATATGTGGCACATGGAAAAGGCTTTTTTAACTGTTATTCAGTAAGTGCTATGCTCCAAGTTTTAGTGTGTAATCGAACATTTAACTCAACATAGAAATATTTAGTAAGACACACAATCAGCTTTGAGGCGCTCAGAAAAACACAGAAAACAATTCGGGAGCAGTTATAATTGTAAGCAGAATCAAGAACCTGGGAATGAAACCTGGTTACTGCGTCACTGTGTCAAAAATTCAGCTTCTTTCTTGACTACCGTACAGATATACACAAACAAATCCAGCCCAACTTATAATGCTGTTGCTGGCTTTTGTATGTGTGTGCACGTGTCCTTAATGAAGTAGTGATCTTATCTCTGTTCGCAGTGTGCTTCCCCCTGTTCCTATAATGCAGGTTGGCATAAATTGTGACAGTCTCTATTGAATACCTTCCATTTGTAGGTCTCGCCTAAGCAGCGCATGTGCTGGCTCTCCGAGACATCATCTATATGTTGGGTAAAACTCCGCCTATTGCCGAGTAATATCTCCTGCTGCTCACCATTTGTTTAACATTAGTATACCTCTTGTTAGCTGGGTTTTTACTGACTGTTGATCCGATACTGACTTATGTTTAGCCCGGAAGCAGCAGCGCCTAACTACTGTTATCATCCGCTTTTGTGTTTGATGTGTGTTTGAGGGGAACTTTCTTTTACGTGTACAGCAAAACCGGATGAAGCAGCACAAAGGACTGCCCATTCTCACCAACCGCTTTGTAAATTTGGAAGCTGACAAACACAAACATAGCGGCTTCGCTGTGGCGCTTATTTTTGTTGTCCTTTCCGCAGAACCACGCTCACTCCCAAGCAACCCGGCCAACACTTATCGGGAGTATTTTTACGCGAAAGCCATTGTTTGCCCTCAAACAATCCAGTGTGCCAGGACATCCGTGTTTGTTGGGAGTTAGCTCCAGGGCGAAGAAGTGCATTAGCAGTCGCTGGAAGTGCTTTAGGTCTTTCAAACAACAGATCACTTGTTAATTATCGCAGAAGTTTTATTTTGCAGCAAGTCCACACCAGACTAGAAAGAGAGCAAGCCAGGGGCATGGCCCGCTTTATTATACATTTCTACACCCCCGTATGCCAAAGCCGTAATGCTGACAAAGACAAACAATATAGCACAAGGCACGTTTATCTCTGTACACCGCTCTCTCCTGCTGATGTCTGTGGAGTGTGGACACAGGTCCCTCACAGAGTTCTCCAAAAAAGCGTGCCTTCTAATTAGACATAAGAGGACCACTGCCTGCGAAACTTTAAGATCTAAGTGGGCTGTTTCCTTTTTTAAGAGACAATTAAAGGGCTAGATCAAGTAAGCATTGGGGTGGGCATTACGCCATTTTTTCCACTCTTTATAATTTTCATAGGGGGGCCGCTCCATTCCTTTGTTTTAACCGGGCGCGCCACATAGTGAACACAACAGGGTGCCGGCTTTGCTCGCGCTGCCATTCCCTTTGAGATGCCACCAGTATGCACTGTTGTGTGGCGTTTTAGACTCCGAGTGAATTTTCCCGATTCATGCCCTTATATAGGTACAATTCACATTGCCCTAATATAGGCATAGAAATCAAACCCTTATTTAGGCATAGCCCATACTACCCAAATACAGGCATGGCTACTTCCACCCGTACCAAACGTCACAACGATTTCTTGGAAAATCAGCTTAAGAAGTCAGGGAACTTCCCCTTGCTTGAATATTGATTTCTCCAAGAACTCAGTTAGTTTTGCAATGAACAACTATTCCCCAGGGGTTCATTATGACGTTCTTATGCCCGACTTTACGTCAAACTATGGCATTCCTAAACACCTTCAAGGTATAAATATACCTTCACTTGCTTTAGCAAGATACAGTGGTTCAGAGCAGTTCGACTATCTTCTTGATCGACGCAGCTCGCTACAGCAAGTGGCGAAGGAAGCCAACTCTCCAGCTGACGCACTGATCAGGAACCTGCCCTTCTCCTGCCGAGAATCCAGCTCCAGTGTTTCCGGCTCCCCTTGCGGGGTTTTGGGAAATCGAGTCCCGAGACTGAGATACCAGACCGCCTTCATTCTAACTAAGGTATGGAGCTGATTAGAACCTAGAGAGATCTTGGATAGATTCTTGGCAACGAAAATAAGTATAGGCGGAAAATCTGTTCCGCTCGCAGAATTTGCGGATTTTCCAGAGTTGAAGCTCAAATTCAGTAACGTTTTAATCAGCCTAATTAGTGAGCACGGTCGAGGCTGGGCAAGTGTGCTTTGCCTTTATCCCCATATCTGCTGTCGAAAATTTGCTGTAATACTTGAGGGAGGTCTTTGCATCCATGAGTTTCTCGAGCGCAACCCCCGTGTAGTACCTGTGACCAGGAGGCTGCTTTCTCCTCATCTGTTGGCCTGCTGGCTCTCTGACCCTCTATACACAATAGGCATGTGAACACGCATAGAAGCCCCGCCCACCACACACTAGCCTTATGAAACGTCTTCCCCCCTTTCCCAACTATGATGGACAGCTCACCTAGGGGACCTCGGCGCCTTTTGGCGCTGTGGCAAAGTTACAGGCACACATTGTCACTGGAGACAAATCTTCTGGCCCTTTACGCAGCTGCAGTGTGGGAAAAGCACTATACATTTACCCAACCAGGTAGCACTTACTGATTAGCTAGTAGAAAGTACTCCAGTTGAGTAGAGGTACTGCACAAAACGGTGGCATCTTCGTGGATAAAATGCGGGGCAGGATTCATTCTGGCATGAGGCTCCTGTCACAAAAATGAATCCTCAACAGGAAGCACAGATATAAATAAAGCAGGTGCCCGAGTTGAAGCTCAAATTCAGTAACGTTGTAATCATCCCAATTAGTGAGCACGGTCGAGGCTGGGCAAGTGTGCATTATCCCCATATGTGCTGTCGAAAATTAGCTGTAATACTTGAGGGAGGTCTTTGCATCCATGAGTTTCTCGAGCGCAACCCCCGTGTAGTTCCTGTGACCAGGAGGCTGTTTTCTCCTCATATGATGCCCTGCTCGCTCTCTGACCCTTTATACACAAGAGGCATGTGAACACGCATAGAAGCCCCGCCCGTTCGGCCCCGCACCACACACTAGCGGTATGAAACGTCTTCCCGCCCTTTTCCAACTATGATGGACAGCTCACTCAGGGGACCACAGCGCCTTTTGCCGTTGTGGCAAAGTTACAGGCACACATGGTCACTGGAGACAAATCTTCTGGCCCTTTACGCAGCGTCAGTGTAGGAAAAGCACTATACATTTACCCAACGAGCTAGCACTTACTTATTAGCCAGTAGAAAGTAGAAACAGTACTCTCTAGTATATAATTTTTGCAAATCCGCGAGTTTCTAGAATTTTTTCGCAAACTCGCAGATTTTTTTGCCATTTCGCGAGATTTTGCGGACCGCAAATCTGCAAAATTCGCTCATGCTTAAAAGAAAACTAAAACCTATGCTACACAATACTTACTTCTTCCTGCGTACTAGACTTAGGTTAGGTACATTGGGGTAGGCGTATTTTAGAAACACCAGTTGAGTATTTTAGTCTGTGTGTTTATGTATGTATTTTTATATGGCTTAGAAACGATACAATGCTCTTACAGTATTATTTCATATTACTGTTTACGCTGTACGCATTATACTTTGCAGTCTGCATAACGATTGTAGCAGTTCACTTCTCTTGCATGAGAAAGAAGACTGTTCAATAAACCCTTTTTATTGAAAACGCCCGTCTCTCTATTTCTCTGCAACTCTGCAGAAACGAAGCATTCACGATTGACTGAGTGAAATACTTATCTATTGTTTCCGCGACTCTGAGAGATATATTCTTATTCTTGGGAAACAAAGTTGTCATGTTTATGCAGTTGTCAGAAATGAATCCCTTCTTGTGACTTCGAGAAAGTTTCTAGTGACCTCTGAGTTAACTGGCACAAACACAATTAAGTTTAGTATATTCAATAGAGACCTAGTTGACCTCAGTCCTACGTCAAATCTATAGGATATATTATTCCAATGCGCAAAGCCTATTGGGAATATAGGAACTACACTACATTGCGCCCA
This sequence comes from Lissotriton helveticus, assembly GCF_964261635.1. Classification (NCBI taxonomy): domain Eukaryota; kingdom Metazoa; phylum Chordata; class Amphibia; order Caudata; family Salamandridae; genus Lissotriton; species Lissotriton helveticus. Next base: position 1,389,942,915 of record NC_136067.1, read on the forward strand.
ACGTTTGGTAAGACACTAATTTAATGCTAGATACTAAAGTAACTCAGTCGTACTTTTCTCAGAGACCCCTTTTTCCCGTAAATACTCCAATAGACGTCTGGAGTGGGTAAAAGGATAAACTATCCGCCATAACTGAGTAGGACGAGAATCCTATGTATTAGTTTTTGGTATTTTCAACATTGAAGGATAAAGTGTTCCAAAATATTGTGCACCATATCTTTGTTTCCTTGAAACTTGCTCTGCAACTTTCATTAAACAATGTCGACTAACGGCGACAACACCGCAACTGGTGGAGCTGCGGCAGATGCAGTCGTACAAGCTTTAAACTTCACAGGTCTCCAAGAGACCGACGATGATGCTATAATCTTTCCAGAAAATTAAAGGAAAGCCATCACTATAAAACTTATAAGAAATTGCCTCTCATCAAGAGGTGGTAGGGTAATTTTTGTGATAGAGGCACATGAATATCATCAGACAGAGGTATTCTATTCATGGATTATCTTCCCCCTGAAGCAAATCCAGTAACTAAAGTGTTTCACTTCTACAAAGAAGATGAACCACCAGAGGAATACATTCCTTTCGAGGATATTGAAATTCCACTAACATACAAAGAGCATGCGCTCTGGTTTAAAGGCAACCCTAAAACATATAAATCACACTACCAGGCTCGGTCCACTAGGTAGACCAGGAGCAAAGTGGCCGGTATTAGCCAGCTATACACCACATCCTGCCATTGAAGAAATGTCGGATGAGGAATTATTAGTTCAACTAAAACAACTAATCAAAATCCATTGACAATTGGTTCAATATGTCATGCGGACTCTAACAGTCCAACCTCCTATAAGGATTCCACAACATACCCCTTACCGGGGGAACACAAATAAAATTACACCACAAACTTTACATACAGTCGTTGGTAAACTACCCGCAAAATGGGAACAAATTCCATTCTGGATAGCTCAAAAAATTACTCAAAACGAGGCAGTATTTCCTGATACTACCCCTCATGAGAAACACAAAATTCTAACAATCTGTTTACCGATGGGGATCACACCACACCTGGAGGACTGCAACACTTGGGGTACAGTCTTTGCTGCAATCTACACTAAAACACATGGTGTTCCGTCTATGGCGGTAATACCAGACGTCCTGAAACAGATTCAAAATGAATTCGGGGCAGAGCCTGCTTTAAATTTAGGTAGGAAATTACTGAAATATTTCAAATAGGTCTCAACAATAATATTAGCTAATATTAAAGGTGAAGCAGCATCCGTGGCGATCCACCAAAAGTTAAGGGAATTTGCTGTAACTGAGCAACCATAAGAACTGGCCAGAATAATTGAAAAATCCTATGAAGAACTAGGTAGGGACAGTTTGGGTGGTAAACCAGTGAAACCCCAACTGATTGAAAGTTCTGAAAAGGTCTTTTTTAAAAACACTCCTACTACTCCTAAAAAGAAGTAGGAGAACACTAAACAAACTTCAAATGAGAAGCGTTCTCAATCCAGAGGTAGGTCACCTCAAAAGGAGCCCTCTGAAAGGAGGTATAACCTCAGGAATAGGGATAATTTGAGAAAACCTGATAGATATCAAGATACTGAGACACGTTCCTCTCGTACCTTTCAGACTTCCTCACAGAAATGCAAAAGAAGAGGATTGTCAGAAAACAAGGAAGAACGTGTGAAGTCTAAAGACGAGCAATACGTTCCAAAAAATAAGACTCAATTCACCAAAAAGAAGGTAGCAATACTAAAAATCAGACATGCCGGGGATCTTGAGGACACAACTCAAGAATGGGGAGTGGGCTCAGACAATGTTGGACAGCACAGCAGAAGTCACCATAGCTCGCAAGATCTTGCAGGATCATCTGGAGACAGTAGACTTGAATGAGTACATCCAAGTTGAAACTGCAGATACCAGGGTTATTATCCCACACAAGTTATATGAAGTAACACTCCGGATGGAGGAGGACATAACTAGAAAAATAAGAGCACTCTTTTGGGAGCAACTCTCGCAGGGTTATGACATTCTTCTAGCTGAACAAGACTGGCCACCTGAGTTTGTCAGGGAGTGGCCACATGGTGGAGACATCATTATGCCAGCCTTCTCCAACCACATTCCAATTCATTTAAAATATACTTATGCCAGGAAATGGGCAGTAGCCCAGGCTCCTGCATTATACAAAAATCATGTAGGATGGGATGAGGATTTTCCTCACCATAAAATCCAATTGAAAACTCAACCAACTGCTCACCGGCAGTATCCAGTTAAGCTAGAAGCTAAAAAACAGGTCAGGGAGAACTTAGATCAACTTGAGTACCAAGGGGTGATTGAAGCATGCACTTCGTCAATGAACAATCCTTTGTTTCCTGTGTCCAAACTAGACAATACATATCATCTAGTTTTGGATTATGGACATTTAAACTCTTGTTTCAAAACATTTGCAGTACAAAATGCACACAGTGCCGCATTAATGAATAACATTGTGCATAAAAATATAAAAACCACATTAGATATTTCTAATGGTGTCTTCTGTCAAAACATTGCACCTGAATGTGGTCACTTCTGTCGTCTCCCTCGGGGATTCACGAATAGTCCTGGGTAATTTTCAGCAAGGGTAACAGAGTTACTACAAATGTATGATGATGAGGCATTATCATATGTCGATGACATCTATCTAACAGACGATGACTTGGACAGGCACTTGAACAGGGTGAACACCATTATATTGGACTTCGCCTATGAAGGGTACAAATTCAATGAAAACAAATCAAGAATTGCCCACCTTAACGTCCTTTTTCTAGGATACGAGTTATTAAGTGAAGGCAAAAGCCTGGCAGCCAACTTTTTAGAAAAGTGTGCGCTGCTCCAACCTCCAAAAACGTTGAAAAATTTACAGTCGATTCTAGGTTTCCTATATTTTGAAGGACTAACATTCTAAATTACGCAGAAAGGGTTAAACCTCTCTACGAATTAATCAAACCTGATTTCAAAACTACTAATTGAACTCAAAAACACACAGAAATTTTGTGTTCATTGCAAACAGACATGTTAGCAACAAAACATTTACAAACACGCGGAAACGTACGCAACCTAGTGATCCAAATCATTCCAGGAAGATGGGGATTCACGTACTTAACCGTTAATGGTGGAGAAAAAGTACCAATAGCTTACAAATCACACTTGTACACACAAGCAGAAATGAAATTCACTTCTACAGAAAAAATTCTGACAGCGGTTCAAACTGCAGTAGCAAAAGAGAGAGCCCTCGCACAGTGTAAGCGCATAATGGTCGTTACTCCTGTACCTGCCTTAGAGGCAGTGACAAAAGCGAACATTCCAAATGTAAAAGCTTTACATCCAAGATGGATACAATGGTTAATTCTCTTACTGCAACAGACGTTGAATACGTTTTGACCCCTATTTGAAAACATGAGAAGTTTCAAAATACCAACAAGAATGTCCTCTGCCTACTGAAATTCTGCCTCTAGAACAGTATGAATGTATAATTTATACTGACGGATCAGCACAGCCCGCTTTTGGAGGTAAACAAGCTTATAGTGCTGCGTGCGCGATCGTTAAAGGTCGCTGGCAAGATGGCAAATTCCGACCAATGGTCACTAAAACATAATCTCTAGGAGATTGTACAGCTCAGCGAGCTGAACTACATGCATTCAAGATGGTGCTTGAAAATACTGATCGTGAATTCCCCGCACTCATAGTGTGCGATTCCTATTATTGCGTCCAATCTTACAATCAATACTTACAGAACTGGATTCAAAACGGTGTCAAAGATGCATAAGGTGGCACAATCAAGCATAAATTGCTTTGGGAACAAGTAGTTCAGTTACGACAAGAACTACAAAAGGCTCATGTGATACATACACTGAGTCATCAACGTGATGGCGTTCACGTTGCAAGAAATTCATTGGCTGATGAAGCCGCGAAGGCAGCTGTGCAAGCGGCTTCCGTAGCTGCAATCACTTGTTAAAAAATGAAAATAGACGCAAAATAATGCAAGCTGTCAATGCTTCAAGCAAAGACAGTGGTAAAATATTACGAAAAAGCTTTCCACTCAAATACTCATTCATAACTGATGCGAATAATGTTCCTTTTGCTTGAATCCCTGGAGTGGGGGATAGAGTAATTCCAAACATGGAACATAGATTAGGACAAATTTTAGCAGCACATAAAGGGCTTACCTCTGCACACGCAGGTGTTTCCGCCACAGTGTCATTAGTAAAACAGAGAAACTGGTGGCCGCGCATGAGGAAACAGACCAGAAACTATGTTTTGGAATGTGAAATTTGCCAAAAGATGAAAGTCTCTACAGTGAAACGTCCTGCGCAGACGCCCCTGTTGATTTCAGATAAACCATTAGCTTGAGTTTACCTGGACCAATGTGGTCCCTTACAGAGGGATCGTAACTACAAATATATCATGGTTGCAGTGGATTCGTGCTCAAGATTCATTTGGATGTGAGAACAAGCACATTTACTAGATTCTCCAAGACCTGCGTTGCACAAGGTGACTGGAAGGTAGGTAGGTAGGTATAACTTTATTGCATGATTAATTAAAACCTTTGCAAACAAATAAAACATTAGTTCACAAGATACAGCTTCTCCTTTAAAAAATGTTAAAAGATTGCAAATATGTTGTAGGTCATTAAAATTGCAAAGGAGTAAAAATTTAGAGGTAAAATAGTTCTTCTTAGTAAAAAAGATAAGTCAGCATAGGGCTTGTTCTCATTGGCGGATCCACACCAAGAAATGATATTTGTGGAGAGAACGAGTCATGTGTAAAATCTTTATTTGGATAAAAGAAAAATATCCTTAAAAGCATTACAAATTAAATCCACAAATCGGTACATTGTAATTAAAAAAGTTTCAAAACATATTTTTTCACAGTTGAACAGTAAAAATCTATTGACACCTGTTACTTGATTTATATTACACCTTACAAAATTAAAACAATTGTGTAATAGACAGCGATAACACTTAGCAAAAGAGCAGGGGGAATTGATGTACTGACGTTTGACAACTAAGACTCATAATTTAAATTTTTCCATTTTTTATTTTTTATTTTTTTTAACTAAAGACTAAAATGCAGCTTGCATTGGGTCACTGGACGGGGCAGAGCGGGGGATTGCTGCTCCATCCGCCTTTGCTGTAAAGCTGCGATAAGCATCCCGAATATATGTTGTAAAGGCGATATTCAGAGCTATGTTTTCTGGGCACAGAGAGGTGATGATTGCCTGTCTACAGGTTCGAACACCCAACCTGTTCCACTCTGTTCTGAGTTTACGTCTACGTTGGGACGTAAGTGCGGGGCATAAGCAAACCACGTGCTCTAGCGTTTCAGTTGTCATGCCGCACCCTCTGCAAGTTAGATTTTCCATGGTACGCTGCCATGTGGGAAAATCTTTTAAAAAACGCCAAACCCCCAATCTGATGGCCAGAAAACTCCGCTTTAAGTGCAATGAATAAGTACAGGAGAGGTAAGTAGCCGGAGATATGCGCCCATAAGAGTTCATGACTGACCATGCATGGCTGCGTCTGCGGAGTAGCGCTTTGTCCATAATGAGAGAGCACATTCTGACGCTCTTTTTGATACATGTTTTAAATGCTGTCATGCTGGGATTGAGGGCCCATAGATCACCCGCCGCCATTTCGCGGATAGAGTCTGTGAAAAGGCGGCCATACGAGCCCCCAGGGTTCTTCTGACTGATCTCCAACCAAACTAGAGACTCTAAAGTACCTATAGCTGCTTTTCTAAGTTTGTGACAAAAGTTTAGATATGTGTCGGTGTTGAAAGACTCATGATTTAATAAGCCCAGTTCTAGCCTGATCTGGGCAGCAGAGGCAGATTTGGGCAAATGTAGCACTTTTTTGTAAATCTTAGTCACAAGTTGGTTCAGAGTTGTGTTTAGCTTACCCCTAAATATTTCATTACCATACGTAAGGGTGGGTCCGATTTTTGCTCTCAAAATTTCCAGTAGGAATGAGAGGGTTGGACCGGACAGCTCTTTAGCAAGCTTAGATAAAGTAACCTGTAGGATCGTGGCTTTTACTGCAATTTCATCACGCTGTTTGAAGAAGTTACCCCTGGAATCAAAGTGGACCCCTAAGTATTTATATGAGCGTCCTGTTGTTAGATTATTATTGTTATATGACCACACACCGCCACCATTGCGTTTCCTTCCAAAGGACACAACTTGGGTTTTCTTTAAGTTTACCTCAAGTTGGTTCTTAATTGTGTAACTGTGTAGCCTGTCCAAAAGCCTTTGAAGCCCGACCCGAGTAAGGCTGAAAAGAACCAGATCGACGGAGATTACTTATTGCTACGCCTCCAACCTTAGGAGGGTGACTGTTTATTTCATCAAGTGTGACCGGCAGGTCTGCAATGAACAGGTTAAAAAGGAGGGGGGCCAGCACGCACCCCTGTTTGACTCCTCTGGTTGTCATGATTTTCCATGAGAGGTGCGTGCCGGACCCCAGCTTCACCTAAACCCAGGTGTGTGAGTGAAGTTGGATTATCGCATCCAAAAGTTTTTCAGGGATCCCCCATTTTTTCAGTTTACCCCATAGAGCTGCCCTTGGGACACGATCAAACGCTGCTTTAAATCAACAAAACAACAGTGCACAGATCTTGATGATAAAAGCGTTTTGTCAATGATTATAGACAATGTAAGCAAGTTAGTCTGGGTCCCTGAATTGGCAGTAAAGCCTGTTTGGTTCATTGGTAACAAATCACGCTGTTCTGCCCATCCCTTCAGCTCCTTCAGAAGAATGCCTGCGTAATGCTTTGCCTAGATGTCAAGGAGGGCAATTAGTCTATAGTTGCTTGGAGTGGCACGGGAGCCTGATTTATGGATTGGGTGGATTATAGCCCCACGCCAGGAATCTGGAACAGTTGAAGTCCTAAGCGCAAAGTTAAACAAGGTGGTTAGGTGGCCCGACCAAAGAGCTTTGTTGGATTTGAACAGTCTCTGAGGCAAACCATTTGGGCCCGGGGCCCCGTCCAATCTTGCTTTTGACACAGCGTTGGCGACCATTTCTTCGTTGATCTTAATGTCATCTGTACAATAGCCTGCACAGTTTGTATTCTTGCGCCTGCAGATGCTTTGGGGTGCTTCTACCGCTTTTGAGGAGCTACATCCTGTTGTCACTGTGCTTTCCGGGGACCTAAAGTGGTCGGTCAGGAAGGCAGCCCAGTCTGATTCCTGTATGTTTGCCGACCCAACTTTTGATGACCCCGAGTTGGAGCGATTGATCAAGGCCCAAAATTTTCTCACATTGTGGTTTTTGCTTTCCCAAAGGAGCTTGGCCCATAGCTGGTTTTGATATAGACGTTTGTCTTTTTGTGAGGCCATCCTGAATGATTTTTGCGCTAATTTGTACACATGACTGAGATCATTATTTCCTGGGGATTTTGTAAGTGCCCGCAAGGCGTTGTTCCTGGCTTTCTTCAGCGCCCTCGACTGGGTTGAGAGTGAGAACTGCCGGATTGTGCTGGCATTGTGTTGGTGCTGTTTAACAGGAAAAAGCGTGACCAGTTGAACGGAGAGATTCGTCCATACGGCAATCGGGGAAGCCGTCTGATTTGTGACCCCATTGATAAGAGCCAAACTTGTCTTCATGATGTTAGGGCTTATATCATCGCTCCATTTTAAGCGCCTCAGATTCTCGGTGTAGATCCCAGTACAAGTACTTAAAGCAGACGTATGGTACTCCGGCTTTATGTTAAGAGTGATGACCTGTGGACGGTGATCACTTTCCCGTCGTGGTTGGATGCTAAAGCTGGCCAGATGATGGAACAGGTCTGAGTTGCAAATAGAGAAGTCCAGAAAGGTTTTCTTGTGCCTGTTTGTCCAGGTCCAATTTGGGGGGGTGTCGTCCGGTGTCCTTCCGTTCATTACCAGGTATCCAGCGCTATAGAGTTGTAACACGAGGAGCTCACCCACGGCACAGTGGGCTTGGTTTGGAAGCTTAGATTGGTCTGGCACCTCCAGTTGAGTAAATGGAGAAAGTCCGTCAAGGTCTGTAGGTTTGCCCTGGAAGAGATTTGTGTTGAAGTCCCCCATTGCTATGCAGTCCGAATCGGGGTGGTCAACGGTCAAATCGCTCATGATTGTGGATAAGCGTGCCAGATGTCCCTTTTTTGTCCGGGTGCTTGGGTTAATATACACATTGAGGAGAAGGAGTGAGCGTTGCTTGTACCATGATTTGATTTTAACCCCAAGTAGCCAGTCTTCCTCAAAGTTTAGCGGAACAATCGGGCCTTTTAGAGTATTTGAAACATAGATTGAGAGTCTCCCTTTTGGGTGGCCATAGCGGCAGACTCTGATTCCTGGCTTCCATAATTCAATAAACCCTGTGACTGGTGAGCTTTGGGTGGCCCATGTTTCTTGCAGGGCAATTAGTGCATGCCCGTATATGAAGGAGTGTGTCTCTAGATTGGTTAATTTGAGCTGGAGACCACTGATGTTCCATGAACACAATGTGAAAATGGAGTCTGCCTTTGTCTTTGTCACAGATTTTTGAAGGCATGGTTGTACCGGTGCTTTGTGGTTTTGATCCACTGGAGGCACATCCTGTGGTCAGACTGTTTTCCCGCATGACAGGACGGCCAGAAGCCATCCCCATCCCTGGATGTTGCCGGGGTCGTGTTCCCCAGTAGAGAGGGGTGTCTGTGTTTCTGTGATCCCCATCACGTTTTTTAGGATTGAGTAAGGCTTAGTTTTGTTGCCAGCTGGGAGACTTTCTGCTTTTGTTCCTACTCCTGGCCGATTTAAAAACATTAAGGGGTAGCCAGGGGTGGAGTAAGGGTAAATTCTGATGCCACAATCCCGGAAGGTGGCTTTGTGGTCCATGAACTAACTTCACCTAAACCCAGGTGTGTGAGTGAAGTTGGATTATCGCATCCAAAAGTTTTTCAGGGATCCCCCATTTTTTCAGTTTACCCCATAGAGCTGCCCTTGGGACACGATCAAACGCTGCTTTAAATCAACAAAACAACAGTGCACAGATCTTGATGATAAAAGCGTTTTGTCAATGATTATAGACAATGTAAGCAAGTTAGTCTGGGTCCCTGAATTGGCAGTAAAGCCTGTTTGGTTCATTGGTAACAAATCACGCTGTTCTGCCCATCCCTTCAGCTCCTTCAGAAGAATGCCTGCGTAATGCTTTGCCTAGATGTCAAGGAGGGCAATTAGTCTATAGTTGCTTGGAGTGGCACGGGAGCCTGATTTATGGATTGGGTGGATTATAGCCCCACGCCAGGAATCTGGAACAGTTGAAGTCCTAAGCGCAAAGTTAAACAAGGTGGTTAGGTGGCCCGACCAAAGAGCTTTGTTGGATTTGAACAGTCTCTGAGGCAAACCATTTGGGCCCGGGGCCCCGTCCAATCTTGCTTTTGACACAGCGTTGGCGACCATTTCTTCGTTGATCTTAATGTCATCTGTACAATAGCCTGCACAGTTTGTATTCTTGCGCCTGCAGATGCTTTGGGGTGCTTCTACCGCTTTTGAGGAGCTACATCCTGTTGTCACTGTGCTTTCCGGGGACCTAAAGTGGTCGGTCAGGAAGGCAGCCCAGTCTGATTCCTGTATGTTTGCCGACCCAACTTTTGATGACCCCGAGTTGGAGCGATTGATCAAGGCCCAAAATTTTCTCACATTGTGGTTTTTGCTTTCCCAAAGGAGCTTGGCCCATAGCTGGTTTTGATATAGACGTTTGTCTTTTTGTGAGGCCATCCTGAATGATTTTTGCGCTAATTTGTACACATGACTGAGATCATTATTTCCTGGGGATTTTGTAAGTGCCCGCAAGGCGTTGTTCCTGGCTTTCTTCAGCGCCCTCGACTGGGTTGAGAGTGAGAACTGCCGGATTGTGCTGGCATTGTGTTGGTGCTGTTTAACAGGAAAAAGCGTGACCAGTTGAACGGAGAGATTCGTCCATACGGCAATCGGGGAAGCCGTCTGATTTGTGACCCCATTGATAAGAGCCAAACTTGTCTTCATGATGTTAGGGCTTATATCATCGCTCCATTTTAAGCGCCTCAGATTCTCGGTGTAGATCCCAGTACAAGTACTTAAAGCAGACGTATGGTACTCCGGCTTTATGTTAAGAGTGATGACCTGTGGACGGTGATCACTTTCCCGTCGTGGTTGGATGCTAAAGCTGGCCAGATGATGGAACAGGTCTGAGTTGCAAATAGAGAAGTCCAGAAAGGTTTTCTTGTGCCTGTTTGTCCAGGTCCAATTTGGGGGGGTGTCGTCCGGTGTCCTTCCGTTCATTACCAGGTATCCAGCGCTATAGAGTTGTAACACGAGGAGCTCACCCACGGCACAGTGGGCTTGGTTTGGAAGCTTAGATTGGTCTGGCACCTCCAGTTGAGTAAATGGAGAAAGTCCGTCAAGGTCTGTAGGTTTGCCCTGGAAGAGATTTGTGTTGAAGTCCCCCATTGCTATGCAGTCCGAATCGGGGTGGTCAACGGTCAAATCGCTCATGATTGTGGATAAGCGTGCCAGATGTCCCTTTTTTGTCCGGGTGCTTGGGTTAATATACACATTGAGGAGAAGGAGTGAGCGTTGCTTGTACCATGATTTGATTTTAACCCCAAGTAGCCAGTCTTCCTCAAAGTTTAGCGGAACAATCGGGCCTTTTAGAGTATTTGAAACATAGATTGAGAGTCTCCCTTTTGGGTGGCCATAGCGGCAGACTCTGATTCCTGGCTTCCATAATTCAATAAACCCTGTGACTGGTGAGCTTTGGGTGGCCCATGTTTCTTGCAGGGCAATTAGTGCATGCCCGTATATGAAGGAGTGTGTCTCTAGATTGGTTAATTTGAGCTGGAGACCACTGATGTTCCATGAACACAATGTGAAAATGGAGTCTGCCTTTGTCTTTGTCACAGATTTTTGAAGGCATGGTTGTACCGGTGCTTTGTGGTTTTGATCCACTGGAGGCACATCCTGTGGTCAGACTGTTTTCCCGCATGACAGGACGGCCAGAAGCCATCCCCATCCCTGGATGTTGCCGGGGTCGTGTTCCCCAGTAGAGAGGGGTGTCTGTGTTTCTGTGATCCCCATCACGTTTTTTAGGATTGAGTAAGGCTTAGTTTTGTTGCCAGCTGGGAGACTTTCTGCTTTTGTTCCTACTCCTGGCCGATTTAAAAACATTAAGGGGTAGCCAGGGGTGGAGTAAGGGTAAATTCTGATGCCACAATCCCGGAAGGTGGCTTTGTGGTCCATGAACACTCCTGCCCAGTAGGGTGATCTACATGACACCAGGGTTGCCTCAGAAGGTTGAGAGCCCCTTGGGGGCAGGAATTCAATTGAGTCTATATCGTCCGATAATAGCGCTACAAACCCCGGGATGTCGTTCACTAGTTTTAATATATTTGACCTGTTAAGGGTATCATGGATCCCCCTTGATTTATATTCGGGGACTAATAGGATCGAAGTATGTTTTAGGTCACTTTTGATCCCTGTGAGGCCGTGGGTTTTGGTTGAGCCGGGGGCTTTTTCAGGGGGGACCCCTAAGTCTACTCTTTGATGGGGAAGCGGCTGATGTTGAGATCCTGGCCACGTTACCTGCCTGATTTGCGGATTAGTTAGTTTGTGAATGAAGATTGTTTTTAAAGGAATGGTATCAGTATTGAATTTTTCTTGCTCTGCCAGAGGAGGTTGAAGGGCTGATTGGGGATGTAAATCGATGCCTATGAGCCTCGGGGTGGGAGGATCCTTGAGTGGTACCCTTGGTTTTTCTATATCAAGCTGCGGATCAGGTCCCTCTGTTTGTGCAGGAGCCCCTGAGGGGCCAGATGGGATACTTGGGGCACGACCGCATGAGGAGGGATTTTGATGGGGACTTAAGGATAAGCCCCCTAGTGGATCATTGTGCGCAGCATTTATAAGGGTTGGAGGTGGTGATGAAATGTTTACACCTGCCTTCTTATAAGTCGTTGTAAAGACGGGAAATAATTTCTGGGGGGCAGATGTTTCTTTGACTTTAAGTTTATTTCTATGTTTGCGTTGGCGTTTGCGCTCTCTCTTGGAAAGAGGGGGCATAGGCGCGGACTGCATTTCTGAGTTGAGGGATTCAGAGCTCACCAGGCTACCTTGCTGCTCTCCCCCGTTAGGGCTGGTGTCGTTTACTAGCCCGATTGGGACTGGTGCTGGGGTCCTTAAGGGCATTCGGTGTAGAGGTGGTGTTGTTTGGTTATTGCCATCGCCTATTTGGGGATCTTGATCCCCACTTATCTGGGGAGCAGATGCAAGGGATGACTGGATGTTATCAGCTTCTAAACACGAGTTTGTGGTGGTTTGCGATTTCTTGTGTAAGTTTTTTTTGTGAGCCGCCTTCTTTCAGCTGCTTAACCTCGTCTATAACGATAGAGAGAATAGCTGGCAGAGAGGAGAGTGAGTCAATAATTGGTGAGCAGCAGCAAACCGACTGTACTAGTTTTGAGGATGATTGTGCGTTGATGATTAAATTATTCAGTTTGTCTAGTTTATTGTCGATCCCTGCTGTAAATACTGCTAGCGTGTTCAATAAGTCAACCTGCGTGTCCAGTTTATCTGAATGGTAGTTTAGTGCAATAACTGTCGATTGGAATGTTTGAAGTAGTTGGGGCCAAATACTCTGTGTGGTAAGTACTTCTTGCTGTTTGATTATTTTCGGGCTTGGAATAGGAGGGGTTTGCGAATTTTTTAGAAAAAGGGACAAGTCAGCTAGGAAGTGATCGTTTATATCAGATTTATAGGGTGATTTAGGTGTAGTTATTTTTGCTGTTAGTGGTGAAAGCAGGCATTGTTGTTGATTGGGCAGGACCGGACTTCCCTTTGGAGGACTATTGGTGTCCAGCTGGGGGGAGTTATCAATGACATTGTTAGATGCCTGGTTGGAGAACTTGTGAATTTGTGGAAAAATTAATTGGCGGTGAGAAGCTGAAATACCCTCCTTTGGGATGTTAAAATATTGAGATAACTGAGGTGGTGGGGTCACTGGGTGGCTTGCTTGGGGGATTGCGTCGGTGGTTGGCAACCCAGCGGGCGGTGGGGTGCAACCAGCCTCTTGCTTGTTGGAGGCAAGTGGTCGATGGGGCTGTATCAATGGAGGTTGGTTGCCTGATGACAAGTCTTCCGCCGTCCTCCCGCCACCCTCTAGGGCTAGTCTCTGGTCGTTAAATACAGACCAGAAGATGAATACTTCTTGGTTGGGGGCCGACGTTTTAGTAGTTGTTGAAAACAGCATTTGCGGTGAGAGCGTGTTTAACTTTACCGGTTTTGCCAAATATCCTGTATGTCCTATGATGCCGGAGTTCGTAGCCTCCCCCAGTTGAGGGGGAGAAGTAGCCATTGGTGAAACCGGCGCTTTTTTTAAGTAGTCCAGTAGCGACCGGGGTTTTGGCCCGCTCAAGGCTGGTGCCTGGCCAAGGATCTTGTTGTTCTTGCTAAGGTATTGCTTCCCAGATGCGGGCAAATTTTGGAGCTTCGGTGAATTACGAGGGCTCATTAGAGTGGTGTGGAGAGGGGTTTCGAAGACAGCCTCCGGTTTAGCCTTCTTCCTTTTTGTTGCTGTGGTGGTTGTTTTTCTTACTCTCCCCGATCTCATTGCTTCTGTTTGGAGGCCAGATCGCAAGGGACCGCTGGTGGTGGGACCAATAAAATGGTGACTTCTTCTGGAGTTTCTGGTCTTCCCTTGGGAGGTTCCACTAGCTGCTGGCTCCTAAGTTGAACGTAAAGACGTGGGGAGCAATGGGAGGCAGGATTCCCTTTTGCCTCTCTGGCAGGATTTCAAAATTTTGCTTGTCTATCTTGTGTCGGGGAGGTCAAACTGCCAAGGAGTCTGCTGTTACTGCTGTTGTTGCTGTTTGTTGTAGGGGACGCGCGAGGGGCTGCCCCCAACTACCCCCTGCTCACACCTCGCCCCCCCAGCCACCCACCCTGCAACCTGTAGCCACCCAGTAACTGGACCAGCCACTCCGGGGGCCGAGGAACTGTGCCTGGCACCGAGCCACACCCTCCCCTGGTGGAGAGCTACGGCCACGTAAGGGGAAGGGTACGTGTGCCTTCACAGCCTGGTCACCGGTAGATGGAAGATGCCAGGCGAGTGACCACAGGGCGAGGGCGAGGCAGGGGAGGGGGTCAGTGGGACAGGGGTCACGGAGAGCAAGGGATAGTGCCCAGAGTGGACGACCAAGCAGGGGGGCGGCACACCACACGAGGAGTGAGCGCTGATGGGCAGAGCCGGGCGAGAGGAAGAACTACTATCTTTGAAACCACCAGCGGCTTGAAGACAGATTGGGAAACGCCTTGGCGTCGGTGACCCCTTGGGGTGGAACTGGTGGTGTAGGCAGAGTTTTAGCAGATTAACAAGAGCTGAGCTGACCGACACACCGTACGGACCAGGGAGGAGCACGTTTGGTCAGGGCTCAGCCGTGTCTTGTGATTGCCTGCCTGCCCACGGTTGTATGGCACCCGCGCTGTAAGGCGCCACCACTCCCGCCGCTCCCCTCCTCAACTTACTCAAGCTCTGCTACTGCCGCCTCACTTGCCGTATTTACCCCGACCACGGAGCACCGGTCACCTTGTCCACGCCGTCCCGTCGGAAGCTCGGAAGAGCCTCCGCGTCTCCCTCCTCCTCGCCTGCTCGCTCGCACAGCTCGCCCACCTGCAGCTAGCCACGCCTCCGCCGCGTCGACACTCGCGTCACAAAAGAAACCTGTACCATGAGATAATGACCAACCATTCAAGCGGTGCAACGAGAACGAGTCAATGAGCTCACAGCCAGGCAATACTGACTGCTGGGAGCTTAGCAACCAGGGAGGTATTCATAGGACTTAATCAAAGCACTAGTAGAGGTGGTTGTTGACCTTGACTCATAAGTACGATAGCATAGGATAAAGACTGATGACTTGGGGGTCTTCCCGACTTAGCTTAGAGTTCGCTTCCCTCATTAACCGAACAAGGCTGCAGGAAATACGGATGTTGCTGCCCTCAAAACAGGCCTTTACCGCTTCCCTACAAGATCGAACCTGACTTGCAATCAGGAGCTGTTTGAGAAACTGTCTCCATTCCGCTCTCAAACCGTTTCAGATGCATAGTAGATGTATTATGTCTTCATTTAAATTTCCACACAGTCTGCAGCAGTTGGTGGAGGTTGTGCGTTTCCATGGAGGAAGGGGGGGCTTTGCTGGTAGGATTCCCAACCTCAGATGAAGGAACCGTTCTTTTGTTGTTCTTGCGAAACCTGTTCCTAGGTATGGTTGGGGCTTTGTTGACACATAGCTCTGAATTACGAACCAGCCATGGGATCTCCTACTAAGGGCAGCTTTGTCTTCTGCGAGAGATGCGATCTTTACTGATTTATTTACCAGGACCTTAAAACTTTTCTGGTATGGGCATGAGTCCCATAGGTCCTGTAAAGCTAACAGCTTGATTGCTGATTGGAGGTAGGTCTTCGCTGGGCTTTCATTTCTCTTTGAGACTTCCAACCACAGGTGTGAGTTCAATGTGCCCGGCGCGGCCCCCCTTTATTTTGAACCAGCAATTGGCGTAGGCCCCTTTCCGCGAGATTTCCTGCTTTAGCAGTCCAAATTCTAATCTTATTTGCGCTGGTGAGGTAAATTGCGGAAGATTGAATATTATTCTTAGGGCCTTAGCAACCACAATGTCCAGGGTGACTTCATCTCTACCTCTCATTGCTTCACTTCCGTAGGTGATGAAGGGAAGGAGGCTCGCTCAAAGAACTTCTAGCAAAGGGAGAAGGCTAGGGCCAGTTATTTTTTGCTTGATGTTTTTTAAAGCAACAGCCTATACAGTTCCTCAGCCTTTAATGGAGGCTTTCTGTTTAGAAAACGAGCCGTTTCTTTCGAATATGATTCCCAAATACTTCTTGGTGTATCCCAGCAAGGCCAATAGCGGGTCAGGGGCAATCTCTACCTCCGCTAGTTGGCTCAGTTCTGCAAAAATCTTTCCCCAGAAGCCCCAGACACCCGGGCACACCCAGGCCAGATGCAGGAAGTCAGCATCTGGAGCGTGGCATCTCTCACAGAGTGTGGTGTCTCGTAAGCCGTATCTGCATAAACGTGCCGGGGTGTAGTATACGCGGTTTAGGAACTTAAAATGAATAAGTCTATGCTTGCCATTAAGCGAAACCTTCTTAGTGATAGTGCAGCAGTATCGCCATGTATCATCGTCCAGTACCAAGTTTAAGTCGGCCTGCCACGCCTATCGCGCTTTGGTGTAGGGGTATCTAGCAGTCATTTGTGTAAGCTTGTATATGCTGGATAGTAGTCCCTTCGGGGACGTAGTTTTAATTACATGCGTAAGCTCAGGGACCTCTGGGGGTTCTGCCATATCCCCCCCTAGCAGAGCTCCCAAGGCGCCACAGACCCTATGTAATGAAAGCGTGTCAGCAGCGGCGGCGTGTCATGCGTACCCAGTGCCTGTTCCCACGTCTTGACTGCACCTTCAGTGAACAAGTCCCCTGCCCTATGTATATTCAGTGTATGCAAGGCGTCTACTACGCCTTTTTCCAGAAGCGGCGGCAGCCACCTGGCCCAGTCAATTGGCATGTCCGGAGAATATAATAGTGCTCCGCCTTGCATTTGTAAGAGGCAGTTCCATGCATGATTCGTGGCCGTGATGGAGTCCAGAACTCCCGTCTGGCGGTCCAGTGGTCGGAAAATGGTGTGGGGGAGTGTATCTGGTCGAGTAAAGATAGTTTCCATGCGGACATGAGGTATATTTCTGGTGCCATGGAGCCAAGTGTGTAAGTGCGACGCCTGCGCTGCTCTGTAGTATGCCTCCATGTCCGGGGCTCCAAGGCCGCCCATCGAATAGGGCATGATAAGCGTCGCCCAGCGAACGCGAGGCTGGCCCCCGGCCCAATCCTTTCTTGATTCTACCCGCGAGCTGCTTGATTGTGAATTCAATGGGAAGGGCCAGTCCTTCAGTCCTTGATTGTTGTTGGTCACTTTTGAGCTCCGGAAAGGTTACCGGGAATTCGGGAGCTTCTGGGTTGAAATGATTCCGTAGGAACTTTGCCCAGATATCCTCTGTTATATATGAGCTAATTCCTGGTGCGGATGGATTCTCTAGGGTTCTGATGGTCTTCCAAGACCTGGCACTGTTGTTATTTATTGCGTCATATGTCAGTTTAGCCCATGTTGATTCGTCCCTTTCTTTTTTAGCGAGCCAGATTAATTTCTTCTTACGTGCTATAAGGCTCATTAATTCGGACTGGATGTTCTCAGCTGGGTCGTGAGTACGTAGACTGCGCATTGCCCTGTCGATGTTGGTTTTTAACTCTCTTAATTCGGCAACCTGATGTTGGGAAAGGTGGAGTAAATTGCTTCGTGCCTGATTGCGTGATGCGAACCCGGGATTTTTTGTACTTACAAGTCCTTCTCTTGACTTATTTTCAGACTTGGTTGGGTTGAAGCTGTCAATAAAGTTCTCCCATGCTTTTAGGTGGCTGGTACTTAACTGCTTACTCTCCTCCCATCTTTTTTTCGCGAGGGTCTGGAGTTGTTCTGGATCGCGGGTGTTACATTTAATTCTCCGGTGGTTTGCTGTTATCGTTAAGTTTGTGACCTCCATCGGGTAAGTGGTCGCTGTTCCATAAGCGTCAAGGGTGAACTCTTGAGGCTGGTGGTCACTGTGCTCTTGATTTCCGATCGTAAACCCTTTTATTAAGCCGAACGTTGATAAGGACGTGAAAGTGTAGTCGATTGCGGTATTACATTGGGCTGTGTAAAAAGTGGCAGCCGCTGGACGGTCTCCTGCGAGACGCCCGTTTAATGCAACCAAAGACAAATTCATCAGCTCGGTTAGGAGTCCCCTCGAGATTTTGGATGACTTGCCCCATCTGCAGGCGTCCTAGGTTGGGATGCCCCATGCTGCTTGTCGTTCTGCTGCAGGGCTGTTCGGGTCAATCCCTCCTGTGAGGGACATGTTAAAGTCGCCTGAGACGATAAAATTTGAAGAAGGTTCCACAGTGATAAGGTTTGTCAGTTCAGTTACTAAAGTGTTTACACCGGTTCTTTTATTATGATTACATCATTTGGATGTGGCCTCAGCGCTCGGCTGATGTATGAACTGTTATAAAAGAGTTGCGAGTCTTTAACGGCACATACACAGTCGGCACGCTACATTTTGACCAGGGTCCTGCGTTTAGCTCAAAAGCTAACAAGGAGGCCACAGCCAATCTGGGAGTTGCATTGCGGTATTCTAGTCCATTCCATCCTGAGGGAAAATCGGTAGTAGAGAGAAAAAAATGAGACATAAAGCAATCTTTAACAGCTAGGGTATTAGGCTCGGGTGACGGGTGGGTCAAACATCTAATATGTGTCCAACGTAGTCTTACCAATCTGCCAAGCAGTTCTCTAGGGGGAATCACTTCATATGAAATCCTTTTTGGAACTAGAATGATTGTGCCGGACCTCGATTGTCCCACTTCAGTGGTAGAACAAAAACCCTTTGATATCAAAGACCATTTGGCTGTTTTGCAGGACTTAAATGAAATAAGAAAAAGCCAAAGTAACGTGTTCCTGAAGCCAACGACCAGTGAAGAGAAACCATCCGTCCCAGCATGGCCTGTCTGGATTACAAAGATTGGGGATCTAGTCAGAGAAAATATCGCAGACAAGAAGGAATTTGGGCCTTCTTACAGACAAGCAGTACCTGTCCTAGCCATCCACGGATCAAGACAGTGATACTTCCGCCCCTTGCTGGTAAAAAGGAGAACAGTTTTGTGTCCATCAACCTGGTCAAACCACATCATGTGGCCGATCATAAGTAGTAGGCCAAGTGGACTCCAAAGATGTAGCAGACACCCTAATATAGCTACTATCCAAGAGGTTCAAACTGAGAGACTCATCACCATTGAAGAATCTGAAGTGCGAAATGAAGGACTATGCAACAAAGCCATGGAACTTGTACCTCTTGAGACCCAAAAAACAGTTTGTCAAGGAACACCTGTCGACAATGAAATAGCATCTGACTATTCAAATGTAACAAGTGATCAAGTGGTTCCAGCGATTTCAACGAATCCTGATGCAATCCCTACAATTGCAAAAACAACAGTTGATGGACAGAATGCAGAACAATGTCATACATTCACCCCAGTACAGAGATCTGGGCCTAAATCCATTGTTTTTTTGCACTCCACACCACCCCAGTTCAGACATGGCTATATGCAAATCAGCTTTGACCCTGTGCCTCATGGGAACCGTCCAGCCCGAACTGCCAAGCCATGTCTTTCCTGGACCAGAATCAAGCATACTAGGACCGGTTTCTGGCTATCAGCCGTCTTCAGCCAGGATGACTGACCAGGACTGGTTCCCTGTCAACCAGGCTAGCTGGTTGACAGGGAACTGTCTCCAGCTGAATGCCACTAAAACAGAGGTTATGGTTGTCAGTAGGGGAGCGGAACTTTGGGGTGACCAATGGTGGCCACCCGAGCTGGGACCATCCCCGGTGCCGGTTTTGGAGCTGAAAAATCTGGGTGTGTGGATAGACTTGGGTCTGACCTTTGTAGGGCATACCAAAAGAACAGCGGCTTGCTGCTTTGGTCTGTTGAAAGGCTTAAGACCTGTTCTTAAGTACTTTGATGCCCCCACCAGACAGCTTGTAATCCAGGCCACTGTCACCTCTCGCCTGGATTACGCGAGTTCTCTTCTCGCAGGGGCCAATCAGGCCGAGCTTACTCGACTACAACGGGTACAAAATGCCGCAGCCAGGGCGATTGTCGGCCTTCCCAAATTCTGTTCGGTCGCGAATGTCCTCCGCTCCCTTCACTGGCTCCCAATAAGGAAGCGTATTCTTTTTAAGGTACTCTGCCTCGCTTTTAAGATCCTGAGAGGCATGGGCCCTGAAATTTTGTCTGGCTCGCTTTCCTTTTATGTTCCTACCAGCACTCTCCGCTCCCAGGGCCAGGCCCTGGTCGTAGTTCCCAGATACAGGCTCTGCCGCATGGGCGGCCGTTCCTTTGGTGTAAAGGCGGCATCAGCTTGGAACTCCCTCCCGGTGGAATTGCGCCTGTTAGAGGATCTCATGGCTTTTAGGAAAGCCTTGAAAACATTCTTGTTTTAGTCTTTTTCCTTAGTCTGTGCTATGCACCTAGAGTGGTCCTCCCTGGTTCCCTTTTTAGTTGTGTTATGTTTTTTAGGCACTCTCTTGTCAATGCGCCAGGACGCTCCTTAGCTGGAGTAGCTGTGCGCATAATAAAAACCTATAACATAACATAACATAACATAGCTTGAATCCAGTGGTGTGGAGAGCATGGGACTCATGTCTGAGCATACCAATCAATCCCTCTCGGGGTGAAAAATGCAAAAACAACAGTTGATGGACAGAATGCAGAACAATGTCATACATTCACCACAGTACAGAGATCTGGTCCTAAATCCATCGTTTTTTTGCACTCCACACCACCCGAGTTCAGACATGGCTATATGCAAATCAGCATTGACCCTGTGCCTCATGGGAACTAAATTAAAATCAACATATTGCTGCAAACTAGTGTCTGTCTGATCTACGTCATCAATCCGTATTGTTTGTTTATAGCGATTCATAGAAATGTTTCTAAACAGTTTAAAATCTCGATGATACGAAGCAGGTGCTAGAAAAACAGGGGGCAATAAGAAAGAAACATAACATGTACCAGACCACCCGCAGTCTGTGATATCCATGACTTCTACATACTAGATATGTGTTATGTGAAGCCAGGAAGGTGCTCTCATTCATTCCATCCATATTTAATACAACAACACAATCACTAGTTCCAAATGGAATTCATCCAGTACTTTGTACACAAAGGTCTGCTTTTGTTCGTGTTACAGTAATTACAGATTCATTGCTTGTGGTAGAGTCTCTTGTATGGGTGAAAACATAAGGCGTTGAAGCATTGTCCGGTCGATATTCTTCCCATTCCCATATAGTTCCATTTGCTTGGGGATACCCATGTTCATCTTGGTAACACTCTTTATTCAGACGGAAGAGAAGTCCACCTACTGCAGGTTTTCTGTTCCAAAAGAGAAGAGTATACCAGGCTCGACAAGAACCATTATGCGAAAAAGGAAGTGGAATAAACGGTGTTCCACCTTTCTTCTGATGAGCTGGAAGCATACCACATATCTAGCAATTCGTAGTGTTAGTTGCGTTGTGAGTATGATGGAGCATCTGGACAAACGTATTATTCAAATAGGACTCTCGATGCTTATACTCATGATACGGAAGAGTGAAATGCTGATGCTCTTCCGGAATTGGAGTAGTAGGAACCACAAAAAACTCACGAGCAGGAATCATCATTTCAACAGACCAAGTGATCACTGCTATAATTGTCAAAACAACAAAAACACCTAACTTCCTAAAATCTTTTTCTTAGTAGTTATCGTCACAAAGTCAAATCTTCAAACTAAAAAATAGAAAAAACAAAAATAGTCAATGAGCTCTTTACCCGTGGGTAGATGTTGGTTTCTTCACCACAGATCAAGACAGGTGTCACTACCCTACGCAGGGCTGATCCCCCTCCCTTGTCATATTGGCATTCCGTTTCCACTACCCAGAGCGGTTGCTCAACCAGTCTCGCAAGAAAAAACTATAGATCACTTTCTTGATCTCAAATTGGATCGCGCTGCTCCAGGGGTCATCTGGTCCGGGAAGAACTCCGTAGATCCGTCAGATGATACAGCAGGGCCTTTCTCCGTAGTCAAAATGTCTCGATGATCGGTCAGCACAGCAGGTTCCACCAAGGTCGACAATACCTTCCGACCGTGAGTGCTATCCACCCAGTTTCTTTTGTTTGTAACTCGAACTGCCGTTTTTGCGGCGAGGAGTACTTGTTCTGGTCCACGCCACCTCGGCTCCAGGCTGCTTGACCTCTCGAAAACTTTCACCATAACAAAGTCACCAGGACGGAGTTCATGGCCCTCACCTTGGAATTTATCAGGGAGCGCTTCTCGAACCTGTTGGTGAATGGAAACCAAGCTGTCAGTTAATTGTGCCAAATAGTCATTCATTAAAACACAAGGTACATCATACACAGAACTCGGTTTTGGAACTCCCCAAATGTTCATTGGTCGTCCAAATACCACCTCGTAGGGAGTGAGACCCGTTCTAGAATGTGGTACTGATCTGATAGACAACAATGTCAATGGCTACGCATCTGGCCAAGTCAAATTCATGGAAGCTTGGATTTTCGCAATTTTCAGCTTCAGAGTAGAGATAGCCAGTATTCTCCTGAGGCACAGCCGGGAGCAGCAGCAAGTTTGTGTAATTTAAATGTGAAAAAACAGAAAATTTTCATTTGTTTTAAAAACCCACTCACCTTCCCTGTTGCACGATTACTGTGTGCAGGCACCCTTTTTTGTGTAGAAACGAGCGCTGGGCAGGGCGAAATCGCCGTTCTTGCCACCAGCTGTACTCCTCTCGACCTGACTGGGACACGCCCAATCGAGGCCACGCCCCCTTTTGACAAAAGCTTCAAATACCGCGCTGAACTACAAGCGCTTAGATAGCCAGTATTCTCCTGAGGCACAGCCGGGAGCAGCAGCAAGTTTGTGTATTTTAAATGTGAAAAAACTGAAATTTTTCATTTGTTTTAAAAACCCACTCACCTTCCCTGTTGCACGATTACTGTGTGCAGGCACCCTTTTTTGTGTAGAAACGAGCGCTGGGCAGGGCGAATCGCCGTTCTTGCCACCAGCTGTACTCCTCTCGACCTGACTGAGACACGCCCAATCAAGGCCACGCCCCCTTTTGACAAAAGCTTCAAATACCGCGCTGAACTACAAGCGCTTAGATAGCCAGTATTCTCCTGAGGCACAGCCGGGAGCAGCAGCAAGTTTGTGTATTTTAAATGTGAAAAAACTGAAAATGTTCATTTGTTTTAAAAACCCACTCACCTTTCCTGTTGCACGATTACTGTGTGCAGGCACCCTTTTTTGTGTAGAAACGAGCGCTGGGCAGGGCGAAATCGCCGTTCTTGCCACCAGCTGTACTCCTCTCGACCTGACTGGGACACTCCCAATCAAGGTCACGCCCCCCGCACTGCCACTGCTACAAACATGTGCATGTGCCGGAAGCGCTGCGGACGAGCGCAGCGGGCGCGACGATTGCGCGCCGAAGGCGCGCATAAGGCAAGCTCGTCTGCGCTCGTCCGCGCCGAGTCCGGGCCCTGGCCCACCCCCCCTGCATCCCAGCCATCACAGCGTAGATACTACTCCTCGGCAAACCTCCACGGACTAAGGCCCTCCGCTAGCTTTTGCACCCGGCATATCTTTCAAGCTGAGGAGCTGCCGCATTCCTGCCCCACCTGCTCCGTTCAGCTCAAGCCTAAACCCTGCTCTGTGCCCACACACGATTTTCGTATGTTCCTACTGAATTGCCGTTCTCTGCCTAAGCATTGCGCTGAAATTGCCCTGCTGTTAGAGGAACATACTCCGGATATATTGTTCCTGACAGAAACCTGGCTCACCTCCGAGTTCGACCCCACGATAGTAGATGCTCTCCCGCCTGGCTTCCAAATCACACGGCAAGACCAACCTAAAGGGAGAGGAGGAGGCTTGGCTATCATCTACAAGGTCTCTAATAAAAGAGAGAGGGACCCAAAACCAAAGGGATAGGGTGCCAAGAATCGACTTTATGTCAAAATAGAATTCCCTTTGGGCACATTAGATATGAGGACATCAACTTCACTGTCACACAATCGGACAACAAATATACACATAAGAGAAAAATATTTTTTCCCCAAACCACATAGACTAAGAGCAATGCATAAGCTACAAAATTATGAAATAACGGTAATTTCCAGATAGCACAGTTTATTTATACATAAAATTAATAAAAACAAATTAAGATCACAGTAAAATTGGGAACACAGAAAATATACCAGAAATGAATCAAAACATCAATACATCTAATCAGATTCAAACACAAAATCAGGGAGGTATGCACAATTCCTAAATCAAATATTAATAGTACTATCCCTCTATTTTATTTCAACGCGTTTCGACGGACAGTTGGAATATCGCCGTCTTCATCAGGAAGTATATACTGTATTCCCAAAAGATCTGAAATTACATAAAATATGTCTTAGAAACTACCTAGGACATAATTCAGAACTACACTGTACATCAAGCATTCCGAAATAACAATTTTTGTGCAAACCCGCTATTGCTCTTAACATCATGACCATTTAACCACAATTTATATAATGAGACAAATAACACCAATAAAACATAATGTTGATAACATCATAGACACACACATTTTGATCATCATCTTCATTTCATTATTACATCAGTATATCGTATTATGTTAATGCCTTTTAATTTTTAAATGTAAACTTAATTATGGCATTATTCCTTCGTTCAACCTGGTTCATCTTGGATGCTACCTGGTAGTTTATTGTTACCAGTGTACTATATTTTTTCCCTTATTGAACAGGGGTATATATCTCCCCATCACCTCCATGTTCCACAATGTACCCACTAGATATACAAGGTCACTAACCTCGAATGCCGAGATATTCACTAAAATAAGGAGGTTAGTTGACTCCTATCTGGAACAAGGCTTCCACTTAGTGATAAATACCAGGGAAGCTACTCAGCCACTGCAGGAGAATATAGATAAAAGCCCTCTTATTCCAATACTCACAATTCTAACATAGGACCATACAATTTATCCTAAGCTCGTGAGGCCACTATTATGCAATCGATGTAGTAGGAAAGTACTTACATCAAGAGTAAAAAGACTATGAATACCTTTCCAAGGTAAGACGAATTGTTTATTCAGTAGGTAATCTACCTGTAAGATAAACATATCACTTCAATTATTTTGATATCTTATTTACTTGGAAAGTGCATCCACTAGCAGGGTTCGCTACCGAATACTCACACAGAGTGTATTTGGGATCCAAGGTACTCGCGGTAAAAATCGCAATTCAGCAGCACATAGCCATATATCTGCGACGCAGTTGCAAGAAACACTGAAAAACGAGAGTTGTATTAGCTTAAACCGTGTTTTAATTTTTAAAGTTTCAGCGTGTCTCACGGACTGTTTTTAATCTAGCCAACATTACTTACATCAGTAATATCTTTTCCTGTGTTAGTCTACTAGCTGCATACGTTTTCCGGGCCTTTTTTGGGATTTCAATAGATCCTCAAGCCGCCTCTATGCAACGAAATAAAAAATAAAAAATACAGCCGCACTTATTTTAACAAATCTAATATAGAGGGAGGAGGTGGAAATCCCTTTCCCTACAGGTGCATAAACATACCGTGAATGTATTGCTGCTCGCATACCACGGGTAATCTGCTCGTCTCCGTATGATTAAATAATACACACGTATTCCGGGCCTTTTGTATGGATTTTCAATGAATCCTTAAACCGCCTCTATAGAGCAAAGAT
This sequence comes from Lissotriton helveticus, assembly GCF_964261635.1. Taxonomy (NCBI): domain Eukaryota; kingdom Metazoa; phylum Chordata; class Amphibia; order Caudata; family Salamandridae; genus Lissotriton; species Lissotriton helveticus. Next base: position 1,389,968,338 of record NC_136067.1, read on the forward strand.
AAAAACGCAACCGAACTTGTTTTAATATATGCCCGGTATAAAGCAGCGGTGAGAGTCGCCATTACTAGCCATGCATAAACATACCGTGAAATATGCTGCTGTGCGCGTCCCGCGAGTAACCTGTCGTCTCCGAATGGAAGCTCCGAATCACGCCACTGGCCGGCTTATATTCCAGTTAGCGCGCCATTTCCAATGCTGAGGCCCACTCCCAAAACATAGAGGAAGGACACCCAGTAGTCCAGAACACCATCCGGACTACAGCCTGCATAGACCTAAACATAGGTTCACACTAAGCCGTGCATGTCGCCGAGTATCAAAAAAATGTGAAACTACGGCTCCATGCATTTGTTTTAAATATGTACGTAGCCATTGACGGACAGACCACAATACTCGCGCACGTGTGTCTAAGGGTATAGATTTCTATTTATATCTATAATTATACACACTCCCGCGCTCCTCTTGTAGGGATCTTATGTAGACACGTAATGTAGACACACAAGAGGATAAAGACCCCCATTGTGCCACAGATATATCGATTCTCCTAAAAGCCATCGGCACTTAGTAAAACTAGTGCCTTCAAAAATACTATTTACAGTCAGAGTCCATGATATTACTACAGGACAATGCACACAGTTATTATCTCTGATTTACACATACGGATAAGGAAGGGGCGGATTGCAGAGGCAACCAACTACTTGCCACCAATAATCCTATCCCATTCCTCCCGAGAATTAAGTCCATGTCTAACTGTGTTAAGGAAGGATATATACCACTGTTCTCTGTTTTTACGGGCATTTGTCAAATTTCCACCTCTTTTTCCTATTTTTACCCTCTCCAATATGAACCACTTGAACTCATTTTCACCATGCTGTTTTTCCAAAAAATGGGAAACAATAGGGGCAGTAATCTTTTTTGTTTTAACCGCAGATCTATGTTCCTGGAGACGCGTCCTCACTTCCCTGCCTGTTTCGCCCACATAGCAGAGCCCGCAAGGGCACTCCAGTAAATAAATTACACTCTTGCTTCTGCAGTTATTGTGAGTCTTACATTTGACAGTTTTTTCATTGCAGGTAATTTCAGCTGCCACAATACATTGTTCACAGATGTTACACATCCCACATTTCGTGGTACCTACTACCTTTGTATTGTCTAGTGTTCTCTGAGTGTCCACTGATTCCTCTTTGTAAGTATGCACTAGTTCTGACATTAATGATTACCATAAACATGCAGAAATTCTGAAGAAGAAGTTCAAAGAGAGGGGCTACCCTAAAAAATTGTTATCACACTCATTGAAGAGAGCAAGGTTCTATGACCGGGAAGCCTTGGTACAGAACACTAAGAAAGAAAAAAGCCCGTTAAAAAAGGTAGTGTTTGTGAGTACATTTTCGAATATAAGCAACCAAATTAAGAATGTGGTAAACAAACATTGGCATATTTTGAATCACGAAGAGGAGAATGCCTTAGAAAAACCTCTCTTTGCATTCAAAAAGAATAAAAACCTGCGAGACTTACTAGTGCATACTTACAAAGAGGAATCAGTGGACACTCAGAGAACACTAGACAATACAAAGGTAGTAGGTACCACGAAATGTGGGATGTGTAACATCTGTGAACAATGTATTGTGGCAGCTGAAATTACCTGCAATGAAAAAACTGTCAAATGTAAGACTCACAATAACTGCAGAAGCAAGAGTGTAATTTATTTACTGGAGTGCCCTTGCGGGCTCTGCTATGTGGGCGAAACAGGCAGGGAAGTGAGGATGCGTCTCCAGGAACATAGATCTGCGGTTAAAACAAAAAAGATTACTGCCCCTATTGTTTCCCATTTTTTGGAAAAACAGCATGGTGAAAATGAGTTCAAGTGGTTCATATTGGAGAGGGTAAAAATAGGAAAAAGAGGTGGAAATTTGACAAATGCCCGTAAAAACAGAGAACAGTGGTATATATCCTTCCTTAACACAGTTAGACATGGACTTAATTCTCGGGAGGAATGGGATAGGATTATTGGTGGCAAGTAGTTGGTTGCCTCTGCAATCCGCCCCTTCCTTATCCGTATGTGTAAATCAGAGATAATAACTGTGTGCATTGTCCTGTAGTAATATCATGGACTCTGACTGTAAATAGTATTTTTGAAGGCACTAGTTTTACTAAGTGCCGATGGCTTTTAGGAGAATCGATATATCTGTGGCACAATGGGGGTCTTTATCCTCTTGTGTGTCTACATTACGTGTCTACATAAGATCCCTACAAGAGGAGCGCGGGAGTGTGTATAATTATAGATATAAATAGAAATCTATACCCTTAGACACACGTGCGCGAGTATTGTGGTCTGTCCGTCAATGGCTACGTACATATTTAAAACAAATGCATGGAGCCGTAGTTTCACATTTTTTTGATACTCGGCGACATGCACGGCTTAGTGTGAACCTATGTTTAGGTCTATGCAGGCTGTAGTCCGGATGGTGTTCTGGACTACTGGGTGTCCTTCCTCTATGTTTTGGGAGTGGGCCTCAGCATTGGAAATGGCGCGCTAACTGGAATATAAGCCGGCCAGTGGCGTGATTCGGAGCTTCCATTCGGAGACGACAGGTTACTCGCGGGACGCGCACAGCAGCATATTTCACGGTATGTTTATGCATGGCTAGTAATGGCGACTCTCACCGCTGCTTTATACCGGGCATATATTAAAACAAGTTCGGTTGCGTTTTTATCTTTGCTCTATAGAGGCGGTTTAAGGATTCATTGAAAATCCATACAAAAGGCCCGGAATACGTGTGTATTATTTAATCATACGGAGACGAGCAGATTACCCGTGGTATGCGAGCAGCAATACATTCACGGTATGTTTATGCACCTGTAGGGAAAGGGATTTCCACCTCCTCCCTCTATATTAGATTTGTTAAAATAAGTGCGGCTGTATTTTTTATTTCGTTGCATAGAGGCGGCTTGAGGATCTATTGAAATCCCAAAAAAGGCCCGGAAAACGTATGCAGCTAGTAGACTAACACAGGAAAAGATATTACTGATGTAAGTAATGTTGGCTAGATTAAAAACAGTCCGTGAGACACGCTGAAACTTTAAAAATTAAAACACGGTTTAAGCTAATACAACTCTCGTTTTTCAGTGTTTCTTGCAACTGCGTCGCAGATATATGGCTATGTGCTGCTGAATTGCGATTTTTACCGCGAGTACCTTGGATCCCAAATACACTCTGTGTGAGTATTCGGTAGCGAACCCTGCTAGTGGATGCACTTTCCAAGTAAATAAGATATCAAAATAATTGAAGTGATATGTTTATCTTACAGGTAGATTACCTACTGAATAAACAATTCGTCTTACCTTGGAAAGGTATTCATAGTCTTTTTACTCTTGATGTAAGTACTTTCCTACTACATCGATTGCATAATAGTGGCCTCACGAGCTTAGGATAAATTGTATGGTCCTATGTTAGAATTGTGAGTATTGGAATAAGAGGGCTTTTATCTATATTCTCCTGCAGTGGCTGAGTAGCTTCCCTGGTATTTATCACTAAGTGGAAGCCTTGTTCCAGATAGGAGTCAACTAACCTCCTTATTTTAGTGAATATCTCGGCATTCGAGGTTAGTGACCTTGTATATCTAGTGGGTACATTGTGGAACATGGAGGTGATGGGGAGATATATACCCCTGTTCAATAAGGGAAAAAATATAGTACACTGGTAACAATAAACTACCAGGTAGCATCCAAGATGAACCAGGTTGAACGAAGGAATAATGCCATAATTAAGTTTACATTTAAAAATTAAAAGGCATTAACATAATACGATATACTGATGTAATAATGAAATGAAGATGATGATCAAAATGTGTGTGTCTATGATGTTATCAACATTATGTTTTATTGGTGTTATTTGTCTCATTATATAAATTGTGGTTAAATGGTCATGATGTTAAGAGCAATAGCGGGTTTGCACAAAAATTGTTATTTCGGAATGCTTGATGTACAGTGTAGTTCTGAATTATGTCCTAGGTAGTTTCTAAGACATATTTTATGTAATTTCAGATCTTTTGGGAATACAGTATATACTTCCTGATGAAGACGGCGATATTCCAACTGTCCGTCGAAACGCGTTGAAATAAAATAGAGGGATAGTACTATTAATATTTGATTTAGGAATTGTGCATACCTCCCTGATTTTGTGTTTGAATCTGATTAGATGTATTGATGTTTTGATTCATTTCTGGTATATTTTCTGTGTTCCCAATTTTACTGTGATCTTAATTTGTTTTTATTAATTTTATGTATAAATAAACTGTGCTATCTGGAAATTACCGTTATTTCATAATTTTGTAGCTTATGCATTGCTCTTAGTCTATGTGGTTTGGGGAAAAAATATTTTTCTCTTATGTGTATATTTGTTGTCCGATTGTGTGACAGTGAAGTTGATGTCCTCATATCTAATGTGCCCAAAGGGAATTCTATTTTGACATAAAATATCATCTACAAGGAACAATACCTCTGCCGAGTCACTCCTGAAACCATCTCGGACTGCGAGAGTATGGGTTTCAACATCGAACTCTCACCCAACAGTTGTTTCTCTGGCTCCCTTATTTACCGCCCCCCCGGTCCCCCTAAGCAGTTCCATGAAACACTGCCATCTAGCGTGGCCGATAGAGTTAGTACCTCCTCTAACTTCACCGTGCTAGGTGACTTGAATTTTCATTTTGACTCCCTCTCTGATCATACAGCGGTCACCTTATCAGAGGATTTAGCAGCCCTGCAACTTACCCAACGTGTCACCACCCCCACCCATGACAGAGGCCACTTATTGGACCCAATTTTCACTAACTGCCCCGACCTCATAGTGGACTCAGCCATTCCACTGCCTTGGACAGACCATTTCCTGATCCCCTTCAGGTGGACATCGTTCAAAACACCACCATCCGCCCCCACCACAAGGCTTAGGCGAGCCTGGTCGCACCTTGAGGTTGACAACTGGTCCATCAAACTTGCCAGCTCCCAACCCGGGGACCTAGAGGATCCTGCCCTAGCAAATCAGGCCTATGTCAACTGGATCACTCATACCTTGGACGCCTCCCTCCCTATGAGCAAGTCTGCACTGAAGCGTACCCATAAAACTGCCCCTTGGTATACGCAGGCTCTTAGGGACAAGAAACGTCTTTGTAGAAGGGCGGAAAGATGCTGGCGGTTAGACAACACAGCAGACAATAAAACCCGCTACCGCAAATCTATCGGTGAGTATAAAACCCAAATAAAAGCAGCCCAGGCTACTTATTTCGCCGATAAAATTTTACAGGCCAAGTCTAAACCCAGGGAGATCTTCCAGATCATTAAAAAGTTAACAAACCCGCCCCCTGCACAACATGTCGAGAAATCTGTCACTCAATGCAATAATATTGCTGAGTTTTTTTTACCAGAAAGTAAACACCATTTACTCGGCATTTCCTCCCCAAAAAACCAACTCATCAAATCAATCCAACATCCCCTCAAGCCTCTCCTTCCCCCCCTCTCAACACACCTTGACCCATTTTCCCCCACTGAACCTTACCACCCTTGAACAACTAGCTCGCAGTGTTAAATCGGGATCGCCGGACGATACTGCTCCACCTGACATTGTAATGGCAGCCTCCCGGATTACCCTACCCATCATCAGGGAGCTACTAAATGCATCCATCACCTCCTGTACTGTTCCTACTGTCTGGAAACAAGCGATGGTTAGGTCGCTAATTAAGAAACCTAATCTAGACCCTTCTGATCTGGCCAACTATCGCCCCATTTCCCTGCTCCCATGGGTGAGCAAGGTTTTAGAAAAATACATTAACCAACAGTTAGTGAACTTTCTGGAAGACCATCACATACTAGACCCCACCCAGACGGGTTTCAGACCGAAACACGGGACTGAGACCGCTCTCCTCATGGTTACCGAGGAAGCTAGAAAAATCTTGGATCAGGGAGGATCAGTGGCAGTGATCCTCCTTGATCTAAGTGCGGCGTTTGACACGGTCAGTCATGACACCCTACTTGACCGTCTGTCCTGTGCTGGGATTAAGGATAAAGCCTGGGCATGGTTCAAATCTTTTTTGGAGAACAGATCCTTTAGGGTTTTTGATGGCGAGGCAGTGTCCTCTAGCAGACCTCTAAAGTGTGGAGTTCCTCAGGGCTCTTCTCTAAGCCCGGCTCTCTTCAATCTGTATATGAGACCGCTGGCTGATGTCGTCCGCCCATTTGGAGTTAAGATCATCTCCTATGCGGACGACACGCAGCTGGTGGTCTCACTGGCGCAGGAGGCAGACCGACCTCCGCCAGGCGGGCTTAGAGAATGCCTGGAGGAAGTGAAGACTTGGATGTCTTCATAATCCCTTAATTTGAACGGGGATAAAACAGAGCTGATGCTCCTTGGCCTTTCAGATCGCGGCCTTCCTCCCACCCTGTGGCCCCCCTGTCTAGGCCCCCCACCTCCCCCTAAAAATAACATCAAGAGCCTTGGAGTGTGGCTGGACAGATCTCTGTCCTTCATTGTTCAAGCCACAAAGCTTTCAGCCACCTGCTTCGGCATCATGAGGATGCTAAATAAAATATTCCCCCTCCTTCTCATGGAAGCAAAACAGGTGGCTATACAAGGTCTTATACACTCACGATTTGATTTCAATAACGTACTCTACCTCGGCGCCCCAGAGTACACCCTACGTAGGCTGCAGATTGTACAGAACTGCGCAGCGTGCCTACTGCTCAAAATCCCCCGTAGACACTCAGTGAGGCCTGGACTGACTAGCCTTCACTGGCTACCGGTTCGGCAGAGAGTTCGGTTTAAAGCACTATGCATAGCCCATCAAGCCTTCTGGGACACAGGCCCCAGCATCACCCGCGACCTGGTCACTCATTACACCCCTAACCGCAGTCTCCGTTCCGGCCAGACCTTCATAGCAGTAGTACCAAGAATAAAAAGATCCAGATCTGGCGGAAGGACGTTTGCATACAACGCCTCCAAGATCTGGAATACTCTGCCACTCCATCTCAGAGCCAACCCGAACCTCAATGTGTTTCGTAAACAATTAAAGACCTTTTTGTTTACTGCCGCTTTTCCACCCTCTGCTCATCAGTAGGTTCTGGTTATTCCAGCACTTGGACGCCTCCGGGCAACAATCTGTGCTATATAAATCTGCAAGTTTACAAGTTTACAAGTTTATACCTCTCCACCAATCCTGCCGATTGTGGATGGAACACAGCATGAAATTTCTGCTTGATTCCTAATCCCTTCAGAACATACTTGATAACTTCCCCAACAAAATGAGGTCCGTTATCATTCCATAAAAGTCTGCAAACACCAAATCTCGGGAAGAACTCCTTCAGTAGCACCTTAGCAGTAGTAATAGCAGTATTATCTTTTGTGGGGTATGCCTCAATCCATTTACTGAAGGCACAAACCACCACTAGAACATACTTTAAATTATTACACCGCTCAAGCTGAATGTAGTCCATTTGCAGGACTTCAAAAGGTGCAGTTGGTGTGACAAAACCTCCAGATGGAACTCGTGTCCCTTTCCCAGGATTGTATTGCAAACAAATCAAGCAAGACTGTACTACTCTCTTAGCTGTGCTAGCAATTTCTGGATGCTCCCAAACTTGCGTAAGCATTCTTGTTATTGCAGAAGCTCCAACATGTGCTAGCCCATGTGCCATCTGAACCATAGGTTGTACGAAAGCTATAGGCAGCTTCCATCGGTCCATCTGCTTGTTTCTCCAACAACCTTTGTCATCTAACTCTCCTTCTTTAGACCACTGCTCATGTTCTTTGTTAGAAGCTGTCTTCTGTATCTCTCGCACTTCCTGCCTAGCATCGTGCCATCTTTCAGCTTGTGACTTCACTACATACATAGAAGTGGTATTTCTCTGCATCGCAGTTTCACGTGCTACGTGGTCTACAAAGGCATTTCCCTGTCCAATCTTGTCTGTTACTTTCTTGTGTGCACTGCACTTCACTATGGCTACTTTCTTCGGATATGTAATTGCAGTCAAGAGATTATGCACTAATTCTCCATGCATTATCTGTATTCCGTGAGATGTAAGAAAGCCTCTTTCCTTCGAGAGTAGGCCGAAATCATGCGCTACTCCAAAAGCATAGCGGCTATCCGTGTAAATGTTCACACACAAACCAGCACTGAGCTCACATGCTCGCATCAAAGCTATCAATTCAGCTGCGTGAGACGATTTCTGTGGTATGCGAGCTGTCTCCACTATTGTCTCAAGCGTGATAATTGCATATGCGGCTGAGGTCGTACCATCTGGTAGTTTCAGGCAAGACCCGTCAACCCACAATTCACCATCCATATCTGGAAGGAGCGTATTCTGCAAATCAATGCGACCCTTTGTCTGTTCCTCAGTCTGAAAAATACAATCGTGCGTTTCTTGTGACTGAGGCAGGGTCACCGGATATGGCAACAAAGTGGCTGGATTCAAAGTTGCACATCTCTTCAATGTAATGTGGGGGGCTAGCAATGTCAGTTCGTATCCTGTGAGACGAGCGCTAGTTAAGTGCTGCGTCTTTGTTTGATTCAAAAGGGCATCTACAGCATGTGGTACTAGCACTAACAATTTGTGTGACAAAACTATTCCCTCACTCTGTCGAATTGACACAGCTGTTGCTGTAACTGAGCGAAAACACCCAGGTAATGCTCTAGCAACGGGATCAAGAACTGCTGAGAAATATGCACACGGACGTTGCTTATCGCCGTGTAACTGTACCAACACTGACAATGCACATCCATCTTTCTCATGTACATAAAGTGTGAAAAGCTTCGTGTAATCTGGTGTATCTAACACTGGTGCTGAACAAAGAGCTTGTCGTAACTGTCGAAAAGCACTTTCACATTCCTCTGTCCATGGAAGGGGTTCTGGAGTATCTTTCGTCAAAAGTGCTAACAAAGGCTTAACAATGTGTGAAAATCCCAAAATCCACTGTCTACAAAAGGAAGTAAGACCCAGGAATACACGTACTCCTTTCTGTGTGGTGGGAACTGGCGTATCTAAAATTGCTTGTATGCGATCTGATGTCAATGCACGCCCCTCCTTAGACAAAAGGTGACCTAAGTAGGCTACCTTTGATCTACAATATTGCAGCTTTTTCCGAGAGACTTTGTGATGATGTGAAGCAAGGAAAGAAAGAAAAGATAGAGTACATTTTTCACACTGTTCTGGGGTGTCGGCTGCCAACAAGATGTCATCAACATATTGTATGAGAGCCACACCCTCGGGCAATACAAAAGACTCAAGTTCCCTTTTTAATGCTTGACTGTAAATACTCGGACTCTCAGTATAGCCTTGAGGAACTGTACACAGAAAATGTAGTGGCAGTCGGAGGAACCAAAGTAAGGAGTGTCCTGATGTCGGAAACCATGGGATACTGTGGTACGACAATCTTGTTCACCTCCCTCAAATCAATAATGAACCTGTAGACTCGTGTGTCAGTATCTCTTTTCAGAATCAGGAGAATCGGACTATTGCAAACATTGTATGGAGCTTCCTCAACAACCCAAACTCGGATCAAATCATGCACAATTCGTATGAGTGCTTCTTCTCCTTCCTGTGAAATCCTGTATTATGGCAAACGAGGTAACATAGCTCCCTCCTTGACACTAATCTGAACCGGAGGAATAACCATCTGACCCATATCAGTGTCTGAGGTAGCCCACAGAGATTCAGGAAGTGAGGCTAGTGCAACATCTTCTCTAAAAAGGCAAATCATGTCAAATTCAGAGTAATTATCATTTAAAATGACTCGCACCCCTTCAGGAGAACATCGTATCGTGGTTCTAAAGTACTTCAGCATATCAAGGCCCACAATATTGTCTGGTGTGTTAGGGGAAAGCAAGAACGGACACGGAGCACTGAATTTATCAACATAAAATGGGAGTGGTTGTGACAATGGGCTAAGGGAAGGTGTTCCATCGAAACCTATCAAAGTAATAGTTGTGCCAGACAGGGGAGCCCTCGGAACCAATTGTTTAGACAGAGTGCTACGTGTAGCTCCTGTATCAACCAGAAACCGATCAGTAGAACCCAAAACATGTGCTGTAACATAGGGACCTGTGTGATCTACTGGAACTTCAACTGATTCCTTACCCCATCCTAGGCAATCCTATGCATGAGCAGAATCGTAAAGATCAGGCTGAACATAATCGGACATTTGATATTGATTTCGTCTATTGAAAGTGTTCTGTGTATGCTGTGGGCGTACATTTGTGTCGGGTCGGGCACGATCATTCACATTTCCCCGAGGCTCCGAGGATCCTGAACCATTTCTCCCTTGGCCCCGCCCACGGGCATCCTGCTTTGTACGCAATAATGGGCAATTACGCATCCAATGGCCAAGCTGCTTACAATATGCACATTGGTTGATAGATAAATTCGTACGAGTGTAAGGAATATTGAGAGATGCTCGTCCACCTCTATCATAGTTTCTATCAGGGCCCCTATCGTAACCTCTAGAAGGCAGACCATAAACCTGAGCCAACATAACTTTTGTTTTTAAATCTTTAGATTTCTTGTCCTCATTCCGCTTTGCCTCAGCTTGTTGGCGCTCATAATATTGAGCCATCGTTAAAACAGAGGCCGGAGAGGATGTAGTCCAAGAACTTTCGCTAGCTTTTAAACGGCTGGCTATCCCTGGTAACAGATTCGTAACATATTTATCGACAAACAAATGCCTGCCGGTATCATCTGTTAAAGACTGGCCGCTAAAATCATGAAAAGCTTCCTAAAAGCGTGTAAAGAAATCAGAAACCGATTTATCTGTCTTTTGTTTACACGATGCTAGAACAGTCCAATCAATCTTTTTAGGGGGAATAATCGTTTTGAGTTTAGTCAAAATGGCTACAGGAAGAGCTAATATTAACCAATGCGGTTTTTGGGCGGGCTCTCTGTCCGCATCTAATCGTTCCAAATCTTTCCATTTAGCACCAAAAAAAGCCTGGTCATCGATTTTTCGAACAGTCCTTCACATAGCTGGAGGCAAAATTAGACCGAAAAACAAATCTATATCACATAAGGTCATAGTACAAGAATTTAAAGCGCCTTCGACTTCCTCATAAAAGGCTGCTGGATTTTTACACGGATCAGGCAATGCTGTTTTAAGCGCCATTACATCTGCTCTATTCCAAGGAGAGTACACCCAATTATAAATAAAATATCCTTTAGAATCAACCGAAGTTTTATCGTCACTATCACCCGTTCCTTTAGGAGGAACATACAGGGTGCGGCTTCTCGCATAGGTTTCATGTCAGCTGGTTTTATCTTATCTGTCTCGAAGACGGAGGACTGCGACTCTCCAGGCGGATTGGACTGTGGAACGCTGTCCGCAATCTTTTTCTGCTCCTGCAGGTAGAACACCTCATTTCGAAATTTAATCAGTCGTCTAACCGCGTCGTCTACCTGGGAAAAAAAAAAAGAACCATCACGTAACTGTTTACGATCAATTGCTATATCATCAGGTTCTAAAACTGGAGAGTGTTTTCAAAACTTTTATACAACTTCATCAGCATATGTTGTAAGAAAATATAACTGCTCCCTTTCCGACCAATCCTTCATACTAGCTAAAAGTTCAGGAGCAGAATCAGTTTTACGTAATGCCAAATGAGCAATTTGTCGAAGTTCGACCGAACGCGCAGTAGTCAACATGGATCGAGTGTCCCGCGCTTTTCGTTGGTCCGAACCAGAGTCCTCATCGTCTCCAGACGGAGCGGACGGAATGGCATACGGAGGTGGAGGTCGATCTAATAACAAAAAATCATCTTGTGGTTTATTAAGGACAGGATAGAGAGGCTGACGGACAGGATATTGGCCAGATATCTGCAACCTACGTTCTTTTTCCTCTCGCTCCTGTAATTCTTTCGCTTCTTTCTTTCTCAATTCCAGCGCTTTCTCATACACAGTCTTTCGCTGTTCTTTTTCAATCAACGCTTGCTCACGCTTCTCTTGCTGTCGCACTTCTTTCTCCCACATTCGCATACTTTCAAACATATCACGTCTAGACCGTCGCTCAAACAAACATCGTTCCACATACTCAACCTTTCGCGCATCAAATGACCCATGCAGTGGCCAACGTAACTCAGGATCCTTTTTGGTGTATTTATGCCACAACGTGCTGTACATTATGGCAGAAAGGCCAAACTTTACATACATATCCCTATTAGGCGTCCCCTCGGGGGGAGCCGGCTGCGATTCCTCAAGTCGTAAACTGGTACCCTTACAAAAGCAGCACAACCTTTGAAGTGCGCTAAAAACAGGCATGCCAAAAATAGTACAAAATATACACTATTATACGTAAAGTAGCGCTTAAGGTACTTTCTTAGTACGTTGCGCTGTTTAAACCAAAAGTGGAGTAAAAGTCCTCGCATAACCTGCCTATATGAGTTGCAACACATATATTTCCCACATTCAAATACAAATGCAAATACAAATACCAAAGTAGACAAGTCTATTCCCAAATACAAATATGCCACAGTAAGTGTTCCTAAAACTACCTTACCATACAAGGGCATCCAAAACCTACAACAGGCGCCGCAAAACGGCTCCTACCAATCATAGGCTGTCCAGATTCCAACTGCCAAGTTCTAAATTCGACCAAACGGTCACTGCACGGCAGACCAACAGAAGAGATCTCAGTCGAGGACCGGCGCCGCCTGGATGGTTGGATCGGAAAGAAGGGAAGAACCGCCTCAGGTGCCAAGACTCGGGTCTCCTCTGGCAGCGATCGTGTCCTCAGCGAGGTTCCGAACCTTCGTCTCGACCAATCCTTCGGGCATCCGAGTCGTCGATGAGCCCCACGTGCCGGGCGTCAATTTGTCGTGCAGGCCTTAGCCAGACCTGCTAGTGCAAGGGGTTCGCCCTTCTGTGCACAAAGTCCTCAGACCCCAACGGAAAAAGTTGGCACGGAAACTGGAAATACAAAACATAAACGTTTATTACACCTCATGAGGTGATGCTATAATTCAACCAGTACCCTTCGGTACTGCGAGAAGTAGCACAAAGGGCTACTGAACGCATGATTTATTTATACCCACACAGGGGCTCAAAAGAAGGCGGTACAAAGCATAAGAGCACATTTTATGTCCATATAAGGAAATATCAAGAAGCACAATCGATCAGTGGGAGGAGCTAAAAGTCTTGGGGTCTCGGCTAACACATTCCAATCTAAGGCTAACCATTAACAGATGTGGACCCTAACGGTCAGCGGCAAAACACAGGGATGCTATTAATAGCCTGTTGCAGGGCAGATTCAAAGGCCATGAGCAGAAAGGTAGGACAATGCACATGGTCGACACGAGGCAACATGTGGCAGACAAAATGGCTGCCGTGAATCCAAAATGGATGCCGCTAAATGTCAAGATAATGGCCAAAACTAAGATGTCTTTTGCTATCGCTGTTAAATTACAATAGGGCTGCTGGGGTTTGGAGGGGTAGCCTTTGTTCCAGCTCGGGCCAGCACTCCCTGGTTGCCCAGCCGTGAACTGGCCATGCCAAGAAATGGAGTCTACCCTATCCCAGGATAATGTATGGTCAAACTCCTTAGCCTTCCAGAAGGTGATGTCATGCTCCTTCCACCCCCCCTCCATATTTCTCACTGAAAGTAGTAAACCTGCTCTGGTAACATGCCATTTCTGCCTGCAAGTTCGGGAAGCGTTCTGCTGTAATTGCCATAAACACAGAAAAAGCTCTAATCCAGTTAATCAATGTCTCCTCAACCCTGAATCTTGCCAATAGGCCCCACCATTTGCTTGGCAACATCCAGTCCTTCTGTTTCCTAGCATACTCCATCTCCCTGTTATCAGCTAGAAGGGAAAACATATTGACATACTATCCCTCCCAGATCAGATCCTTCACCTCTTGTGATACGTGTTGGGCAAGATTCTCCCTCCTGGAGGGTATTGTACCTTCCTCAAATACTAGCAATATCACTTCCTTACCACTTTCTGCGACTGGCTTTGTTCCAACAATCTTGTCTTTCGTAGAGTCGCTTGCCGGGCATGGTGCTAGTGGGGTACTAGGCGTGCTTGGCCCCCCGCCACCCTGAGCACACTTGATCCTCGCTACCATTTTTTGGCCCTCTGCAGCGGGGTCCTCTCCCACCTCCTTGGCACCCACTGAAGCAGGTAGCATCCCACCTATCCCTAAACAAGGGAGTACAGCGGCTATCTGCGCAGCCAGCTCTGGAGATACCTGACCAACTACTGGAAGTGCTGAAACTGGTATGGGGGGTACCGTGCCGGGTACGAGAATAGGCGCCGGGTGAGTATTACCGGGACTACCGCTGGAATGCCCTGGGGCACTATGGTTGGTGCAGGTGCCGGCGAGACCGGCGCCGGAGTTACCGGTATACCCGTCGGGATTAAGGGAGTAGGCATGGGAGCAGCTGGAGGTGTAAGCCCTCCCTCAGGGACCACCCCAGGGCGCTTTCCATCCCCCTATGGCTTGGGGACCCGACCGCTACTCCTCTTGGCCCTGACCCGCTTGGGCAACGCATCCAATTCCCCCCTGGGCTGTGGGGGCACTGTTACTCGTTTGGGTCTCCCAGCTGGCCCAGCCTGATTGTCCAACCTCTGTCTGAGCTCTGCCACGCTCTTCCCTGTCTGGTCCACCTTCCCCCATCTCATGTTCATTGCTGTCATCTTGCGCATCATGCCCTGTAGCATGTGCTCCATGCGGGAACGCTTGGCAACATGACCACTAGCCATCCTCTCTTTGCCTAGCAACCGTTAAAAACACCTACACTTAAGCCCAACCTAAGAGCACGTTGTGTTCTTGCACCCCTGCCAGGGCCTGCCTGCCTTTTACCTTTAATTAGTTGGAGGTACACAAGCTGAGCGTAAACACCACGCAACTGTGACCGCGACACACCAGCTAGCCTGGGAGTTGGGCGAGCGCACTCTGACTCACTCTAGCCCGGCGGCCCAACAGAAGCAGTGAAATGCAGGCCTGCCTGTGTCCTCTGCTGTCGCTGTCCACTGCGCCACTCGCCGTTGGTTCAGCCCGCAGAGCCACTCAGTGTTCGCCTACGATGAGAAGAAAGTTACCATACAGTATTGTCACACTACGTAAGAAATTGCCACCTTGCAGCTGTATTCGAGCACCCCTTTCGGACCAAGTTATACCCCTGCAGATGAAAACACAGGGCCCAGTAGTGATGGCAGCTGTTCCGTATGTCCGCCGAAACATGCCTGGAGAATACTGCCCTACACCAGCAAGGTCCCTTTTTGAACCAAGCTTATGCCCGAAACAGTATTACGCCAGTATTAAATTATAGTACTTCTATGTCCTGAAACTGGTTCGTAAAACAATCTCCTCAGCATCAGCAAGCTTTCAAAATTGAGTGAAACTCTTCCACTTCCCTACCTCACTGAAATCCTCACTAAACAGACACACAATTGAAGACAAGGCGAAAGATCTTCTACCTTAGAAGAGAAACCAGAGTATTAGTAATGACCTCCTATACGGTCCCCCATCCAGCTGCTAACCAGGATCGTCCCTGCTTCGCTTCTAAACTAGCTTATCCGTGTGGATGTTTTGGCAGCCTCCTAATCAGGTCACACGCGCTTCCTGCCCGATACTGCTACCACTCCTAAACCAGTAAAGCTTGCAGGGTAAATGCTGCCCCCCCGGTGCACTCTCAAAACAATCCCCCAGCGCGCTCAATTCGCATATGCAAAGCTCTCCCACCTTGGACTCCGCCTCAATGCAAGGCGCGATGCTTTCACTCTAGGCTACCGTCCAGCGGAAGCAGCGATACCAGTCACCCACACGGTGCGATGTTCTCCGACGCTTCCACTCCGCTGCGACTAACCTCCACTCTCTCATGCGGTCCACGGTTCCTCCAAACGCTGCCTGCAATCAAAATTGCCAAATCCTGCGGCTGCTGATGATCGATGGACGACCCACCGCAATTGAGGTGCAAGGACCTGCAAAGATATAAAAACAAATTAACGTGCTCCTCGCCGAGGCACGGCGGCTGCGGATGATGGATGTACGACGCACCGCAATCGAGGTGCAAGGACCTGCCAAGATATAAAAAACAAATTAATGTGCTCCTCTCCGAGGCACGGAGAAAAATCAGTCTGGAGCCTCGATAGCGAGAGGGCAATCCTGGTGGGAGCGCAGGAACAAGAGGACGCCTCCCGCGTTCCCCGGGCCTTTTAACCCCATCTGGCTCCCCTTCTTTTGACTCCAAAAGCAATTAAGTTTGCTTCCCGGTCAAAGCGGGAACCAGCACCAATCGGTGGTGGGGCGCGCCCGCCGCGTCATTACGACGCGACGGAGGGGCACGCCCTACCACCGAGAATGAAAGGTGAGGGGGGAGGGCCGGTGCCACGCCATACGTGCGGGGGGGCGAGCCCCCCCCCTCTCCACGACATCCAGCTCCCGGTATACAGCCCCACGGAGGCCCAGACTCTGTTGGGTGATTTGGGTAGGGAGGGCATCTCCCATATATACCGCACCCTAATCAACAACACTCCCACCTCACTGGACAAATTGAGGGATCAATGGATAGAATGGATGTACCCCCTGGACGAGGTGGACTGGCGTGATGCACTCATGGCACCCAAGACCGTCATCGCCTCCGCCAAATTCAGGCTAATCCAACTATACTATCTTCACGCCGCATACCTCACTCCACTGCGCCTCCATTGAGTGGGCTTACCCTCTGACGAGTCCTACACAAGGTGTGGCCAGGCTGCAGCAGATTTTTTTCATGTGGTCTGGCCTTGTCCTCGGCTTGTGAGATTTTGGGGGGCCATTGAGGAGGAGCTCACAGAGGTCCTGCGTTGGGCAGTTCCCCACAAACCACGTCCCTCGCTATTAGGGATCATGGATGGGCTAGATGGGTCCCGAAATGACAAGACCTTTTTTAACACAGCTATGATCGTAGCTAAGCGCGACATAGCGGCGGCATGGAAATGTCCTGAGCCTCCAGACCTGGGAAAGTGGCGCAAGGGAGTGGACTGGTGTGCGACCCAAGAAAAAGTCCTGTACGCGGCATGAGGATGCCCTAAGAAATATCAGAGGGTGTGGGGTATATGGCTGGGCGCCGTGGAAGAAACTGAGTGATTTGCTAAATCTTCTTGCCAATATACATTCCCTGGGGAGTGGAACTGTGGGTTGCATTGATTTTGAAGATGTAAATGATCATTTACCATCCGTGATTTTGCTGATTTGTTTGTTGGTATGTTTTAAATCCAATAAAAATTTGAGTATCAAAAAAAAAAAATGCTATGAGCCACACTCAAGAAGACATCCACTACAGCATTTGCAGAATCTCCTTTCAAGGTTTGCCCCCAGACATTATTTTAAGCTTCCAACTCTTGAGTTGATCAATTGTGCTTGCTGAAGCCGTTGATCTAGTGATAGCCTAGCACTGCACAGACTGCTCGCCTAATTCTAGTGCCAAATATAGCACTATCTTCACATGCAAATAACGTTGATTCTATCCAGAATCCTGCTGCTTTAAAAAGCGTCCTTTGTATTCAAAGTATCTGGCATGGTTATGGAGCAGAGTGCTGTCCAGTATAAAATGCTTCATCACCTCATAAGGGGCAGTAAGTGCGATAAAAATGCAATTACACTTATAATTACTATCTTCAAAACTGCAGACAAGAGTTAGAAAGGGAGCAGACAGCCAGTATCTCCAGTAATATGTGTTGATAGTTCAAATACTAACGCCATATAATCACGTAAATAGGGCAATGCCCTATCAACATGATGTTGCACATCTTCAGAAAGTATACATTGACGCTTTGAGAATCCTAAGAGAAAACACTATGACACAGAGTTATAAAGCCCAAACCTGGCACGACTGACCATACTAGGCGTGCTATCACGCTGTTTGACGCCCATGCAGCCACGGGGGAGGATAGCCATGATCCTCCTCGATGCGGGAAAAGCCTTTGACAGTGTGGTATGGAAATATCTATGGGGCATACTGGTGGGCAGAGGCTTTGGCCCCAAAGCTATGAGAGCTCTCATGGTAATGTATCAGGATCCCGTGGCTCCAGTCCAAGTAATGGGGGAAAGCTCCGATAAGATCTTAATTAAGGTTCAGAGGATTCTTGGCTGTGTGCAGAATAGCCCAGTTGTGCTCAACGGCTTTGAAAATAAACTGTTGGCAGACGCTGATGATCTGTTGATAATAACTTCTGATCCAGAGCAGGCGATGCCAATTCTGGCTGAAATAGCGAAGGAGTACGGAAGCCGGTTAGGGTATCTATTAAATGAGGGAAAACCCCAAATAATCTGCACTAAAAATATCATTAAGGCAGATATAAGATATGTGGACTCAGCACTTTATCTTGGGGTGAGAGTGAATGCCTCAGTTGATTGGATTATTGCTGATAATTATTTGCCACTTATGAAAATAATAGAGGCAGAATTGAAAAGAATTGATGTGTTACATCTATCTTTGATAGGCAGGGTGAATGTTCTGAAAATGACGATGTTCCCCAAAGTTTTGTACCTTTTTCGTGCAATACCACTTCTCTTAGATGAGGGAATGGTTAAAAATTTTGAATCAATTAGGTTTATTTGGCAGTATGGTAAGGTCAGGCGTTCAATAAAGTATATGTCACTTCCCTGGGAAAGGGGAGGGCTGGCAATGCCGAATCTTAGGCTTTATCATTGGACATGCCTTCTGACTCAAATGACAACCAATTTTCAACCAGGTGCTAACATGGTTATCTCACCAGGGGGTAATCAGCGCCCACCCTCCATATATGAGCTGTTATTGGGGAGGAAGGCTACGGGTTTACTGCTGCACGAAGTTGAGCGCCGTTACTATAGGAAAGCACGGTATAAGGTTCTGGAAGGGGCTTGGGGGTTTGGAAAAAGGCGCAAAAGATTCTGGATATCCCAAAAATTAATGCCTACCTCCATTTATGGAATTCTAGCCTTTTCCCTCAACTTGGGATTGATAGGAATAGTCGAATTTGGGAGGAGCTCCGAATTAAGACTTTAGGGGACAGTATGGAAGGGGATTTCATCCTGAGGTTCGAAACTATTCAACAGAAGTACGGTATTCCCTCCAACCAATGGTTTAAATATGATCAGATTTTTCAAATATTATCGGCTATTAGACCCTGGTTATCTTTGGGAACAAGCAATACAATTATGGAATACCTACTAAAAGGGGGTAAAAAGATTAAATGTCTGTTGTTAGGCACCCAGGACGATCTGGAACAAACCAAGTCTTCTTTGGCAGCGAAATTAGGGGACCCAGATGTCGACCTCGACAAAGCCCTACTTTTAAATAGGAATCTATTTCGGTCTTCTAACCTGCGGGCACAGCATTATAAAACATTATTTAATCTATACTACACCCTAGCAAAGCTGTTTGCTTGGAGCGTAAGAGAAGATGATAGATGCCCTAGGTGCAATGATGGTCCAGAGGATTTACTGCACATGTTTTATCACTGTGAGAAACTAAACCTAATCCGCAGGGAAATCATGAAATTTTGGGAGGGGCTGCTAGATGTTAAGATCAATCTATCCCCTACCCTGATGATACTAGGTACCGATTGTGAGTTGGGGCTGGCAAAAGAAGCAGAAGCTCTGGTATTCATTTAGGTCGCGGTGCTCCGGATTCTTATCTTCGCTGGCTGGAAGGACACTACAGCTCCGTCCTTCCAAATGTGTCTCACCAGATTTTTGGGAATGCACAATATAGAATCCTGTTTGTATAACCATAAGGGTAAAAAATAACGGGAAACGGGTATGAATATCTGGGCACCACTTAAAAGTTGGAGGGATTCCAGATTATTAATTGTTAATCATGTTATTGCTCATGTACTAATCTAGGAAGTGAATAGACTTTTATAGCTGTGGTTGTGCCAAATCTTTTATAGTTTTTGTATATACTTGTCAGGTGTTTTATCTCTTTCTATCCCCCCTTGTAAAATTGATTCTATGCTATGTATTTGTTCACCATTTGATCCGGGTTTTATATGTCATAAATAAAAAAAATTAAAAAGACTCAGAGTTATAAAGACAGAATACAGCATGAAAACAAAAGAATGTCAACAGATAGGTACTCTATCAAGTTGCACTGTCATAGTTACTGGCAAACAAACTGTACCACTGCAACCTGCTGTCTTGACAGCCTGCGGAGGGAGTGCGGGGTCCTGGAAAACCTGGCGGCATAAAATGTATTTCTTCTGTGTTTACAGCCAGAGGTAGAAGTGGGCGGGAACGGAAGGGCACGGCGTGCCCCTACTTCTAAAAATTATTTCAGTCCGTTCCCCTACTGCTTACTTTCAAAAAAGCATCCTGGGACGGCAAGAATAGTCCTACTTTTTTCATTAGATTCCAGGGGCTGCTCGCCCTTCTCTGTGAACTCCAGAGGCTGCAGCAGCCCCCGCCCCCCCTGAACTCGCACAGACAGAGAGCAAGCCCATTGTCATTCCGATTGAGGCTGATTACCCCCTTTCGAATGACAATGCGCCCGCCCTCTGCCTTTAGCATATCAAGTGCCAGTGAGATCGGCGTTGGTGATTACAGAGGAGCTTTCCCCAGACAGAGTGCATGGGGAACTTGACACCTTGTGTAATTTGTTAATGTTGTACACAGAGTGAATTGGACAGGAGCAGTGACCGGACAGAAGAGGCGACAGGAGCGATAGGAAAGCAGAGGTACTAGGGCAGGAGAGGTGACCGGGCAGGAGAAGTAACAGATAGGAGAAGTGACGGGGCAGGAGAGTTGACTTGTCAGGAGCAGTGACGGGACTGGAGAGGTGACAGGAAAGGAGAGGTGACGGGGCAGGAGAAGTGATGGGGCAGGAGAAGTGAAGGGGCAGGACCGGCGATTAGGCATAGGCAGGAGCAGTAACCGGCAGGAGCAGTGAACGGATAGGGGCAGTGAACGGATAAGAGCAGTGAACGGGATAGGAGAAGTGATGGGACAGGAGCGGTGATTGGACAGGAGTGCTGACCGGACAGGAGCAGTAAACGGGCAGGAGCATTGAAGGCGAGGCAGGAAAAGTGAAGGGTCAGGAGCAGTGACGGGGCAGGAGAGGCAACAGGAAAGGAGAGGTGACTGGGCAGGAGAAGTGATGGGGCAGGAGAAGTGAAGGGGCAGGACCGGCGATTAGGCATAGGCAGGAGCAGTAACCGGCAGGAGCAGTGAACGGATAGGGGCAGTGAACAGATAAGAGCAGTGAACGGGGCAGGAGAAGTGATGGGACATGAGCGGTGATCGGGCAGGAGTGCTAACCGGACAGGAGCAGTGAACGGGCAGGAGCAGTGAACGGGCAGGAGCGGTGATGGGGCAGGAAAAGTGACGGGGCAGGAAAAGTGATGGGTAGGAAATGTGACGAGGCAGGAAAAGTGACGGGTCAGGAGCAGTGACGGGGCAGGAGAGGCAAGAGGAAAGGAGAGGTGACTGGGCAGTAGAGGTAACTGGACAGGAGAGGTGACCGGGAAGGAGAAGTGACGGGCAGGAGATGTGACAGGGCAGGAGAGGTGACAGGGCAGGAGAGGTGACAGGGCAGGAGAGGTGACAGGGCAGGAGAGGTGACGGGGCAGGAGAGGTGACGGGGCAGGAGAGGTGACGGGGCAGGAGAGGTGACGGGGCAGGAGAAGTGACGAAGCAGTGGGGCAGGAGCAGTGATTGGGCATGAGCAGGAGTGGTAACCGGGCAGGAGCAGTGAATGGGGTAGGAGCAGTGAATTGGGCAGAAGCAGTGAATGAGGCAGGAGCAGTGAACGGGGCAAAAGTGACGGTGCAGGAAAAGTGAAGGTGCAGGAAAAGTGATGGGACAGGAGAAGTGACGGGACAGGAGAAGGAGAAATGACAGGACAGGAGAAGGAGAAATGACGGGACAGG
The DNA here is from genome assembly GCF_964261635.1 of Lissotriton helveticus. Lineage (NCBI taxonomy): Eukaryota > Metazoa > Chordata > Amphibia > Caudata > Salamandridae > Lissotriton > Lissotriton helveticus. The sequence goes on from NC_136067.1 coordinate 1,389,990,195, forward strand.
AGAAGTGACTGGGACAGGAGAAGTGCCTCGGTCAGGAGAAGTGACGGGGAAGGAGGCAATCGGGCAGGAGAAGTGACCGGGCAGGTGAAGTGACCGGGCAGGAGAAGTGACGGGCAGGTGACGTGACGGGCAGGTGACGTGACAGGGCAGGAGAGGAGAGGTGACCGGGCAGGAGAAGTGACGGGCAGGTGACATGGCGGGGCAGGAGATGTGACGGGGCAAGAGTGGTGATGGGGCAGGAGAGGTGACGGGGCAGAAGCAGTGATTATGCATGAGCAGGAGCAGTGAACGGACTGGAGCGGTGAACGGACAGGAGCGGTGAAGGGGGCAGGAGCGGTGAACAGTGCAGGAACGGTGAACGGGACAGGAGCGGTGAACGGGGCAGGAGCGGTGAACAGGGCAGGAGCGGTGAACTGGGCAGGAGCGGTGAAAAGGGCAGGAGCGGTGAAAAGGGCAGGAGCGGTGAACAGGGCAGGAGCGGTGAACAGGGCAGGAGCGTTGAACAGAACAGGAGCTGTGAACAGGGCAGGAGAGGTGACTTGGCAGGAGAGGTGACGGGGCAGGAGAGGTGACGGGGCAGGAGAAGTGACGAAGCAGTAGAAGTAGTGGGGCAGGAGCGGTGATTGGGCATGAGCAGGAGTGGTAACCGGGCAGGAGCAGTGAATGGGGTAGGAGCAGTGAATTGGGCAGAAGCAGTGAATGGGGCAGGAGCAGTGAACGGGGCAAAAGTGACGGTGCAGGAAAAGTGAAGGTGCAGGAAAAGTGATGGGACAGGAGAAGTGACGGGACAGGAGAAGGAGAAATTACGGGACAGGAGAAGGAGAAATGACGGGACAGGAGAAGTGACTGGGACAGGAGAAGTGACGGGGAAGGAGAGGCAACAGGGCAGGAGAGGCAACCGGGCAGGAGAGGCAATCGGGCAGGAGAAGTGACCGGCAGGAGAAGTGACGGGCAGGAGAAGTGACGGGCAGGTGACGTGACAGGGCAGGAGAGGAGAGGTGACCGGGCAGGAGAAGTGACGGGCAGGTGACATGACGGGGCAGGAGATGTGACGGGGCAAGAGTGGTGATGGGGCAGGAGAGGTGACGGGGCCGAAGCAGTGATTAGGCATGAGCAGGAGCAGTGAACGGACAGGAGCGGTGAACGGACAGGAGCGGTGAACGGGGCAGGAACGGTGAACGGGACAGGAACGGTGAATGGGGCAGGAGCGGTGAACTGGGCAGGAGCGGTGAAAAGGGCAGGAGCGGTGAACAGGGCAGGTGCGTTGAACAGTGCAGGAATGGTGAACGGGACAGGAGCGGTGAACGGGGCAGGAGCAGTGAACAGGGCAGGAGCGGTGAACTGGGCAGGAGCGGTGAAAAGGGCAGGAGCGGTGAACAGGGCAGGAGCGGTGAACAGGGCAGGAACGTTGAACAGAACAGGAGCTGTGAACAGGGCAGGAGAGGTGACTTGGCAGGAGAGGTGACGGGGCAGGAGAGGTGACGGGGCAGGAGAAGTGACGAAGCAGTAGAAGTAGTGGGGCAGGAGCGGTGATTGGGCATGAGCAGGAGTGGTAACCGGGCAGGAGCAGTGAATGGGGTAGGAGCAGTGAATTGGGCAGAAGCAGTGAATGGGGCAGGAGCAGTGAACGGGGCAAAAGTGACGGTGCAGGAAAAGTGAAGGTGCAGGAAAAGTGATGGGACAGGAGAAGTGACGGGACAGGAGAAGGAGAAATTACGGGACAGGAGAAGGAGAAATGACGGGACAGGAGAAGTGACTGGGACAGGAGAAGTGACTGGGACAGGAGAAGTAACTGGGACAGGAGAAGTGCCTCGGTCAGGAGAAGTGACGGGGAAGGAGAGGCAACAGGGCAGGAGAGGCAACCGGGCAGGAGAGGCAATCGGGCAGGAGAAGTGACCGGGCAGGAGAAGTGACGGGCAGGAGAAGTGACGGGCAGGTGACGTGACAGGGCAGGAGAGGAGAGGTGACCGGGCAGGAGAAGTGACGGGCAGGTGACATGACGGGGCAGGAGATGTGACGGGGCAAGAGTGGTGATGGGGCAGGAGAGGTGACGGGGCCGAAGCAGTGATTAGGCATGAGCAGGAGCAGTGAACAGACAGGAGCGGTGAACGGACAGGAGCGGTGAACGGGGCAGGAACGGTGAACGGGACAGGAACGGTGAACGGGGCAGGAGCGGTGAACTGGGCAGGAGCGGTGAAAAGGGCAGGAGCGGTGAACAGGGCAGGTGCGTTGAACAGGGCAGGAGCGGTGAACAGGGCAGGAGCGGTGAACAGGGCAGGAGCGGTGAACAGGGCAGGAGCAGTGAACAGAGCAGGAGAAGTGACGGGCAGGAGAATTCACAGGCCAGGAGAAGGGAGGGGGGAGGGGAATTGATGAAGCAGGAGTGTTGATCGAGCATGAGCAGGAGTACTGACTGGACATGAGCAGTGAAAAGGCAGGAGCAGGCGTTTCCCAGGGCAACTTGAAGGGTAGAGTGCCAGTTTAGTTTGGTGGGACCGGTTTTGTACAAGTGCAGGAGTTTTAAAAACACTGCAAAGTTCTTTGTATATTCAGCAGGTTTTGGTCAACAATACAAGTGCCAAGGTAACTTTGGTGATCAATGTACCTGCTGGAGAGAGCCGGGAGCATGTTTTGCCTAGTGGCTGTTTTACTCATCTAAGGTAGTGCAGAGGGGTAATATGCCTGCTGCAAAGAACATGTACCTTGCATATCAAAGAGCAATATGCTATGTGCAAGGTTCAGTGGGTACTGCTTTGTGTTCACTTCCCGAATGAAAGGACACTTGAATACATATGGCCTGGCAGTTCGGGCTGGACTGTTCCCATTGGGCACAGAATCTAGACTGATTTGCATATGGCTGGGTCCAAACTGGATTGGTGTGGTGAGCAAAAAACAATGGATTTAAGCCCAGATCTCTGAACTGAGGTGAATGTATGACATTGTTCTGCATGCTGTCCATCAATTGTTCTTTTTGCGTTTGTCACCCGAGTGGGGCAGGAGCGGTGATTAGGCATGAGCAGGAGTGGTAACCGGGCAGGAGCAGTGAATAGGGCAGGAGCAGTGAATGGGGCAGGAGCAGTGAATGGGTCAGAAGTGACGGTGCAGGAAAAGTGAAGGTGCAGGAAAAGTGACGGGACAGGAGAAGTGACGGGACAGGAGAAGTGACGGGACAGGAGGAGGAAAAATGACGGGACAGGAGAAGTGACTGGGACAGGAGAAGTGACTCGGACAGGAGAAGTGACGGGGAAGGAGAGGCAACAGGGCAGGAGAGGCAACCAGGCAGGAGAGGCAACCGGGCAGGAGAAGTGACCGGGCAGGAGAAGTGACCGGGCAGGAGAAGTGACCAGCAGGTGACATGACAGGGCAGGAGAGGAGAGGTGACCGGGCAGGAGAAGTGACCGGGCAGGAGAAGTGACGGGGCAGGAGAGGTGACGGGGCAGGAGAGGTGACGGGGCAGGAGTGGTGATGGGGCAGGAGTGGTGACGGGGCAGAAGCAGTGATTAGGAATGAGCAGGAGCAGTGAACGGACAGGAGCGGTGAACGGACAGGAGCGGAGAACGGGGCAAGAGCGGTGAACAGGGCAGGAGCAGTGTACGGGACAGGAGCAGTGAACGGGGCAGGAGCAGTGAACAGGGCAGGAGCGGCTAACTGGGCAGGAGCGGTGAAAAGGGCAGGAGCGGTGAACAGGGCAGGAGCATTGAACAGGGCAAGAGCAGTGAACAGGACAGGAGCAGTGAACAGGGCAGGAGAAGTGACGGGCAGGAGAATTGACAGGCCAGACTGATTTGCATATAGCCATGTCTGAACTGGGGTGGCAGAGTGGGCTAAAGAACGGTGATGGATTAAACCCAGATCTTTTGACTGGGTGTGAGTGTTTGATTGGTTCAGATGCTCCGTCCATTACCACCCCCTTTTGTACTGCTTTTTGGCCGCCTTAAGTGTGGCATGGTATGCTCAGACGTGAGTCCCTTGCTCACTTTGCCACTGGATTCCAGCAAGCCGGGCTGAAGACGGCTGTAATGCCAGAAACCGGTCCCCGTAAGTTTGTTTCCAGTCCAGGGAAGGCATGGCTTTTCTGGTTCGGGTTGGACTGTTCCCATGAGGCACATGGTCAGACTGATTTGCATATAGCCATGTCTGAACTGGGGTGGCAGAGTGGGCTAAAGAACGGTGATGGATCAAACCCAGATCTTTTGGCTGGGTGTGAGTGTTTGATTGGTTCAGATGCTCCGTCCATTACCACCCCCTTTTGTACCGCTTTTTGGCCGCCATAAGTGTGGCAGGGTATGCTCAGACGTGAGTCCCTTGCTCACTTTGCCACTGGATTCAAGCAAGCCGGGCTGAAGACGGCTGTAATGCCAGAAACTGGTCCCCGTATGCTTGTTTCCGGTCCAGGGAAGGCATGGCTTGGCGGTTCGGGCTGGACTGTTCCCATGAGGCACAGGGTCAGACTGATTTGCATATAGCCATGTCTGAACTGGGGTGGCAGAGTGGGCTAAAGAACGGTGATGGATTAAACCCAGATCTTTTGACTGGGTGTGAGTGTTTGATTGGTTCAGATGCTCCGTCCATTACCACCCCCTTTTGTACCGCTTTTTGGCCGCCATAAGTGTGGCAGGGTATTCTCAGACGTGAGTCCCTTGCTCACTTTGCCACTGGATTCAAGCAAGCCGGGCTGAAGACGGCTGTAATGCCAGAAACCGGTCCCCGTAAGCTTGTTTCTGGTCCAGGGAAGGCATGGCTTGGCGGTTCGGGCTGGACTGTTCCCATGAGGCACAGGATCAGACTGATTTGCATATAGCCATGTCTGAACTGGGGTGGCAGAGTGGGCTAAAGAACGGTGATGGATTAAACCCAGATCTTTTGATTGGGTGTGAGTGTTTGATTGGTTGGGATGCTCCGTCCATTACCACCCCCTTTTGTACCGCTTTTTGGCCACCATAAGTGTGGCAGGGTATGCTCAGACATCAGTCCCTTGCTCACTTTGCCACTGGATTCAAGCAAGCTGGGCTGAAGACGGCTGTAATGCCAGAAAACGGTCCCCGGAAGCTTGTTTCCGGTCCAGGGAAGGCATGGCTTGGCGGTTCGGGCTGGACTGTTCCCATGAGGCACAGGGTCAGACTGATTTGCATATAGCCATGTCTGAACTGGGGTGGCAGAGTGGGCTAAAGAACGGTGATGGATTAAACCCAGATCTTTTGACTGGGTGTGAGTGTTTGATTGGTTCAGATGCTCCGTCCATTACCACCCCCTTTTGTAGCGCATCAAGGGGGTGAGCAGCAAACACAACAAGCTTTTTGGGAGGCTGTCCCAAAAAGTTCCAGAGGCAGAGAAGCGCAAATTGTGGCTGCGCATTAAAGACAGAGTCAATGCTGTAGGAGTCACCCACCGCAGCATTGTCAATTTAAAGAAGAGGTGGTATGACCTCAGGAAGAGGGCAAAGGAGAGGATTGCCGAAAGGGTGAGGGATGTAGCTGGCACAGGAGGGGGAACATCCAATGTGACTGCAAACACTGCCCTTGAGGACCTCATTGAGGCAACAATTGAGCCAGAAGCTGTTGTGGGGGTCACTCAATTGGATACATCTGGCGCAGCAGCAGGAGGAGAAGGTAAGATGCATGCCCACGCAGATATGCAGCGTGTTGTCCACCCATGCCCATCCCCCCAGGCCAATCATAGTGCATATGTAGCTGCGCCTAATGCATATTCCCTCACCAGAGTAGTGCATCATGGGAGTTGTAGTCATATCATGAATGAGTGCATGTCTGACCCCTGATGTAATAGAAATGAAACCAGCTGCACATGGCCATATGTCAGTGCAAAATCTCCTTTATGTAGGTTAAATCATGCAACATTGATACATCATGGCAAAATAATAACTATGCACCGTTTCACATACAGATGCATCACCCCTCGACTCAGATGACAGCGGACGTCTCGTCATCTCAGAGACACCAGTGGTGACAGATGTTGAGACCCCGCAGGAACCTGAACCCACAACACCACCATCACCACCACCACCACGGCGGACATCACCACCACCACCACCACCACGGCGGACATCACCACCACCACCATGGTGGACATCAACACCACCACCACCGCGGCCAACTACACAGAGCCGCAGGGAAAATGTCCCCTCCCTGCAGTTGATGGATTCAGAGCAGAGGCCAGCTGACACAATTGTCTCACGACAGACAGTCGTTGGTCCAACCACCCAAGCAGCAGCACGTGTCCGGGTCAGGCAGCGGGCCAGGCCCCTAGGTAGAGCTGTTGAGAGAGCAGATGATCCAGCACACGGATATGGAGTGGTGGAGATACGGATGCTGCGTGTCCAGCGCCTGCAGGGGAGACACATGGGTGCTATGAAGATCAACATTGTGAAACTGACAAACAAAATAGGCACCATGACAGACGCAATGCGCGAGACGACCACAGACGTTGCTGAGGGCAACAGAGACATAAAACTGTGCCTGCAGGAACTCACACGTGCTGTAATTGCAGGACAACAGAGCGAGCGCCGTAGGCATTGCCAGAACATGGTCCGTACCATTGCCACCAATAGAGCCATCACTAAGCTGTGCAACAGCACAGCTGTGCTGTCGCCCAGATCTGTGTCCCTGCAGGTCGATTTGGGCCATTATTGTGGGGATGTCGCAAAGTCCCTGGAGAGAGTGACCACTGCAGTGGAGCATCTGCAGTCTGGGACTTTCAGTGCCAGCAGTTTGGGAGGGGAGGAGGGGAGTGAGGCTGCCTCAAGCGTGAGCAGTGCCTCTGTTCCGGAGGCCAGCGAAAGGAGGCGCAGTGCAAGCAGCACCACAGCCACAGAATCACATCGCGGAGATGTGGCCGAGTCACGGCACAGGAGGCTGGGGGTATGGGGCAGGCGCAAATAGCCAAGATCCAATGGCTCCCTGGCCATGGTGACGTAACCATGGGCCAACAGTACAGCAACATGTTACACCCGTGATGACAACGGACATGTTTTGATTCGTTTATTTGATTCTGCGTCATGTTGGCGTCTCATACATATGCACCTGACAGGTACTCATGTGCATTAAACAATAGCAAACATAAACATGTTGTGTTGGCTCTTTCATACCTGTCTCAGAAGTGATGTCTTGTGATGTATGTCCGCCTCCTTTGTCCCTCAGCTGTATTTGGCACGTGTGCCTGTTGGTGTTGGGGGGGGTTGCCGTGCCCATAAGTCATCCTCTCCGACCACCTCTATTGGTATCCCCCTTTGTGTGGCAATGTTGTGCAGCATGGCGTAGACTGCTATTATCCGGCAGCAGGTAACTGGTTCATACTGCAAGGCACCTCCTGTCTTGTGTAGTATCGGAAGCGACTCTTGAGGATGCCAAAGGTTCGCTCTACCACATTCCTGGTGCTGATATGTGCTGTATTGTACCACTGCTCCTGAGGTGTTGCAGGGTTGAGGTAGGGAGTGAGTAGATAATCACGCAAGGCGTAGGCGCTGTCACCTGCAGGGAGGGGAGCAAAAGGTTAGTTGCATGGATACATTTACATATGTGAGGATGGTGTTCCTTTGGAGGCATTTGTATGTACCGAGTAGGTGACCCTCTCCAAATTCCCCGTTGATCAGGCGCCTGTGGATGCCACTGTGTCTGAATATGTATGCGTCGTGGGTGATTCCTGGGAATTGTGATACGATGTCCGTAATGATGTGCTTGGCATTGCACACAACCTGGACGTTGATGGAATGGTATGACTTCCGGTTGTGGTAGATGTACTCGTTGGCTGACGGGGGACAGATGGGGACATGGGTGCAGTCCACGCACCCTATCACATGGGGGAATTGTGCCACCTGGTAGAACTCCTGTTTGATGCGGTTCAACTGCTGTGGGGTTGTGGGGAAGGTGATGTGGTGATGTATCAATGTCAGCATGGCATCTAGGAAATTGTGGAAGAAGCGTGATAGTGCGCTTTGCAACATGCCTCCAGCTTCTGCTATGACCCCCTGGTAGCTTCCTGACGCCAGCATGTGCAGGCTGCATAGGACCTGGACATGGGCTGGGATGGCATTGGTCCTACGGGTCTGTTGCTGCAGCAGTGGTTCAAGGTCGGCAATGAGGCGCATGATCATGGCAATGGTGAGCCTGTACTTGTCATAGATCTGTTCCTCTGTCTGGTCCAGCAATGTGATACGCACCCTGAAGACTCTGTCCTGGATCATCCTCCTGCGCTGTGCAAGGGCATTGATTCTCCTCCTCCTAACAAGCACGTAGGGGGCAGCCATTTTGGAAGACCTACAGGGTCTCCAGAGGCATATTTGAAGGGTTTCTGAATGGCTGCACCTGTGTTGGAAATATATTTTTTTTCCTACCTTCCAATAACTTTACCTTCAGTTTATGATTTCCCTTATTTTGCTCATGCAAAATAGCGATTTTGACCATTTTCGGTATTTGCGAGTTATGATGCATTTCGTAGCGAATCTTTATTAGCGATTCGGTATTTCCGGAGGCTGGTTTTCTTTCTCGGTATTACCGATTCACTATTATGCGATTCGGTATTTTACCGTTTGATGCATTGCATTTCCAGGTTTTGCGTTCGGTATCGGCCTGTTTTACCGATTCACAATTTTACCGGGAGGTATTTTGCTTGATTCATCTGCCAGAATGAGAGTAAAAGCATTAAGGTAAAATGTTGTTCCTGCTTATATTTCACACGCTTTACATAAACCTGTTTTCCCTATGAGTGTTTGCTTTTTCCTGAATTAGACCTCAAATAAACATGTTTATCCATTGTTTTAATTAAATAACATTATAAGCTGTAACTGGTCAGTGAAATGCTAAACACCTTACTAAAAATTGGAATGTTTTGCTATTTCTAGCCACACCCCTGACTCCGCCCACTGATTCAATCCACGGTTATTCCCGCCCCCTGTTTCTCCACCCACAGTTCCCCTACTTTTTTTGTCCCCACTTCACCACTGTTTACAGCGCTTAGGAACAATGAGCATCTCAAGTCACATGTCGTCTTTTCCCTGCGGGCGTAGCTGTGACTTCTAATCCTGGTGGCAGCTGACAGGAAACTAGTGACAGCTCTGGAGCATCGTCTGAACACTTACAGGTGCGGCTCGCGCACAGAGCAGTGGTAGCGTTGAGGGGGTAGTGCGGAGTTGGTGCGGTCCAGCCAGCCAATATTTAACTACCTGTGGAGCTACTGCCAGAGGTGTTTCCGCTCGCCTCACCGTGTTGGCTCCCCGCGGCTGACGTGGCTCCTCTGAGGGCATCATGCTGACGTTAAGTGAGAAGCGGGTCCTCTCCGCTACGCAAGAGGCGCGCGGAGAGGATGGCGACGCAGAAACGCTGCTGCCCGAACTGGACGAGGACACTGTAATCGACAAGGCTACGGCGGGCAGGGAGAGGCTGGTCAGCCGGAGACGGCGCAATGCAGAGCGATGGTGTCTGACCGCAGTCATGTGTGCAGTCTATATTGGACTGGTAAGAGTCGTGTAAGCAGTGGCGGCCGGTGACTTTTCAAAGTGGTAGCTGGTAGGGCGTAAAAGTTGGGAGTGAGTTTGAAGTAGAGAGTGAGGTGAGCTCAACTGACTTAAGGGGGGTCGGAGGGGTTCCTCTCTCCCCCCGAGAACATGTTGAAAGAACAAAAGGTACAATCGTGCATTTTAAAAGCTAATTTTGTTTAAAAAAAAATGTTAAACTGGAATAAGAATATAGGGTGCACGTGACAGTTCTTTTACCTCGTAGTTCACTAGTGGCCTTTTTGTAAAGGGCAGTCAGACTGAATACTTCTAGCAAGTTCATGTTTTAAAAAATGTTCACTTTTAATGAATGCTACTCGATGCAGTGATATGAACACTGGATTCCTCATGATTCTTCATGTTAAAAATGCTTTTTTTAATTTGAAGAGACTACGACATACCGTGCACTGTTTATATTGATTTGCATTGTATTGTAATTGGCTTTTTATGGCGTTTGCTCCCCTGATGAGGCTTTGAAGAGCGTTGCAGCTTCACACAGAATACACACACACGTGTAAAAGTCTATGGGTCAGAGGTTTTCGATGGGCAGATTTGTTTTAGAGCTATGATGATTAATGTGCAACGTTTTTCCCGGAAACATTAAGAAACTTAAGACAAAACATCGCACAACCGATATCTATCAGAGTTGGTATAAGGCGATTACTTTCACAAATATTTAGCGGAGTTAGCATATTTAACAGACTAACCTGTATCATGCAGTTTGCATGCATCTCTTCAATGGCAGTTTTTAGCTCACTGGGCCAGATTACGATTGTAACATGAACTGCACGGTAACTAAAGGATCTCTGTGACGAAAGGAGTATCCCACAAACTCTATGCACAAAAATAATATTCTGCCATCCGCATTGTACATGTTCTTTGCAGCAGGAATATTAACCCGCTGCGCTACCTTAGAATAGTCAAAACTGCTACAAGACAAAACTCCGACCTCTCTCCGGCAGGTACATCAATCACCAGAGTTATTTTGGCACGGTTATTGTTGCCTTAAAACTGTTGGCTTTACAAGCAACTCTGTCTCTGCAGTGTTTTTTAAAACTGTACTGCTACAAAAGTGGCCCGATGGTAACAGATGCCCCCTCCCTCCAGCATCCCGGGCCAGGTACGGCCAGTCCGGCATTGGTGCTAGTGCGTGCCTGGGTTCCCGAGAGCTAGATGAATGCACACTCAGTCATGCTTGTCAGATGGGAACGTACTTGTCTCTGCTCTGGTCCAGAGTACAGAGCACTAGAGGAGTGCATGTGTGTTCTTGCAAGATAGTGTCCTGAGTCCAGGGCTTTAAGTGGGATGAAAAAACTGGGGGGTCTCAAAGGGGCGTGGCCAGTGTAATTAGGGGCGTGGCTTTGAAACACTTACGCAAAAAATATGTGCTTAGCTTAGTGTGCCGCCCGACTTGTATTTTGCTGTTTTTCTAATTGCATCCAGATATGTGATACAACAAGTAACATCATACTTACGACAAGTAAGGACGATTGGCTTTGTCAATGGTTGTTAGTTGCAGAAGATAAATAAGCTGCAACTCTGGCTTCTATATAATATGGACAAAGCTTCCAATTAAAACCCTGGTGACCCTACCACAATGTTGCTGCTCTTGCGTTTCAGAAAGAGAGGGGACATTCAGAAAGAAAATTACTCTTTAGATGATTTCCCTTCCCCCACAACGCTCACCTGGCATGACGTCATGTCGTAACTTCACTACTGAGAAGTGAGCAGTGTGAGCAGCGCACATCAATGTGCTTGCTGTCTCGAAACAGGTCTCTATCGGGCTGTTTTGCGGCCTGACACTTTTTTTTCCGGACTGCAGTGACAGCAAACTGCTGTCACTGCAGTCCGGAAAAAAATACGGACTGTCTGTGTCAGGGCTCAAAACAGAGCTCAATAGAGATCCGTTTCGAGGCCCCCTGAAAAACTGCTGGTGCTCAGACCCCTTGAGACCCTGCCCACTTAAAGCCCTGCCTGAGTCCATTATTTCATTCTTTTGCACTGCCCGAGTCTGGATGTGAGTTCTCTGTTCTACCAGCGGCGTCCGGCCTGGCTAGTGGGTTGTGGGGCGGGCGGTTCACAGGTCGCACTTGGGAGGGGGCGGGTGATCACGTATAATAAAAAAAAAAATTAACTTACTTTACCGCTGGGTCCCGCGTCTCCGCTCCTGCTCTTCTCCGCAAGCACAGCGCTGCAATCCAGCATTATGATTGGTTGTGGGAGAGTCCTGTTTGGACGCTAAACCAGGGTATGGGAGCCTGGGTTTGTTCTGCCTGCATGGAGAATGGGAAAGTGCGCATGACTGGCTTGGGCGGCCCAAGAGGCCTGACCAAACAGTCATTGCGCAATTGAGTGGGCAAACCACTCCACCCCTGCCCTGCTTCATGAGCAGAGCAGCCCGCCCACCTGCCCGCCCGCAAAGGAAACATAACATTATAATAACTTTCAGTTATTATCATGTTATGTTTCCTCTTCTTGCACTCCTTGAAAGCAGTGAGGCGACGCTCTTCCGCCTTAGCGGAGGAGCCGCCACTGTGTTCTACGGATAATTTTAGCTTGGGGGGGGGTCATTAAATATTATTACCCAGCAATGGACCATTAATTACACCAGCCTTTCTTCTCGTCCTTGTAGAGATACTATAAAACAAACTTATAGCCGCATCAAACGCAGCTGCAGGCCCAGCCCTGTTTCTGGGAGCTGGGGCATTGTTTTGTCAGTGTTTCGATATATGAGTGTTAGAAAGGTTGTGAGTTTGAAAGACATGACAGGGAGGGGGCTGTCTGAACACCTCCCTTAGCAAACCATTTGCTGGCTGTTGCGCTGAGGTGATTACCAGAGCAAACTTAGCAGAGCCAAAAGGAGGCACAAACAAAAGCTAGTACTTAATTTTTTTTAACACTTTATATTTCCAGTTTAAACATAATAGTTACATTGCATTACTAATATTCATCTTACACATCCATTATTCGTTCCTGACAAATACATATACAGTGATGAGCATCATGGCGATTAACACAGTTGTTCAGCCTAGTACCAGGACAGCCCAGCCCAGTCCTCAACCCACCTCCCTTCGATCCCAGTGTTCCGGCGTCCAACAGCAGTTACCCTCACATGCAACCAAAGGCACACGGCCCAATCATATTGCTTCACTGAAAAGGAGAGCCAGGGCTCAAAAAGCACCCCCTCAGCCCACTTCCTCAGGCACCAACCCACTATCCTCCTGTGTGATGTCACCTCGTCTGTCGGTCTCATAGTAGGATCGCAGTGGCCCCCAAATATCCCAAGGTCGTGATGTCGCTGGCATAAGACTGGCATATATTTTGGCATTCGTGTTGCAGCGTGCCAGACTCCCCAACCAGTCCTGCAGCTTAAGAGTGGACTTCCTGCCCCAGTGAATGGCAACCTCCCTTTTAGCTAAAAGTGGTCCCAAGCACCCAAGTTTCCTATCTTTCTTAGGAATCTGCACTGTGTAACCTAAAAGGGCTATCTCGGGAATGGGGACCTTTAGAAGACCGATTATCGTACCCAGAGTCACATGTACCTCTGACTAATAGGATTGCAAGAGGGGGCAGGACCATGCCAAGTGTAGAAAGTCAGTGTGTTGTGCAGCACATTTCAAACAGGTGTGTGGTCTCTCTGCATCTATCCTGTGAGCCAGGGCAGGTGTAAAGTAGACGCGGCGGAGAAATTTATAGTTTAGCAACTTATGGCTGCAGTTAAGGGAAATGTCCTTGGTGGCCTCACAGCATTTCACCCATTGTTCATCCGTGATGGGGTATCCGGGGTCCACCTCCCAAGCCTGTCTAAGGCTGGAGTCGTCCGCTGGTATTATCTCAGCGCAAGCTTTGTACAGTTTGGAAATAAGGCGTGCGCCGCTGGGGGACTCTAATACCGGTGTGAGTAGAGGGAAAGAGTCAGGCTCTACAGGGTATGTGGGGAAAGTAGCACGCAGCAAAGATTTCATGCGTCTCAAGAGAAAGCGCGTCATGAAGGAACAACCGGTGAACCTGGCGTCCTCGTCTATCGAAAGGCCCAGGCAGTAGTGAACACTGTATGTTGTGTTTGTCACGAGAAAAACCCTCGGGTAGCACCGCGCACAATTTGTCAGGGAGAACCAGATCTGCCTCCGGTCATAGGTAGGGTATGCAGGCATCAGGGTGGAACCAAGCATACACATAGTGACATTGCGCTACTAAATAGTATAGATGGAAGTCCGGGACATTGAACCCACCCCAGTCATACAGTAATGTCATTGTGGCCCAGCGGACACGCGGTCTCCTCCCGCCCCACACTAGTCGAGTCATGAGTGTCTGCAAAGTGCGGAAGAAACCATTAGAAAGGGGGATCGGGATATTGTTAAAGAGGTATAAGAATTTGGGAAGAACCACCATTTTCAAAATAGCCACCCGGCCAGCCAGCGATTGCGGCAATCTTAGCTATCTGTCCACCTGCTCCTCTAACTTTTGAAAAGTCTGTCTGTAATTTAAGCGTATGATTTGAGTGGTGTCCAGATGAATATGTATACCAAGATACTTTACTGAATCTTGGCACCATTCGAGGGGGAATTCACAGTCCCATCAGGCAGTACTCGCCGTGAGCGGGAATATGATTGACTTGTGCCAATTTATCCCAATCCCTGAAAATCTACGAAAGCGGATGATTTCTTGGATAAGGGGAGACAGATTAATATGCGGCTCTCAGACGTAAAGGATGGTATCGTCAGCGTATAGAGAAGCAAGCAGAGGGCCAGTATTAAACTGCAATCCTCTATGCAGATGGCGTTCCTGGAGGTGCCGGACCAAGGGGTCCATGGCTAGGATGAATAAGAGCGGGGACAAAGGGCAGCCCTGCCTGGTCCCACGAAACAACAGAAATGGACTGGACACTGTACCGTTTAGACGGAGCCGTGCTGATGGCTTACTATATAACAGGGAGACCGTGGAGATGAAACCATAGGGCAATCCCATGCGTTGCATCACTTCCACTAGAAAAGTGATTCTAATGAATCGAATGCCTTCTCCACGTCTAGTAATGCCTCAGCTTCTGGGATCTCGGGTTGTATTCTGTGTAGCACAGCAAACAGTGTGTGGAGATTCAGGGATGTAGAACGTCGGGGGACGAATCCAGAATGCATTGGGGAAATGATATACTCAATCAGCTGTGAAAGCTTATGAGCAAGTACCTTAGCTAGTATTTATGGGAAACATCCTTTACAACGCAACTTTTACAACACACTACCATTATAACGCAACTATTACAACGCAAGTGCTTTTACAACGCATGCTTTTACAACGCATGCTATTACAACGCAGATGTCATTACAACGCAAGTCTTTACAACGTAAGCATATTTTGTTTAATATTTTTTTTAATAATATTTTTTTTAAGAAAGTTTTTATTTTCATCTATATAATTTAAAATATTTTATATTGGATTTTTTAAAGAATTAATACTCAAGTACTTTTTTATTTCAAAAATATTCATGGTTCATTTATTTATATTTAATTTAAAATATATGCTATATTGGATTAAAAAAAAACTAATACTCAAGTACTTTTTTATTTCAAAAATATTCATGGTTTTAAATTAATAAAATAATATATTGATTTAGTACTCTAGTACTCAAAATATTTATTTATT
Organism: Lissotriton helveticus; assembly: GCF_964261635.1. Lineage (NCBI taxonomy): Eukaryota > Metazoa > Chordata > Amphibia > Caudata > Salamandridae > Lissotriton > Lissotriton helveticus. The sequence goes on from NC_136067.1 coordinate 1,390,005,340, forward strand.
ATTTAAGTCATTTTTTTAAAAGAAACAAGTTATAATCAATAATAATTAGATGTTTATTTAAATTAATACTCAAGTATTTTTTAGGGTAAAAAATACTCAAGCATTATTTGAATAATTTAAAAAAAGGTTAAATAATAAAAGTTAGTTTCATTATTTTAATACTCAAGTACCTTTTAAAATTAAAAAAGAGACGGAATGGCCGCCTTTTAGCTCGGCTCCGTCGGCCCTCCGGCTAACTCCGACTATCCTGTCTTATATCCTGCACTGCGACGCTACTTCCATACAGAATTTGAACTTTAAAGACCCACTCTTACTCACCGTCTGGTCCGGAGGTCCCTGTGTGCTGTGGATCCGCAGCTGTGCCCTCGGTGAGATTGGGGCCTCCGGGCACTTGAGACCGGGACCTCGCCTGCGGGACCCGACCGGCAGAGAGGAGATTCCTGCGGGACCCGACCGGCGGAGAAGAGATTGCTGGCCCCAGCCGCGACAGTGAGCCACTGGTGGGAACCGTTGTGCGTGTGCCCCGGAGATCCTGAACCGGCCCCGATGACTGGGCCGTGCGGCTGGAGGGGGACGAGATGTGTTGGGGGCTGACCGTGTGAAGGGGTCCCTTGGCCTTTTCCTGTCCGGCGGTCCTGAACCCCGCGCCTGGCTCTCGCCTGTGGGGCCTGCCACTGTTCGGAGGGGACCCCCCCCCATCGGGCACTCATCCATCCTGTGCCGGTGAGGCCGTTGTTGGGAGCCTCCGGAGGTCTGTAAAGTCCTACATTTGGGAACTGTTTGGGGGCCCACAGTGGAGTGTGGGGCGGCGAAACTCACAAGATGGCTACTGACGACGTGGGGGGTGCTCCGCTCTGCACCGACGCTCCTTACCGGCCGGATTGTGCGGAGGCCTGGGGGTGTACTTGAGCGCCCACGCCCGGAGATGTCCTGGACGCCTTGATGTCATTGTACGCTGTCTTGGCCCCCGGTGCCTCTACCGACCCCATGCGGCTCGCCGCCATTTTGGGCCGCCGCTCTTTCATGCACCCCTGTGTCCTGCTGCCGCCATTGCTTCGCCCCCTTCGGCCACGCCAGGAGTTGCTGTTGTTGTTCTTCGGCCGCTTGATGGGCCGGTGACTTTTGACCCTCTGCTTCCTCGCCGCCTGGATTTCGAGGACTTCCACACGACGCGGAGATCTGCTCCTTCCCGGGTGCCTGGGACTCATGGTGGGCCGCTGTTTGCTCCCGCTTCGTTGGATTCGAACTTTTGTTCTGGAGGGGTACCTTTGTGTTGTCGAATTGCGCACCTGGACTCCGGCTTGCCTTTGCTTGCCCTGTCGTTCCTGCTACAATTGACTTGCTTAATTGACTTTTTGTATTCCCTCCGTACGAAGGCTCTCCCTGATTTATATCACTGCCGTGACTCTGGACTACGTTACGATTATTTAGTGCTGGGTCGTCCGCTCCACATTATCCTTTATTGGGTTGATTTCGTGGTCAGGAAGGGTTGGGGGTGAGTTGCACGACATGATAGTTTGCTGGTTTACCTGCCCGTTGCATTGATGTTTGTACTCCCGACACGGTGAAACGTTACAATCTCTCCCTCCTCCCCCTCCCTGTGGTTCTTGCTGTATGTGAAGGTGTAGTACTGATTTGATACTTCTTCATTTGTTGGTCGGGGGAGGGTCGTGGCCGAATGTGTTTGCTCATATCCTCTGGCTCCTCCCTCCTATTTTCTTTTTGTTTTGTATTTCCTCTCCTCTTCTCTTTTTGTCTTCTTCCTCTACTTTTCCTTTTTCACTATATTTCGGGTTTTGGATTAGGGCGACAGGCACGCTGTTTGGAGGGTAGGCCGTAGCCTTCTACAGGGGTGCGGGGTGGGACGGGTGGGTGGGGTCTTTCAGATGTTTTCTTTTGGTTCTATGGCCCTTTTCTATCCCTTTATAGCGGTGCCGCTTCTGTCCTCGCTTCTCAGGCATGGGTGGGTTGGGGTCTGTTGCTATGCCACTTTTCTCGCTTACGATGCTTTGTCGCGACTGCCATACCCTTCTTTTCGCCAGCTTACACTTTCTTCTGTACTATCGGCCGCGGGTTGCCTGGCCCGGGGTGGCGCCCATCTTGCACGATTGTGTTTCTCCTTTTATTTTTCCTTTATTTTGTTCTTTTCCCTTCCTTTCCCCCCCTTTCTGTCCCTTTTTGGTTTTCTCCCCCTTGTTTCCTTCCAATTTTTCCCCCCCTTCCCTTCTTTCCCCCCCCCTTTCCCCCCCTCCCCCTTTTTCCCAGGCTCGTATTGAGAGAAGTGGGCTCGATTCGTACAGCTTTCCGCTCCCATTGCCACTGTTAGCGTGTTATTGGGTGGGGGTCATGTGATCATGGTAGCACTTGTATGCTTCTCCACTATATTTTGCGTTTGTTTTGTGCTACAGTCGTATCGTGCCCTTACATCCTCTTCCCCCCCAGCCCCCCCTCATTTCGTTTTGGCATGGGTGTAATCCTGTTTTAGGGGGTTTTCTGTATTTCTGAGTCAGCCATGAGCCTTGTCCCCTTATTATAAAATAGACCTCATTGATCCTGATATTGGGCCGTTATTGCCGCTTATCCCATCTTTAGCATTGTTCGATTGTGTTTGCTTGCCTGCCAACTGGCCTTGTGTCGCTTATTTGATTCTTGATCGTTTTTGACTTGTGGCCGGCCGGATTGGTTGTAGGCCCACACATGTTTATCCTAAAGATGCAAATAAAGGTCTTCAAAAAAAAAACAAAAAAAATTAAAAAAGAAAATGTTTTAAATATTAGGAATAATTAGGAATTATTAATAAAATAGTAAATATTTAAAGAACATGAATAAGTAATTTTAAAACTAATTTTAAAAGTTTTTTATTTTTTCAAAAATTATTTTCATGATATTTAGATATTTTCCCACGCTTTTCCATTGATTTCAATGGAGTGATTTGTCCTTCATTTATTTTTACAACTGAAGCAATGAAAGACGCGGAACAACTTTGCAAGCAGGTAAAAAGACAGAAAACTGGTGATTTGGATGGAAATGGAATAAGTTTTCAGGTAAGTGATATTTTAAAGTATTTACTATGTAATACACTTTAAAAATAACATTAATTTAAAGAAAAACATTTAATGAATCAAAGACACAATATTTTAATTTTACGTATTTTTTATTTAAAAAAATAGTTTTATTTATGTTTAATTTTATTGCATTTTTATCTTATTTAAAAAAATATAACTTGTAAAGAAACATTAAATAAATATGTATACAATATATTAAATTGTACAAAATAGTAAATAGTCCTTTTTTCATCTTTGTAGCTCTTGATGACGTCCTCACGTAAACGTCTATGCAAGCGGCCATTTTGAACAGCGTCGATGGAGGAAGCAGCTGGAAGCTGATCTACGCTCAGGTAGGAAACTTTTAAAACTTTATTTATAAACATTTAAATGCTTAAAGAATATATATATTGTAAAGAAAGGATTAGGAGAGGTTGCATATGTAAAATGTAATGTTAAGCTTGTAAATTCGGTACAAAAGGGGGTTGTGATGGACGGAGCATCCATCACCACCCCCTTTTGTACCGCTTTTGGCCGCCATAAGTGTGGCAGGGTATGCTCAGACGTGAGTCCCTTGCTCACTTTGCCACTGGATTCAAGCAAGCCGGGCTGAAGACGGCTGGAATGCCAGAAACCGGTCCTCGGAAGCTTGTTTCCGGTCCAGGGAAGGCATGGCTTGGCAGTTCGGGCTGGACTGTTCCCATGAAGCACAGGGTCAGAATGATTTGGATGGATGGATGGATGGATGGGTTTTTATATAGCGCAATATCACCGTCAGGTCTCAAAGCGCTTTGCATTGGGAACCCGTCCTGGTTTTTCCCTGTGAGATAGCCCCTACTGGGTATCCCCAAGGTGAAAGCCAGGCATCCTGCCGCGGGGGGCCGTAGTGGAGATTAAGCAAGCTAATGCCCAGAGTTGCAGAGTGTGAACCTGTGATTCGAGTAGGTACCGAAGCGAGAATTACCGAGTCCGTGGACATTTTGGGCTCAAGACCCTGCCGCGTCGGGAATTGAACCCTGGTCCCAGGTCTGATCTCAGCGTCCAGGTCTGCCTCCTCTAACCAGTGAGCCACACTTCTCCACATACAGCATACAGCCATGTCTGAACTGGGGTGGCAGAGTGAGCTAAAGAACGGTGATGGATTAAACCCAGATCTTTTGACTGGGTGTGAGTGTTTGATTGATTCAGATGCTCCGTTCATCACCACCACCCCCTTTTGTAAAGCTTGTAAATTCAGCATGTCGCCGATCATGTTAGTAGAGTATGCCTTTGTCGGGTCGCTATAATTAATAGGATAAAGTTAAAAAAGGATGTATTTTGCAAAAAAATGATATAAAGAAATGTATATTTAGGATGTTTCAATACTCTTTGCTTTAAGGGAAGTTATAATTTGAAATGCTTTGAAAAAAAATATCTAAAAGTATATCGAATACATGTTTCTGAATGTAATTTGGCGATCGACTTTGGAAAAAAAATGATTTTGTAGATTTGGATTATTTAGGCGATCGGCGTGGTTTGAGATTTCTTTTAGGAAAGTTTTGGTATTTCTGGCGTTTAAAAATTTTGAACATATGTGAATTTATGTAAATTCGGAAAGTTAGCGAGATTTTTTGCAGTTAGAAAGGTTTTGTATTTTGTGCACAATGTTTTACTTTCAGGATGCACATGGATTTTGGAAATCGTTCAAAAATAATTTGGAAAGATTTTGGCTTTCGTTGTTTTTGGATGATCATCGGGATGGACATGGAATTTGGAAACCTTTGTAGATCGATTTTGACAAAACTTGGATTACCACATGTTTGGATTATTTTCAGGGAGGTTATGGACTTTGGAATCTTTAAAAATTAATTTTGAAAAACAAGGATTTTGTGGCTTTTGGTCAATTTTGAAGATGGACATGGAAAGACCTTGCTTTTCGTGGATTTTGCAAAATTTTTGGGATCAACTTTGAAAGTAAAATGAAAAATTTTACTATGAAAAAATATCAAGATGGACATGGAGTTTGGAAACTTTGCCGATCGAAAAATGGATGAGACATTGAGAGTTAATTGAAAGAAAAAGAAGTAATTGGGTTACAAATGGTTTACATTTTTAACTTTGAAACCAGTTGGCATTTGATGGGAACCACCAAAAAATCTTTTTTAATGGATTAACTTGCATTCGATTCAAGAAGATATTTTTTAAATTTCAAAATGCATTTTTAAAATTATAAATAATCCTCATTGAAAAATGAAATTTTTAAAAAGGGAATCCAATTACTTTAAAAAAAGGAAAAGATGGAAACATTCTTGGATTGCTTGGGTTATTGGATTTTGCAATATAAAGGATTTGAATACTGTGAAAAAGATGAAGAAAAAGAAAGAAGACAACTACAGGTAAGGTGACCTGACGTTAATTATTAAAAAAAATTTAGAAAAATATTTAAGCCAATTTAATTGAAAAGTTATAATAATTTAGGTAAAAGCAGGAAAGTAAGGTGTAAATTATATTTAAAAATGGAGAATGTTAGCAACATTTTCTAGGTAGTCTAAAGCCACACACAACGAAAACTGTTGTAGTATAGCCAATAGTCTCTCAGACATCTCCTTTGTTTTTTGGGAAATTCGTGGGTTTAGGCTACCAGTTAATGTTTGAGAAATTCTCATTTCTTGAAAACTTTGCTCCTACTTTCAAAGTTTCCAAAAATGAGTAGAAGTTAGGGTGAGGTTTGCCAATTGTATGGTTGAAGGAGTTATACCATCCCTCTATGGCATTGTTGGTTTTTGTTCCTCCTTCTAAACAGCTCGTGTAGCAGTTCCACCACTCCACATGGAATCGTGGCTTCCTCCTGCGACCCGATCTGCTTAGATGCCCAATCCATGTGTCCTCAAAATAATTTAGTAAGGGTGCCAATTTATCTTCATTTTCTACAAAATATTCTGATTCAGAAATTGCAGTGTAGTACTCGTCTACACTTTCAGGAGGAACAAAGCAAAGAGCAGTTAGTTTTTTTAATTCAAACTGTAGTTTGCTATACGTAGAGTAATCTGCAACCAGGGATGTTTTTTGAAGTTTGCGCCAAAAAGCCTGGGAAAAATGAAAAAAACATCCCTGAACTCAGACAAGACGGAGGTCCTCATCCTGGGCTCCTCGCCCTCCGCCTGGGACGACTCCTGGTGGCCCCCCGCCCTGGGCACCGCACCCAAACCGACGGACCACGCACCCAACCTGGGCTTCATCCTGGACTCCTCCCTCTCCATGACCAGACAAGTCAACGCCGTCTCCTCGTCATGCTTCAACATCCTGCGCATGCTACGGAAGATCTTCTGGTGGATCCCCACCGAGACCAGGAAGACTGTCACCCAGGCCCTCGTCACCAGCCGACTGGACTACGGCAACGCCCTCTACGCCGGAACCACCGCCAAGCTCCAGAAGAGACTCCAACGGATCCAGAACGCCTCAGCCAGACTCATCCTCGACATCCCACGAAACAGCCACATCTCCGGACATCTGAGAGACCTGCACTGGCTCCCCGTCAACAAAAGAATCACCTTCCGTCTCCTCACCCACGCACACAAAGCCCTACACGACCAAGGCCCGACCTACCTCAACAACCGAATCAACTTCTACGCCCCCAAGCGCCACCTCAGATCAACCAGCCACGCCCTCGCCGCCGTCCCCCGCATCCGGAGAGCGACAACAGGAGGAAGGTCCTTCTCCTACCTGGCCGCCAAGACCTGGAACTCCCTCCCGACCGACCTGCGCCTGACCCAAGACCACCTCTCCTTCAGGAAGAAGCTCAAGACCTGGCTATTCGAGCAGTAACGGCACCCCCCCCCCTCCTAGCGCCTTGAGACCCTACGGGTGAGTAGTGCGCTCTATAAATGTCTTGATTGATTGATTGATTGATTGATTGAATTTGAGTATCCGTGTACGTTTTAGTGAGCACATTGATCATACTCAATTCAGAATCAAGAATTATTTTCCTAGGACTTTTATTTGATGTTTTGCTTTTAATCACTGATAAAAGTTCAGTGTAGGTTGCATATTGCTTATCAAGTAGCAAACTATATACTAAGGGAATTACATTATGGTTAATCTGTGCATGAATAGTGTAAATTTGGGTGAAAGGATGGGGTGTACTTTTAAACGTCCCATCCATCATCCAAATTTCACTATTTTCTAACTTAACAAGGTTGCGGGGTGTACTAAAGATTAGAATACGTTTTTGAGGTTTTTGGTTGTCATGGAGTAGGAAAGGTTCATTAGAAAAAGAAATAGATAGTTCATCAGGAATATGAATGTCAGAAACGGTATGAGGAGTTTCAGTGTGAGTGTTACTTGCCTGCTTTTGTCTTTGGATAATTCGTCTCAAATTGGGAATAATATGCATACTACTAGCAATATGACTGGGGACATGCTGTGCAACCTCTCTTAAAATTGAACCAGTAGTGTCATTGGAGGTGGATGCAATATCTTTCATCTCGTTAATAGTTTCTCTAACTTAAATCTCCATTGCAGAGGCAGAGTGGTTATGGTCTGTGGTTTTAACGATGTTATCTCCCAGGGTAACCGCGGTGCCGCTGCAATGGTTTGAGTAATATTGCACACACCTCCAATGTCTACGTGGTTCACTTATCCTTTCATTACAATATATATATCCAGCATGTTTAAGTAATCGGTTTCCTTTTCGAGATTTGATATATTCAGCTGTTGGAAGGTTTGACATTTTCTGTAAAAAAAAAAAAGTAGAATTGTTTTATTATGTGTTTATTTACATGTTACATTTATAGCATACCACTACACTATCCATCACTTTCCCAAATGATACACCTTCCTGGAGTTAGAATAGTAATTAATTCTCCTACACTATCCATTACTTTCCCTACTGATGCACCTTCCTGGAGTTAGATTAATAATTAATACCTCTACACTATACAGCACTTACCCTACTGATACATTTTCCTGGAGTTAGAAAAGAAATTAATACCCCTACACTATCCATCACTTTCCCTACTGATGCACCCTGATGCACCTACCTGGAGGTAGAATAGTAATTACTACCCCTACACTATCCAGCACTTACTATACTGATACACCTTCCTGGAGTTAGAATATTAATTAATACCCTTACACTATACAGCACTTACCCTACTGATACACCTTCCTGGAGTTAGAATAGTAATTAATACCCCTACACTATCCATCACTTTCCCTACTGATGCACCTACCTGGAGTTAGAATAGTAATTACTACCCCTACACTATCCATCACTTTCCCTACTGATGCACCTACCTGGAGTTAGAATAGTAATTACTACCCCTACACTATCCATCACTTTCCCTACTGATACACCTTCCTGGAGTTAGAATAGTAATTAATTCATCTACACTATACAGCACTTACCCTACTGATACATTTTCCTGGAGTTAGAAAAGAAATTAATACTCCTACACTATCCATCACTTTCCCTACTGATGCACTCTGATGCACCTACCTGGAGTTAGAATAGTAATTACTACCCCTACACTATCCAGCACTTACTATACTGATACACCTTCCTGGAGTTAGAATAGTAATTAATACCCTTACACTATACAGCACTTACCCTACTGATACACCTTCCTGGAGTTAGAATAGTAATTAATACCCCTACACTATCCATCACTTTCTCTACTGATGCACCTACCTGGAGTTAGAATAGTAATTACTACCCCTACACTATCCATCACTTTCCCTACTGATGCACCTACCTGGAGTTAGAATAGTAATTACTACCCCTACACTATCCATCACTTTCCCTACTGATTCACCTACCTGGAGTTAGAATAGTAATTACTACCCCCACACTATCCAGCACTTACTATACTGATACACCTTCCTGGAGTTAGAATAGTAATTAATACCCCTACACTATCCATCACTTTCCCTACTGATGCACCTACCTGGAGTTAGAATAGTAATTACTACCCCTACACTATCCATCACTTTCCCTATTGATGCACCTACCTGGAGTTAGAATAGTAATTACTACCCCTACACTATCCATCACGTTCCCTACTGATGCACCTACCTGGAGTTAGAATAGTAATTACTACCCCTACACTATCCAGCACTTACCCTACTGATGCACCTTCCTGGAGTTAGAATAGTAATTAATATCCCTACACTATCCATCACCTACCATACTAATACACCTTCCTGGAATTAGAATAGTAATGAATACCCCTACACTATACAGCACTTACCCTACTGATACACCTTCCTGGAGTTAGAATAGTAATTAATACCCCTACACTATCCATCACTTACCCTACTGATGCACCTTCCTGGAGATAGAATAGTAATTAATATCCCTACACTATCCATCACCTACCATACTGATACACCTTCCTGGAATTAGAATAGTAATTAATACCCCTACACTATACAGCACTTACCCTACTGATACACCTTCCGGGAGTTAGAATAGTAATTACTACCCCTACACTATCCAGCACTCACCCTACTGATGCACCTTCCTGGAGTTAGAATAGTAATTAATATCCCTACACTATCCATCACCTACCATACTGATACACCTTCCTGGAATTAGAATAGTAATTAATACCCCTACACTATACAGCACTTACCCTACTGATACACCTTCCTGGAGTTAGAATAGTAATTAATACCCCTACACTATCCATCACTTGCCATACTGATGCACCTACATGGAGTTAGAATAGTAATTACTACCCCTACACCAGTGGCTCCCAAACTTTTGACTCCCGAGGACCCCCATTGAGTCACCACTGGAAGCCGGGGACCCCAAAGCAATTTGTATGAGTTAAATTTCAAATATTAAAACAGTAATTTAAAAAAAAACACACGTGTTCACACAAAACAAATACTCAAAGTACTAAGGATTTTGGGGCCAGATGTACGACCATTTCATTTAGCGCCTCGCAATTGGCGACACAATGCAAGTGGCAAATTGCGAGTCGCTAAATGAAATGTACAACAGTGTGTTTAACACTGTTTGGGATTCCCAATAGGGTCGCAAATTGCGGGGCTCATTAATATCAATGAGCCTCTCGCAATTTGCGCGCCCATTAGAAATGCCCGCCCTCCCAGGGATGGTGGCCTGCTGGGCTCAGCAGGCCACCATGTCTGGGACTGCTTTTAAATAAAGCAGTTTTTTAAAAAGCGCAGCCCGTTTACCATGCATTTAAAAAAAAAAAGAAAATTAAACGTTTTAGTTTCATTTTTTAAGGGCGGGCAGAGGTCCCTGGGACCTCTGCCTGCCCGTAAAAAATATTTTGCATGCATTTGCAAATGCATTACCATCTACTTGAAGTAGGTGGTAATTGCAAGTGTTTTGCGACCGAAAAACATTTGTACATGGTTGTGAGACTCGCTATTTGGAAGGGAATGCCCCTTCCAAATAGCAAGTTGCAAAACCTATTTAGCGAGTCACAAACAAATTGCGACTCGCGAAATAGGCTATGCACATGGCCCAATAGGTTTTTGCATGTGCAAATGGGTTCACGAACCCATTTGCGCATATAAAAACGGATCGCACATCTGGCCCTTAGTATTTTATATTGAGGGAACTGCCCCTCTGTCACATGTATTTCATTTATTTTATAGCATCTCTCATACCATTGTAGGATGTCAGAGCACTTTACATCACACACATATAGAGACATTGAATCATACATGTAAATCAGTGTGTGTATATAAAATGTTACATAAGGTAAAGGGGACTACAAGGATTACATGTAATTCATACTGGTAGGCATTTTTAAAGAGTGCTTGGTCTGGAAAAACACAAACTCAGGATTCAGAACATAACACATTGGCTAGTAACATTAAAAATGTATTAGCAGCATCAGGATAATGAATAACTGGGAAAAAACATAAGTTACTAACTGGTACCATGCAGTTTGCAAGCAGCTCTTTGATGACAGTTTATAGGCCCCTCTGCTAGATTACGATTGCCACTTATGAAGTGCAAAGTAACAAAATAATCTCTGTGACAAAAGCAGTAACCACGAACCTATGCACATAAAATACGGCTTTTCTTAAATGCATGTTACACGTTCTTTGCAGTAGGCCCATTAACCCTCTGTGCTACATTAGTCTAGTCAAAGCTGCCACTGAACAAAACTCTCCTCGCTCTCCAGCAGGTACATTAATCACTGGCATTATCTTGACACTTTTATTGTTGCTGGAAATCTGCTGATTACCCAAAGAAACTTTTCTGTGCTTTTAAACCTGCTGCCTACGGACCCCCTGGGAATGTGTCAAGGACCCCTGGGGGTCCGTGGACCACAGTTTGGGAAACAACGCCCTACACTATCCAGCACTTACCCTACTGATGTACCTTTCTGGAGTTAGAATAGTAATTAATACCCCTACACTGTACAGAACTTACCCTACTGATAAATCTTCCTGGAGTTAGAACATTAAATCATACCTCTACACTATCCATCACTTACCCTACTGATGCACCTACCTGGAGTTAGAATAGTAATTACTACCCCTACACTATCCAGCACTTACCATACTGATACACCTTCCTGGAGTTAGAATAGTACTTAATACCCCTACACTATCCATCACTTTCCCTACTGATGCACCTACCTGGAGTTAGTATAGTAATTACTACCCCTACTCTATCCAGCACTTACCCTACTGATGCACCTTCCTGGAGTTAGAATAGTAAATTATACCTCTACACTATCCATCACTTACCCTACTGATGCACCGTCCTGGAGTTAGAATAGTAATTAATACCCCTACACTATCCATCACTTACCCTACTGATGCACCTTCCTGGAGTTAGAATAGTAATTGTTACCCCTACACTATCCATCACTTTCCCTACTGCTACACCTTCCAGGAGTTATAATAATAAATAACATACTAACACTATCCCTCACTTTACATAATGCTACACTTTTTGTGTGTAATTAAAACATATTTTGTTCACTGGTTATAATATTATGGATGCATTTTAATTACATTTACCTTTTAAGTCAACTGTTTTCTTCCTTCCTTTGTTGGCTGTCGGTTTGGTGTTGGGATAGGATGTTAAGGATGTTTACCTTGGTGTTGCTTTCATTTAACTTTCTTGTGTTCTGTTCTTCAGATTCTGTTAAAAAATAAATACGACATGATATGTTAAACCATTTTTGCGAAAGAAAATAAAAATGGCAATGAAAGGATTTCTGTTCACTTTCTATTTTTTTGCTTACTGCTGTTATTTTCTCAAGTTAGAATAGAAAAATACACTTCATCACTATCACACACTTTCCCTACTGTTACACCTTCCTGGAGTTAGAATAGTAAAATATACTTCTTCATTGTCCTAAAATGTATCTTCTGCTACACCTTTTTAAAGTAAAAATAGTACATGACACCTCAACAGTATCCCTCACTTACCCAATTACTGCAACCTTCTTGGAGTTTAGTCAGAAAAATATATTTCTTTCATTATCACACACTTTCCCTACTTCTACATCTTTCTCGAGTTAGATTAGTATATTACACCCTTACACTATTCCTCTCTTTCCCTACTGAAATACCTTCCTGGTGTCACATTAGTATATTGAACCCGATTACTATCCCTCATTTTCCCTATTGCTAGAGTTTTGAAACGTCAGAAAAATAAAATCTAGCTATGTTTATTTTATTATTGATGCATTTCAATTATATTTACCTTTTTTGTTTGGTGATTTTTTCTTTTCTTAGTTGACTGAGTTTAAGGTGAGGTTCGGATTTATTTGTTGAGGTTTACGTAATGAAATTCTGAAAGAAATAAATACAAAATGATATGTTAAAGCATGTTTTACATTTATCACGAAATTGAAAAAGACAGTATTTCTGGGCACTATTTATCTTTTTTTTAATTATTTTTTTATTATCCTCATTTGCCTGACCCACTCTTATTCAGCCTCCAACTGCCATCCACGTATTCAAGGTGCAGGGTTTCCTCTGCACCTAATACTACGATTGATGGAAACCGGCAAGAGATGGCCCGAAGAGTATCGTGGGAAAAGACTCCAAACTTGATGTTTTATTCAATTGAACCAGCCATTCGGAGCCAATTGGGGGGGCCTAGTTCTTGGAGTTCCAAGGCATAATCATAGGACCGGGAAAAAAAAAAAAAAAAAAAAAACCCCGGTTATTGTCTCCAACGAACCAAAAAGTTCCAAAAAGTACGACTACGTTCGCCACCTGATCTCCTCAAATCTGTTTTAGAGGTTGCGTAGAGAGACGACAGCCAGTTTGCGTGTGTCGGTGCTAGATTTTCAATCCAAACCTTGCATATCTCTCTTCTTGCAAGCAGTAAGGCATAGAACAGAAATGTCCTTGCGTGACCCTTTATGTTGTTGTCCCATCCAAATATAATCAAGGAAAGTGAAATAGAGATCGAAGTGTTAAGAATGGAGTCCAGGGTTACTTTAACTTCATTCCAAAACTGTGATATGCTGGGGCATTCCTTGAACATATGGATATCTGAGGCTGCGATATGGCCACATTTGTTACATTTCTTCCCTGGGATAAATTTAGATAGTTTTAACGGTGTAAGATATGCTCGGTGAATTGTGAAGAAATGATTACGCCTGAGCCATGCAGGTTTGACACATTTATATAACAAGGTGCAGGAATTCTGCCAAGTTTCGATGCTCTGGGCACCAAGATCTGAGCCCCATAGTTGTTCCGGGAGGATGAATTCTCCATCAATCTCTTCTAGCAGGCTCCAGTACCACTGCGAGACCTCTTTACCCCCTACTGGTTGCACTACCAGTTTCTCTTCAGTGATACTATGCTTCCCTAGTGTTACCCCAGACCTGTTTGATGCCTTAACCCAGCTATCTAATTGTAAAAACTTAAACCTCGAGAGCTCTATCCCCCGCTGCTCCCGCAACTCCTCCCAGGGCCTCAGTGATTCACCTGTCAACACTTCTCCCCATGTTAGTATCCCTCCTGCTCTCAACGGAGTAGTAAGCCTGTCATCCAAGCAAGAAGGCAACCCTGGGGATTCCCAGATGGGTGCTAGGTTAGAGTAGTATGACAAACCCAGGTTCCTCCTTATGTGTGACCATAACTTCGCTTGGGACATAAGAATTTTTAATTTAACTTTCTTAAAATATTTCTGTTCTCCAAACTTAAACATGTAGCCATTAGTTGGTAATCCAGCACCAATCAGCATTGCCTTAAACATGAGACCTATTGATGTATTGGATGGCGTTTTTAGGAGCATTCTCGAATGGGATAGTTGGAATGCCCACGCATAGTATTGCAAATCAGGCAGGGATAGACGCCCCTTTTCCCTCCTCCTCCTCAGCTTTTTCCACGATACTCTTGCTGACTTATAGCCCCACACAAAGGAGTTAAGTTCTCTCTGGCATTTCTCTAATGCTGTTTTATCAAATGCGAGAGGAATCGTGTTGAATAAGAAGGTAAACTTGGGAAGGATTGACATCTTTATCAGGCTTACTCTACCTAGGATAGTCAGTGGAAGATTAGACCAAGATTTTAATGATTTTTTAATTTCATTGAGGATTCTCTCAAGATTAACTTGGGCAATTTGGGCAACATCTTGCACTATCCGGATACCCAGATATCTCATTGAGTTAGTTATATTTAACCATAGGTCAGGGATGTTCCATGCCATGATGTCGGTTTTGGTTGAGTTTATCTCATAGCCCGAGACACGACCAAACTCTTCAGCTCTCTTAATCACTACTGGGAGTGCGATCTCCGGGTCTGAGGTAAAGACTAAGATGTCATCTGCATACAGAGCTACTCGCTTTTCCCACTCCCCGAACCCAAAAGATGGAATAGAATCGTCTCGTCTAAGAACTTCCGCAAACGGTTCTATATATAGGTTAAAGAGGAGGGGGGAAAGCGGCAGCCCTGCCTTGTACCTCTAAAGATCCCGAGTGTTTCAGACAGTGTACCATTTATTAGAAGCCGTGCTGTTGGTGATTTATATATAAGCTTTATTGTTCGACAGAATTTCTCCCCTAAGTTGACCTTCCTTAAAACGTTGTTTAAATAGGACCAGTTTACCCTGTCGAAAGCTTTAGCCGCGTCTAGAGTGAGGGTTGCCAGCGGAATAGAAAATGCTGAGGCGATGTCGATTGCCCCCACTAAGTCGTATGTTAGGTCGGAAAGCTGACGCCCTCTAATAAATCCCTTCTGGTCTTGATGGATTATTTCCCCCACTACTGAACCCAGTCTAGCTGCTAAGATGGAAGCATATATCTTGTAATCATTATTCAATAATGATATAGGGCGGTAAGACCCACATAGTGTTGGATCTTTTCCAGGTTTTAGAATCAATACTATAGTGGCCTCGCTCCATGATCGAGGGGGGTCGTTGCCGTCCTTCAGGATACCGTTGAAGAGGGCCGTTAGAGTAGGGACGATTGTATCGGCCAAGGCTCTATACAATTCTCCAGGGAGTCCATCAGGGCCTGTAGCTTTACCATGTTTTAGTGCAGAAACGGCCTTTCTAACCTCTGCCTCTGAAATGTCCATCTCTATCGCCTCGCTTTGCGCCTGCGAGAAGTGTAGAAGAGATATCTGATCTAGCCATGTATTCCTTGCCTGTTGGTCATCTATGATGTCTTCCCTATATATTTCCGCAAAGAACTGCTTGAAGGCAGTACTGATTCCTATATCTGATGACCTGAGCTCATTTTCTCCCTCAACCATAATCCCTCTTATGTGATTTTTAGCTTGATCTGCTTTAGTCCTCCAGGCTAAAATCTTACCAGCAGTTTCTCCGAATTCGAAGCTGGATAATTTACTCGCCTCCCATCTCTTTGAGACCCTTTCTTGTAGGATATCTTCTATCTGATTTCTGAGGTCTAATATATTTTTTTGATCTTGTAGTGACCCGATTGAACCCCCAAGCCTTTGTTCGATTGTCTCCAGCTCCTGTTCAAGGTTCTGGATTTTTAATAGATAATTTTTCCTCAAAAAGGAAGCTCTATTGGTGATGCAACCTCTCAGGTATGCCTTAAGAGTTTCCCAAACCAAAGCAAGGGAGGTCGAACACAAGTTGATATCTAAAAACATCCTGTCTTCAGAGTTGAGGTGCATCACTTCCTCCGGGTCCAATAAAATAGTTCGATCAAATGACCAAGAGGGGTGTTTTTTTTTAGCTTGGAGTTTTAGAATGAACGACAGAGCTGAATGGTCGGATAGGTGAGAGGGTATATATTTAATATTAGATATGGAGTTTTGGAGACAGTAGCTAAACATGGCCAAATCTATTCGTGACGTATGTTTGTATTTTAGATTCTTGTAAGATACCCCTGGTTTAGTGCCGGCTCTTTCTCTCCATAGGTCTGCCAAGCCCAAGTCCTCCATAATCCCTTTAAGAGATTGTCTAGATTTTGAGGGGGGTTGACAGCTATACCTACTAATGTTGGTGGTTTTGTCTATTTTCGGGTTTAGGATAACATTAAAGTCCCCTGTCCATATTATGGGGTCCGAGGTGGTTATTAAATTGTTTCTTATTATTTCCAAGAAAGATGGATCATCTGTATTAGGACCGTAATATCCAGCTAGATTATACCTCTGTCCATGTATAGAGAGGTTAACTATGATCCATCTTCCACTGTTGTCTTCCCTAAAATCAAGAATCTGCACATTTGCTGATTTTTTGCAAATTAAGAGAATGCCTCTTATATTTGCGTTGTGGTCGGTGCTTAAAAATACGTCTATCCATTTTTGTTTTTTTAGTATTGAGTCTGCCTCGTTTTTTAGAAGATGTGATTCCTGGATAATGATGATCTGCGCCGGGGAATCGCGCAAATATTGTAAGATGCGTTCTCTTCTCCCTTGTACGCGCAGACCATTCACGTTCCAAGATAGAAAATGTACTGATGTCATTGTTCCTTCCCAGTATACCCTTCCATACCACACAGTTTAGTGTTATTTACTTTGTTACTTTTAGTTATTTTAGTTATTTTATCTAAGGCAGTTGGACTATTAAAAAGAAAAATCTGTTTTAAAGGACCAAGCTTCTGAGGATATTTTTGAATTTTTATGCTTTTGTGTCCCCCCTCCCCCACCCCTTTGGAGAACCCGTCCATACTTACTCCAGCCAGTTGTTGGGCCGGTTTGCGCCAATCTACGCCCTCCTTCCCTCGACACGGATTACACTCCTTGAGAATAACTAGAAAGATAAAAAACCAGAGTTTTATCTTGTGCTTTTATTTTGTGCGGAAAGTTACTTATGGACAGCTTCCGCCATCACCCTATTGATTTAATTATTTACATTCCCCAGATAGTGTGTGTATGTTTTATTTTTTATTTTTATTTTTTTATATTTTTTGTAATTTTTTTTCCTGCCTTATTACCCCCTTTATTTTCCCCTTTTTTTTTTTTCCACTTCAAATTTTCCTTCCTCCCCTGTTGCACCTGCCTTTTCTATTTTTTCTTTTCCCTTAGTTTGCCCTCAACACTTTTTGCCTTTTTTTTTGCCCCAAACTTCCTCAGGGTTTCCAATAGCTCGCAAGGTACATTCTTAAAGGGTTCGTTATCCAACCTATTGAGTAAGTAAGCTGAGTAGGCGGGAGGATCTTGGTCATTCAAATTTTGCCCTGAGAATGGTTCTGGATGGACTCCAGAAGCTCATCCGCCTCAAATGGTGTTCTGACATTATGCATCTTATTATTGTACATGATGCGCAGAAAGGCCGGGAACCTCATTTGAACTGTTGCGCCAGCCGTTCTGAATTTGTCCATCTTCTGTCCCAGCTCCCACTGCCTGTCAAGCGTAGACCTGGATAGATCAGAGCGAATCTCAAAAGGGAATTCAGAGCATTTTGTAGTTTTAAGTTTAAGAGCAGTGTTGAGTATTTTCTCTTTTAAGGCATAGGTCAGAAAGTTAACGAGGATTTTCCGAGGTTTGGACCTGCCTGCGTTGAGACGAAACGGATCGCGGTGGATCCTCTGAATGTCTTTCTCCAACACTTCAGTTGTTTCCTCGAGATCCAAAGCTTCCTTCAGTAGATTTACTACGAAGCTCTTAATGTCTCCCCCTTCTTTTCCCTCCGGAATTTTGAGAAGACGCATGTTATTTCTACGCGAAAAATGTTCTAAAGATTCCATTCTTTCTTTCATCGCGTCCCCCACCTTCCGTAAGTTGTGAATCTTTAACTCAGCTGCTTCAAGATTGGCTTTTACTGCTCCCACTGTGCTCTCTAACGCCTCCGTTCTTTCACCCAAACCATCTACTTTCCTCTCTAGAGCTTCACAGGATGACCGAATGTCGTTTTGGTTTGATTTGGAAACCAGAAAGTCATTACGGATTTCTTCTCTCATTGAGGCGATTGAAGCCGCCAGAGCTACCAATGCAGACTCGGTGGTAGTGTGTGTCGTGTTACTATCCCCCTCTTCCTCTTGTCTCTCCCCTAAACCTTTAGGGGGGCCTGTTGATGTCAAAGTTCGGGCCTCTCCTTCATCGTACTGGGTGTTTACCACTACCGACTGTGATGGGACTGACAGTGGTGGGGGGGGGAGTATGTCTGCCATTTCTGTTATTGGGATTGCTGAGGTAGAGATACCTGCAGATTTGATGAGGGCTACAGTAGGCTGATCAATATCCGTATTGTGCTGGCTCACCAAAGGGATATCAGTACTCAAGCTAGTGCCAGGGCTCTCGTCCGGACTACTGACTGGGCTTAAATCTAGGACTTGAGGCAGGACTTTAAAAAAAGAGCGTAAAGAAGGGGTTATTTTCCCAGCACTGTTAGTTAGGACCGGGGCCTTAACCCCCCCCTTGGCTGTTTTTACTAGTTTTTTTGGTTCCCTTCCCTTTGGCTTTGGCTTTCGTCTTTGTAGCTATCGTTTTGGACTTCTGGCTGGTTTTCTCTTTTGATAGGGCCGAGAAACTGAAAGGAATAGGCTCGCTTAGGGCTGGGATGGAGAGCGAGGCAGAAGCAGGAACAGAGGGCTCAATCGCTGCCACTTTATGTGACACTGACACTGTCTCTAGAACAGGGGGTTCTGGTAGATGTAGTAGTGACTGACTAACCCTTTTTATCTCTCTTAGGTTTTTAATCACACAATTGAGGTTTTTCGCCCCCCCTGATGGGATTCCCTTGTCTTTCTCAAGACTCGTTTCCACCGGTCCCTCAGAGTGCAAAACAGCCCCCACCCAAGGCCCCTTACTGTCACTGATTGCCAAGCCTCCAGCTCCTGTTCGCGTCTGGCTATTACTGATGGGTTCAGTCTGCTTGTGTAGCAGCTGAACCTCCGCGCCTCCAGAGCCCGCACAGCCAAACATGCCTCTGAGCAGACCTCGCGCCGAGCGGCCCCGGCGAAGCTCCACGGCTGCTCTGCTCCACTGACACTGTGTGGGCGGAGAGCTGCCAGAAGGCAGGGCGAAACACATCCGAGGCGGAGCTGGTAAGGCAAGGGGAATCAAGCCAGCTGCCGGCTGTCCTGACCTCGCGCCGCTATCTATTCCCTGGGGCTTCAATTCACCGGCTCACTTCGGCTCACCGATTCAGGTAGGGACGCATCACATCACAGCGAAAGCGGAACCTTGAGAGTAGCCGGTCTGCGGTTTAGAGGCAGAGAGAAGCGATCCTCCGTGTCATGGGAGCTCAGGCGTCTAGCGCGCGCACCGCAATAGCCTGCGGCCGCCATGTTCTCCCTGGGCACTATTTATCATTTTAATAATTGCTGTAATATTCTAGGGTTAGAACTGGGAAATTTCAGCTCATTGCTTTCCCTCACTTTTCCTACTAGTAGAAATTTATGAGGATAGAATATTAAATGTTATTTTAAGAGGACATATCACTTTACATATTGTTGCATATTGCTGGTATTTTCATAGTTATTGCTAAACCTCTCTTATTCCACACTTTATCGATTGCTCTACCTTTTTGTAGTAACATTAGCAAATGCTTTCTCAGTATTTTCATTGAAAATGTTACCTTTTGGAAAGTTGTCCTTGGCTTTTTTTTTTATATAAGTCAGTGTTCAGTTTATTCCAATATTATTTGTCTGTTTTGAAAAAAATATAAATGTTTTTTGTTTAGGAAATGTTTTTTTCCCTTTACTTGCTTTTAAGTAGTTTGTAATAAAGATAAAAAGTACATTTTAAATGGTTTAATTATCAGTTAGTCTCCTTCTCAATACGATTACTGGAAGCTTTATGAAGTCTTCTTCAAAATGAATAATTTGTCTGTGGAAAAATTTAAAAAAGATATGTGTTAATTTCTAAATAATTACACATCGTTTAATTTATGCTATTTTTTAATTTTGATTAAAAAAGAACTACTTTTACTTATTTGTGAACGTTGAAAAAATGTTGAGCGTTGTATCTATTAGTAATTTTCAAAATCTTTTTTTTAAATTATAGTATGGAAACTTTGACTCTAAAAAAGTTTATTTAATTGATCAACACCTTTAAAATAACAGAGTTATGTTGCTATTTTATCTAGTTAGTACCCTATGCATTTTTCAAAATAAGTACTTACATAGCTGTGATTATTCGCTTTGTAAATGAAATCGTGCTTTGACTAACAGAAAATTTTCATTTTTCTGTAAATTAAATAAACATTTGTTTTAGATCTCATACTTTCTTTATTTCTTTACATTATTTTGTACTTTGTTTTATCTATAAACTTACTTGTTTATTCTGAGAAAGTTTTCACTGAATAACTCAGGGTCGTTGTTGGTTGAATAGGTCAGAGGGTCAGGTTTTTGCGGTTGCTCACTCTGCTAGTTGATAATCAACTGGTTTCAAAATGGTGTCTGCCTCGTATTTATAGGTTTGTGGCAGTGTGTTCTTAATTTTTGAGTAAAGGTGCGTTTTAAAAAGCTTTTAAAACTGATTTTTTTAATGTGGAAACATGTAATTTAAAATTACGAAGAAAAAAGTGTTTCTTTTCGTTTGTATGTTCGTTTTGGCATCCATTTTGTTTTCATTGTTGTGGAGGTTCGTTTATGAAAATAGTGGAAGGACTATTTTATTAACTACACTACTTAAAATGGCTGCTATATGTTTGGTATGTGTTTGTTTTTTTGAATACTTTATTTAAATTATACATCGTTTTATATCATTTTTAATAAAAATCGTGATTTTTTAATTGAGATAATTACTTTTTAGATCAAGCGAGTACTTTTTAAAATACTCGAGTATTAATTTTAATACTTGAGCATTAATTTATTAGTAATATCTGTCTTTATAGCTTTATTTACGTTTAGTTTATTGTCACATTTTAATACACGTCCCCACCCAAAGCCCCTATTTTTCCGGCATTCCGTTCCAGGATTAAGTTTACAAAAAAAATGTTTGTTTTCTTCGTTTAATACTTGAGTATTAATATTAATACTCGAGCATTAATTTTTGAAAATTACTTGATTTTCGTTAAATTTACATTTAGTTTATTACTACATTTTAATACACTTCCCCACCCAAAACCCCTATTTTCCCTGCATCCTGTGCCAGATTTTATTTTACAATTATTAAAATTAAAAAAAATGTGTTTATTTATGCGTTGTAACGGTATGCGTTATATCGGTTTTCGTTGTAATGGTACTTTTATATTACTTTTACTATTTCGCGTTGTAATGGTATGCGTTGTAAAAACATGCGTGGTAATGGTACTTGCGTTGTAAAAGTTGCGCTGTAAAAGCATGCGTTGTAATAGTATGCGTTGTAACGTCATACATCCAGTATTTATAGTCAAGGTTCAATAATGACAGCAGTCGGTATGAACTGCATTGCTTGTGGTCTTTGCTGGGTTTTGGCAGGATTATAATTACTGCTTCTCGCAGTGTGGGGGGGAGAATTTGCTTCTCTAATGCCTCTGCATATACCTCAATCAATTGTGCGGCCAGTATGTCCTTGAATTCTTTATAAAAATCCCCAGTGCAGCCGTCAAGCCCTGGGGCAGAGGAACTTCGCCAGGTTTCTATGGCTAGCGTAACATCGGTAACTGAGATAGGCTCTGCCATAAAGTCGAGCATATATTTCTCCAGGAACACCAGTGCAATTTCATCCATATAAGCAGTCTGGGCAGTGCCAAATCTATCTTGGCAATATCTTGTTCGATACGGGCAAATGTTCGTCGAAGGTCTCTGAGTACTCCGGCCAGTTTGGAGATGCATACCCCTCTTATAACCGCCTTAAAACCCTCCCAAAGTACCGCTGCTATGTCCTTGAGCCCTTGTTGAGGTCGAAGTAATCCTCTATTGCCTTGCGCACTTCTGCCTTGAACACTTCATCTAGGATGGCCCTATTGGGGAATCGCCTGTGCCGCTCATACCCCTCCGGACGCGGCAGCAACAAATGTAAGACCACCGGGGAGTGGTCTGAGTATGTACTGGGGAGTGTGACGAGGGAACTCAACCAATCCACTATGCTGTGAGAAAGCAGCCAGTAATCATTTTGTGACCAGGTGCCGTGTGGGCTAGAGTAATGAGTGTAGTTTGTGAGGGTGGGATTGTGCTGCCGCCAAATGTCAATCAGTGTGTGCTGAGCACAAAGATCTCGCAGAGTGCGCCTCGCCTGTGGTTTAGGGTCCTGCGCGTTAGATGAGCTATCCAGTGTGGTGTCTATTAACGAATTTAGGTCCCCCCAAGAAATATCGTGTGGGGGTCATGTTTCACAATCCGGGCATTCAGGTCGTGAAAGAAATCAGGGCCCTCACCATTAGGAGCGTATACATTAATCAAAGTAACTTTATGCCCATATAGAGAACCCGTAACTATTACGCATCTACCCGCCGGATCCCGGGTCACATCAATGAAGGTGAAGGGGATTCTCTTGTGCATCAGTATTGCCGTGCCTCTGGCGTAGCTACTATAATTGGCAAAGTATCTGTGTGTGCCCCAGCTGGCACCAAAACGAGCTGAATCAGTGTGGGGGAGGTGTGTCTCTTGTAAGTACACTATATCAACCTTGTGCCAAAGAAGGTAGTGAATCACCTGGCACCTTTTACGCATATTATTAAGGCCCCGGACATTCCATGTCATTAGTGTGAGGCCTGATGGCCTCTGTACGTTACCTAATTGTGGCATTAAAAAACGGTGGAAATATAGCTCTGTCAGGACTGCAAAGTGACGCTAACTCAGCATGCAATGTAAAAGTAAAGTGTGAACAAGAACATTTGCAATATGTGAACTCACCCCCATCCCCCCCTCCACCCAGCCGCCTGCAATCCCCTAGGTGGCCAACCCCTAGCAAGGGAGCATGCTCGGGAATCATAGTGATTGCCAAGCAAATGTTTGTTGTCCAATAAGTGGGCATCAAAAGATAATAAACCCAACTTAGCGGATATACCAGAGGGGGCTGGTGGCTCAGAATCAGACCGGCCTAGTGACATATCTATACAGGAACAACAACATTAATAAAGCAATTTCCCATATAAGAACTGTGGATCGCACAAGGCAATGGAAGACATCCTCATTCAGAACCAGTATTCGAAAATAGGTCTGCACTTGTGTCAGAACGGCTGTGATGTGGGAAGACCAGGGCACCCTTTGCCGAGACCTGCGAGTTTCGTGCCTTGTGCGTGCGGCAGAATTCCTGGGCTTCCGTAGGGGTATCAAATATAGGAGATCTGCCACCCACACCCACCTTTAGTCTCGCGGGGTACAGCATTCCATACTTGAGTCCAAGATTGCGTAACGCAGCCTTAACCCCTTGAAATTTACCGCACGCCTCCTGCATCATTGGAGTAAAGTCCGGATAGAATGCCAGTTTGGACCCTTGCCACTCGACCGTACTGCGCTCGCTTGCCAGTCGGAGTGTAGTGGCACGGTCCCTGAAATTCAGGAGTCGCGCTATGATAGGTCTAGGAGGGAGGCCCGGATTGGGACTGGGGCCCAGTGATCTGTGGGCCCTCTCCACCACAAACCCAGGTGTGAAGGCCTCCCCACCAAACAAATCCGTAAGCAGCTTCTCGACAAAAAGGTCCATTCTGCCGGTTGATGTCGTCTCCGGAACCCCCATGATTCTAACATTGTTGCGGCGTCCGCGTACCTCCAAGTACTCATTTTTTAATGGCCACTTCTTTTAGTAGCCGCTCAGCCCTCTGCAGCCGCTTCAGGGATTGAGCTGTCCAATCCTCCAGATCAGAGACACGGGCCTCCGCAACGTCAAGGCGTCTGTCGTGGCCCTGCACTTTGGCGCCCAAGGATGCGATTGTCTGGTCTAAAGAGTCAAAGCGAGAGTCTAGCGCCTTAAATCCCACCTTCAATTCCAGCAGTAGGGAGTCGATGGAGGCTTCTGAGGTCTCAGGACGCGACGCAACTGGATCCCCTTCGGCCATTTCAGTGCTGTGTGATGGTGCCCCTTCGGCTACTTTTTCAAAAGGCAGGGTTCTCTGCCTGAGGTCTTTGCGTCCCATTCCGCGAATGCAGGGCGGGGGAATGGGTGAGGTGGAGGACCAGGCAGCACTGTGTTGTTCACAGTCAGGAGGGCAGGAGTCTGATTCCACAGACCTCGGGAGCACTAGAATGTGGATGAGCAGGATGGAGCCTGCGCGTGTGTTGGATGTGATCCACGTCCCGATAGCTGGGCAAAGCAAAATGGCGGCGCCATTTGGGCTGAGTGATACCTGTAGAATCCTTCACTCCTCAGACCGTACATTCACATACCACTCTGGGGCTTATTGCTTACACTCAAGGTTGGACTATCTCCTAGTCCCGGCCGCTAATTTAGGAGAGGTGTCTGCAGCCAGAATGCTACCCCGATGCTTGTCAGACCATTCCCCCATTAAACTCACATTTAAAGGCACTCAAGAAGGGTCATACAAGGGCAGTGGAGACTAAACCTTTGGTGGCCCCTGGATGGCCAGTTCTCAGACAGGGTTGGCCAGGACATAGGCAAACATTTTCAATTGAACAAACGCTTCTCTCTTTTTCTCACCCCATGGGGGGCAATGAAGGTCCTACATGGCAGGCAAAAGTAGGGACGAAAAAAGGAGGCCTTAGACTTAGAGACCTCATGAAAGGGCCTAATTAAACGCTTCAGGGCAGATTTACAAGTCCACTGCGCCACCAGTATGTCACTTTTTGTGACGTACTGGTGGCGTATTTCACTTCTCCACATTTACAATGACAGGAAAAGCCACCCTGCATGGCTTTTTCTGTCCTTGTAAATATGGCCCCTTTACACACAACACTTTGCGTGTAAGGGGCATTCCCTGGGTGTTGCTGTGGGTGTTTCCACACAACACCCATGGGACCAGACAATTGCAGATTTACAAGGAATCATAAATCTGGAAATGCGTGTGAATGCTACGCCTCCCCAGAGAAGGCGTAGGGAGGCGCAACAAGAAGAAATGTTTTTATTTCTCATCATTTTTCCTCTTTCAATGCGTGCTTCATTCTACAGCACGCATTGAAAGAGAAAAATGACTGTAGTGATTGTTTTCGTGCAGGAAGGTGCCCCTTCCTGCACAAAAACAATCTCCCCATAACGCAGGCATTCTTGCACCATGCTGCAAGGGTGTCTGCGCCGGCGCATGGCAGCTGTTTGTGTGCCAGCACAGGGGAGAGCACAGGAATACGACATATAATTGTAAATATGTCACATTCCCGTGCTCTGAAAGTGACTCATTGCAGCGCAGCTGAATGGCTTGCGGAATGCACTGAGTCACTTTCTCGTAAATCTGCCCTATAGTCGCAGACAATGATGAAAGACTTTCATAGGAAAATTTAGACTACGTACGACCCTTGGGGAGAAACTACAGGACGTGGCTGGATGCAAACTGACAATGACACAACATAGAATACATGAACAAGCTGACAAAAGAGGCATCCAGGTATATTGGTTTGTCTTACTGGGACATAGACATTCGACCAGTAGCTGAGATAATCGATCCGAGCAAAGGCCCATGTACCACGACAAAAGATAATGCAAATGCCTTCTCCACATACTATGAATCCTTAAACTAAGCAGTTACATTCCCAGGAAAGAGGCAGAAACCCCCCTTTCAACTGATTTGCCCATACTGCACTTAAGGACAGAGACAGAGAGGCCCTGGACGTCCCAATTGACGTAACTGAGATATTTATAGCAATCCAATCATTGACCTCAGGATGAACCTCGGCCCTAAAAACATCTCCATTGAATTCTTCGAAAGGAACACAAGTAAACTGGCAGGCCCATTAAACAACATGTTTAAGGAGGCACTCCAACACAACAAATGGCCAGAAGATCTAAGAGAGACCACCATAGTGGTTATTTCAAAAGCAGAGAAACCCATCACAGACTATGCCTGATACAGACCCATTGCACTGACTCTGAAGCCAGAATACTGGCTAAAGTCTTGGCATCCAGAGTATCCGGCGAGGCCCAAACACATTTAGGTTGGGACCAGGACAGATTTCTCCCACATGGAGGAACCCGACACTGCATTAGGTGACTTAATGTGGCTCTTGCTAACATAGACGAATGAACAAAACCATCAGCCCTGATTGTACTGGAATTTGAAAAGGCCTTTGATTCAGTATCCTGGTCCTTCCTTCTATAAATGATCGAACATATGAATTTTGGACAGCCATTTAGGGCATACTTACATCTCCTATAATCTAAAGTCTGGGCCAGGGTCCATCCCTTCCCTATTGTAGAGGGTTCTCAAGAGGATGCCCCCTCTCACCACTGCTCCTCAGCCTCAAGGTAGAGCTGCTGTCCCAATGGATGGGGGTAGATGAGCAAGTGCAGGGCATCAACTGGGGTGATGGGATGGAGGATAGAATCATGCTTGACACCGACGACACCCTGCTCTACGTACAGAGATGGCAGGACTCTATCCAGAGACTAATGTATATCCTGGATATCTGTGGCGCGGCATTGGGACTGAGGGTAATTTGGGAAAAATCGAGAATCGTTTCCCTCACAGATGCAGCTTGCTTTCCGCCCCTGGTCCCAACCACTTTATGGCTGAAACTGGGGCCCTTTAAGAATCTGGGAATTTATAACTCCCAAAACCCCAAAGAAAGCTGGAACCTGAGCATACCACCCCTATTGGCTAAACGAAAGCCCAAACTGAGGTATATGGCAAACTACCACTTTCCACAATGAGCAGAGGTGCCGCTACAAAATAATATGCCTTCCCTTCATTATGTATATAATGCAAAACTATCATTACCTACTTTCCCCCGTTCTTTAAATCATTAAAGCCCACCCTCACTTCCTAGTTAAGGAATGGAGGCCCCCTAGGGTAGCCTGTAATAAATGTGTACAATCACCATACAAAGGAGGCTGGGCATTCTTAATCTATAACTTCACTATTGGGCAGCCCAGCTGCTTCCAACCAATTATTCGCGGATCGAAACGATCCAACCTTTTGGCTGGAGCTGAGCGCACTGTAAGGTCGAGGAGCCCTGACCCACCTGTACAGTAGGCGCCCAGCTGACTACCTCCTCCTCCCTACCAAAAGTACGCTAGCCAGTTCGTACAGGGCCCTTGCGTCAATAACATGGAATAAAAAATTACCTCGAGAGACTTTGCTATTGGCTGGCACTTGTATCATGGAAGTAACAGGCTCAGGGTCTTCCAACACTGGGACACCATTGGACTGTCTAAAATCTGAGATTTATGGGCAACATACACAGACTTAGCCACTGAATAATTCCTGCACAAATCCAAATTATTCAAATGTTTACAGCTGCTACAGGCCTTAGACACCTACAAGCACAGACGTATTCCCATACTAGACTCTAACCCTCTTAAGGCCAAATTTGACTATGACAAAGTTTGAAAACAAGGGAATCTCCAGTTTATACTGTGCGCTAGTCATTAACGGTCCGGATTGACAACTGACCAAATGGACCTGTCCAAATGGACGACTGACATAGGTGAACTAAAGAATGACTGGCAAATGCGAAGGTGGCTGAACTGGAATTAACAAGCTCCTTGGCTAGTCTGTGGGTATTACGGTGGACAGAATGCCGAACAGTGTTCTTTTGGGAACTCAAGCCAAGTGCGACGGTAGTCAGGGAGACAAGATGCTCATTGCCATGGGCCACATAGTTGGCAAACGAGATGTGGCCCATCACCGGAGATCCCAAGTAGCCCCTTCCATATCAGAATAGATTCAGGGAACAAATCACTGCAAGATGGCAGAGAAGGGTTTATAAGAACAGAGGCTGCGCAAAGAAACACTGGTGAAAACGATGGGATTTCTTCCAAATAACTTGAACTGCGTCAATGGCCACAGATCGTCCCACCACCAGGGGCGACACCCATGAGCCAGACACTAGGCCACATCTACACTTGCCGAACCGGGTCACACTATATAACTATATGTATTGTGGTTGTAATCCTGTGTTGAAGTTGGATTTCCATGCACACCATGCAGTGTACTGTTTATCTGAGTTTTATTGGAAAAACAAACTAAAACAGAATAAAAAAGAAGATTTGCGGTTATGAGTATCTGTCAGAAGAACACGTTTATTACCATCCTTAGGGCCTTTTCTGGGAAGATTCTATAAAGGTCCCAAGGCAGATATTGCTCACTGTCACATTTCTATCTGTCATGGTCTATCCACATCTCAGAGGTAGGAGAAGAGAGCCAATGAAAACTGACTTCAGTACACAGGGTGGCTCCTTTACACAGCACTGTTTTGTCACTTCCTGTGGCAGAGCCACCTATCGGAGCATAGGCGCATTTGCATTAAGAAATTCAGTATCAAGTCTGCCACCTGTTGGAAATTCCAGAGGTGAGGAATCTACAGTTAGAGTATCCACTAGAAAGAGCGCTGCAGAAGGAAACTTGCCTACAGTGCTTAGTACCCTCTGCTCACAGTGGCAGGTATAGTGGGATTGAGATACAGTCAACCTATTGAATCTAATGGAGAGAAGAGGCACAGTGGTCAAGACAGACTGTGCAGCTGAAAACCAGCAAGTGATTGCAAAGCCAAAAGGGCTTGCTTTTAATATAATGTGCCCTTTTTCCCATACGGGGCCACCGACTATGCACATGCATACATGACAACCGTCTGTGAACATTTCCAGTTTTGTTTACAAGATGGTCGCAGTGTGTACATGCTCAGTGGCCATCTTGGAATTATTTCTTTTCAACAGTGTTGATGGCTGTCCAAAAGATCCATAATACAATTGGTATTATAAGACCTTTTATTCTCAACTATGTCACAACGGGGAGGCAGAGAATGCAGCACCAACTATGTCTCAACTTCAGCTGCCCACTCCCAAGCATCTACCCACAGAACCCTTACTCTCTCCATATTCCACATTAACTCCACCGGTAGCAATTTGAATAGTACCTTTAATCACACGTTTGAAGCACTCAACAGCACCATTCCCTGCAGGGTGATGAACAGAGGTCACTACAAGTTAAACTCTATTCCTTTGAAAAATTCCTCTTCTATTGTAGACCTAAACTGAGGGTCATTGTCACTCAATATTTTCCTTGTTAGTCCCTCAGTCATATATACTGTATCTAGAAATGTTACCATGGTTTCTATATCCGCCATCTGCACCACCTCTAGTTCCACCCATTTACAGAAGTAGTCTATCAAAACAATGATGTTCTTACTGTCCTCTGAAACATTACAAACAGGACCTACAAAGTCAATTGCTAACATCTCCCAAACCATTTTGGGACACTACATGGGATACAATATTAGTCATAATGTCTTTAAACTTGTATCCGAATTGGCACACTGAACACATGCTCTAAGTATTCTATATATATCCATTCCTTGCCACCAGTACCAAGACTTCACTCTCCTCTTAGTCCTAACCAAACCAAAATGTCTTCCGTGACACAAATCCAATGCTCTTTACTTTAAACTTTGAGGAGGAACCATTTTACCACACCTCATAACAAAATCTGACTGCACCGCCAGCTAATTCCTGACTCCACAGAAAGCCCTTATCTCCTCAGGACATTTCTTCTTATCCACCAAACTATTTTTAATACAAAGTTTCACCTTGTACAAAGTTTTATTCTTGCTATATGCCTCCCTGCAATCCTCCTTTCCAATGGAATCCATGGCATCATCCCCTGCATACGTAGCCTGATAAACATCCCACTCACTACAGGGAAGCTCAGTTATGGGTAACAGTATGCAACTAAGTCTGCCACTTTATTCTACACCCAGATACATATTTAATTTGATTATTGAAATGCTGCAACCTCATAGAAAATCTCGCTATTATAGTAGATGCTTTCAAAAATCCATCTGTCATCACCAAATTTACCAACAGCTTATGTTCTGTTCTTAGTTCAAACTCTGTAACCCACACAAATGATTTGAAATGCTCCATACTCCATGCACATGCATGTGTTTCCCTCTCAATCATGGAATACGCTTCCTCCGCAGGTGTCAGACTTCGAGAATCAAAACCAATCACCCATTCTATACCATGCGCTTCCGTTTGTGTAAGTACCGCACCCATACCCTTCTTGCTGGCATCCACCATTATAGTACTACACAAAGCTGGATCAAAACCATGAATGGATGTTGCTGTGCATAGCTCCTTTTTTATGCAATCAAATTTCTTCTCATATCCACACTCCACACACATTTATTTTTAGTCTTGAACAGTTGTTTCAAAGTGTATGTTAAGTAAGTAAGTAATATGTTTATTGTGCAGTTAATTAAAAACCTTTACAAAAGTTGGCCATCTTTTATAAAACAATAAAACATCAATTTAAAAGGTAGTTAGCCACAGTTAAAAGCACACTTAAAATTGAAAAAGAGAACCTCTCCTCCCGCCTTGGTGACTCATAGTCCAGTTACTGTCTTTTTTGTTTGCGGGAATTTAGCAGCAGTTCGCGGGGTAGAATTGCCCCCCTGGTCAGGATCTTGGCTGCAAAATTAGTGTGGGCGAATGGGTACCAGTTTAAAGTGCATGGTGCCGCATCAACTTTTGTTGCTGAATACAAAAAATGGCCGAGGTTAGCCTGTTGATGCTTTTCCTTGAGGCTTGGCTACGCAGAAGTACTTAGTGCTTGATGTACAAAGTACTGTTAAGGCTATTACATGATGGGTTAGCGGGCCGGCTCTGTCCCGGTTCCAGTGCTACTTCTTTGATGATCTGGCGGTATCCGTTTTAGTCAGAGATCTGCAGCAGTTACATTTTTTACCAGGCAGCAGCTTAGTTGTATATCTTCACCAGAGAAACTTGCGAGCACCGCTTGTCTGCACGACCGTATTTGTTTGTTGTTATAGATTGGTCTAAGTAGTGACCGGCGCTCCTGCATCAGTTCCCAGGATATGGTTATGATGTGGACTATGTCCTCCTCTCCTTCCTCACAGAGATGGCAAATTGCCGGCTTCGGAGGGCGTAACCATGGCAGCAGGTGATAAGCAGACGGCAGTAAGCCTAACCAAAATTTCAGAAACTTCCCATTGGTGGTTTTGGAGAAGTTTGATAGGAGGTATGCTTGGGGGGTCGCTTTGCTGTAGGACTGTACATTGAGCCAGCCGTGTGCGCGTTCTGTCAAGACCGCTTTGTCTTGTATAATAGATTCATTTTTAACAGTGTTGTTTACGATGTTTTTGAAGCTTGCATTAGACCGTGACTATTTCCAGAGTTGCTGTAACCCCAGCTGGTCCAGTGCACTGTCCAAAGTGTATGTTGTTTCTGCAACATTCTTCGCAAACTTGGAGTAGTACTCTGCTAGTCCCAAAAACAAACATAGCTCATCTTTTTTTTCGGCGCAGGTGCTTCCTTTATAGCTACTATCTACTTATTCTTAGATGAAATACCATTTCCTTAAATAATATGTCCCACATATGTGACTTGTTTTGCGAACTTACACTTTGCATATTCCACTGTCAACCCTTTGGACATCAATATTTCCAAAACACACTTCAACCGTTCCTCATGCTCATATCGATTTCTCCCCATTATTAAAGCATCATCATGGAAATACAAACCCCCTCCATTACTTTCAAAATCTCCCACAAAAGTCTCTGAAAACTGACGCAGCTGATGCCAGTCTAAAAGGCATCCTAAATAACTGGAAACAAACATATGGTGTAACAAATGCCCTGATCTTCCTGCTCTTCTCATGTAACGGCACAAGGGGGTCCGCATATGCGAGGTCTATTGTCAAAAACTACTTCATGTTCTTTCTTTGTTTTTGACAATAACTCATTAATCTTTGGCAAAGGATATTTGTCAACCTGAATTTGTTTATTTACACCTCTAAAGTCAATGCATAAATGGATCTTGCAATTAGATTTCCAAGCAACCATGACCGCAGACATCCACTCTGAAGATTCAATGCGTACAATTATACTCGCCTTTTCCAATCTTAATAACTCCTTTTCACTTTATAATTCACTAAGACAGCTTCTTCTTTCAGCACAATCCGGTATTTGCACCCTTTCAATGTGCCCACCTCCCCAAAAAATACCTCTTAAAATCTTTGCACGCCCTCTTTCCCACATTGTGAATGTCATCCAATATCAACACTTGCTCCTTGCTGTTAGGGTTAAAAATGTTGACTCCTGTGTCCCTCCACCCCAACGCACAGGGGCCATAGTCTGGAATGACACCTCTCTATATCCCATCATAGGTATAGCCTCCACTGTGAAGAACTAAGCACGGAAATCAGATTCCTTTAAATCTTTGTCAATAGGATCCTCAAATGTATTTTTCCACATGTCTATATTAATAATTTTTGGAAGCCGGAGTCCCAGTCCCGCACCACTGTCACCAAATGGGAGACCCAGGACTCCTCACTCAATGTTAGGCCAAGTAAGGACACCGTTTGATATAGCCCTGCTCACCCCTTTAGTAGCTTGGCACGAGCAGCCAGGCCTATCTCCAAGGCATGAGTGAACAATATGTGCAACCACACCCACAGCAACCCACTGGTGACACCTCAAATGGACTCCACACAAGTTTGATAAAACAAGTATAAACTTTATATAAAAAGATATACAATCAGACCACACGATACAAAAGCCAACATATAATAAAGGGTAATATTCGTTCCGGCTAGCTGGTAGGTTCAAATCCCAACCACCGCTTTCCAAATGCTATGCTGGTCGTAATGCTAGAATCACACCCGTTGCAAGGGACAAACAATAATGCACTGCGTAACGATACAATCCTGTGCTGGGCAAGGAGAAATAATACAATGCGTAGCGATGCACCCTGGTACCTTGCAATGGGAGAAATAATGCAATACATACCGCTACAATCATGTACTGCGTAATTAAGGAATAATGCAATGCGTCACACCCAAATGCCGTACTTTGCAATGAAGAAATAATGCAATGCGCACCGATACAATCATCTACTTTTCAATTAAGGAATAATGCAATACATAGTTACAATCATGTACTTTGCAATGAAGAAATAATGCAATGCGGGCCGCTATAATCCTGTAGTTTGGAATGGAGAAATTATTAAATGCGTATCGCTACAATCGTGTACTTTGTTATGCAGAAATAATGTCAGAGGTCATAAGACAGTTCGGGAGTTCGTTAGCAGCAAAATTGGCAATGTGTATGATGACAATCAGCCTCTTTGATAACAGTTGACCCCCACACGTATCAACGATGACATAAAGTACAGCTTCTCACTCGGTCCCCAGTACTGCCACTCTTTGGTCAGTAAATACCCCAATCTGAGCCAAAGCAAAGGCTCACATCACCAGGAGGACTGAGAGGCTGAGAGAGTGTCCCTCCGAGTCTGCACCCCGCCCAGGTAATGATCCACATTACTTGGGTGCGCGACCCCACTCTCATCTCCTCCTTCAACGAACTGGGCCTTCTATTCAGAGCTTTCTCAATGGACCTCAGCAGCTCGGCCTAGCAGCTCAGCTCCTCCTGGGCTGCCGGTCTGGGGTGCGACTGTTAGGAAGATCTCAGGAGGCCGCAGGGCACATGTACCCCACACCTCTGAGATTATGTTACTCTGGGTGCCCGTTCACCACAGCACCCTCCGGGTCTCCTCTGGCACGAAGCCACACACACAACGCAGATGGGACTTCATATCGACTCCGAGTGCACACTCACCAGGCACTCCTTTCTGCGGTCTCAGTAGGCACCAAGACACGCACACCGCGCTGCAGAGACTCACTTTCTCCTGGTGCACAGGATGATCAGCCGATTACCTCCACAGTCCCAGGTTGCACCAAAGCACGCACAGTGCTTCACTGAGACTTACTCCAACTCCGGTGCCCCGATATCACCAACACCTTTGGCTGCACCACGACACGCTCAGGGTGTCCAAGCCTCAGTTCTCCTCTGATGCACTCGATGCCCAGTCGCTCTTCAACAGCGCCTCTGCTGCACCCCGACACGCACCGTGCGCGTCTGAGACTCACTCCACTTCCGATGCACACGTTGCCCAGGCGCTTCTCACCAATGCCTCCTGTGCACCACGACACGCACCCTGTGCGTCCTAGACTCCCTTAACCTCCGATGCACACTGCGACCAGGCGCTCCTCACCAGCGTCTGCGGTGCACCACGACACACACTCTGTGCGATCAAGTCTCACTGCACCTCTGATGCACACACTGAGCAGGCACTCTTCACCAACGACTCCTGTGCACCACGACATGCACCCTGCGCGTCCGAGACTCACTTCACCTTCAATGGACACGTTGGTGAAGGCACTCTTCACCAACGCCTCCTGTACACCACGACACGCACCCAGCGCATCCGAGTCTCACTTCTCCTCTGTGTGTCCAAGATCACAGGGCACACCTTCAAGGGTCTCAAGCTGCCACAACACGCACCCAAAGCGTCGCTTCAAACTTCTCCAGAAACTTTTATGTTCCTGTGTTTCCAAACAGGGAGCCAGCTCACCTCAGGCCCTTGGTGTAACAAGACACAGCACAATGCACAGTCTTCTTCAAGCAGGGGGACCCAACGCATAGAGCACAGTCCCTAAAGCCTCTTCCTTGGTTAAAACAGCAAACTGCAGACCAGCCCCAGATCACGAAGCAAGTGT
This sequence comes from Lissotriton helveticus, assembly GCF_964261635.1. Lineage (NCBI taxonomy): Eukaryota > Metazoa > Chordata > Amphibia > Caudata > Salamandridae > Lissotriton > Lissotriton helveticus. Next base: position 1,390,040,287 of record NC_136067.1, read on the forward strand.
TGGTCCTTCCCAGAAGTCTCTTTAGTTGTTCCTTCTTTAGCAGAGGTTCCTCTTCACCAAGAAATGGGTCTAAGCCTTTTCAGTCTCAATCCATTTCTATTCCCACGTTCAGGGCCTCAGCTCTCATAGTTATACCCCTAAATGTCTTTGAAGTTCGTTGTGCTCAGGGGTCCCTGACCCCTGCCTAAATCAATTCTGGGTGTCTCCCTCCCAGTGTCACCTTTCTCCCTTTGATACTGGGGGTCTGGATCCTTAATCACTCAGCAGGAGATGGATCAATTGTTTCATAGCAGCAACCCAGGCCTCTTCACCTCCCGTGGCTTCTCCTCGCCTACTCTCCATGTGCAGGTCAGCCTGGTGCCATCTCAACCCCTCCCTGGGTCAAGACCTCCCCTATCTCCTCTCACCTCTCAGATCCAGACAGTCAATCCAGATTCAGCAGAGACACACATAAATGCTTAAAGCACAACACTCTTTCTAAAAGAGTGGTTTCTGAACACACAGTGACAAAAACACTTTCATAGAAAGATGTGTTATGACACTGTGAGTTCATACATACTAAACTTCCCCTCTCCATTTTAAACTTATAGGAAACTAGGCTAGTAAACACAATACCCAGCCTCCCCTATTCCGTCCTATGGGCAGGATGGCCTTTCAGCAGTGAAAAACTAAATTGTTTTTTTTTCACTGTCAGGACATAGCACACACCTCAGTATATGTCCTGCCTTTTGCTTACACTGCACCCTGCCCAGGGGTTATCCGGGACCTACCACATGGGTGCCCACTGTGAACGCAAAAGGGAAAATAAGGCCTGGCAAGTGGTCGCACTTGTCAGGACAACATGCTAACTTAGAAAACTGCGCACAGGCCCTACACTGCAGGCCTGAGTTCCCTTCTCCGCGCACCTTTGTATTACTAGCCCTGGCACACACAGTGCACATCACTAGGGACTTTACTAGTAAGGCAAACATCCCAATCATGGCCAACCAATTACCATTACACCTTACACAGGGAACACTTGTACTTTGACACTAATCAGCAGTGGCAAAGTACCCAAAGCATCTAAATTGGCAACTAACTCTATGTCTGGAAAACGGTCTAGGGGGAAAGCAAAATGTTTAGGGAACTTTAGCCGAAAAAAAGGCCAAGTTCTACAATAATTGTGAATAGTGATCTTGAATCCACGACTAAAATTGCCAGGACACCTGCCACAACCACCTTACACTTCGCTTTGTTTCCAGAACATGTATCCACATTAAAAACACATCACTTACTATTAGGATACAATCATCCCCCCAGACTAATCTTCATCAGATATTGACTCCTTTTGAGAGTCATATCCACACTGGACCTTTCCCCTCCTGTCCCTCTGTCTGCACGTCCTAATGACCAATTAAGCCACAAATAGGACACTTTTGGTCCATTGCTCTAAACCTTTTGCTATTTGCTAAATGCACCCGGCTACCACACCAGTAACACGTCAATGAACCTTGAGTTCCATTCTTCTATATGTTTTTCACGAATTAATCTACAGCTTTAGATTCTTTTTTCCTGCACTCTTCTTACTTTCTGAATACTTTTTGACTGAATTACCACCTTTCTATGCATCCACAGCACAAATATCTTTGCCCTCTTTATTATTCTGCAATGCTGCCTTGCTACATCTATTAGAAATCTCTGCCTTCTTCACAACTGCCAAATATCTTTCAAAATTGAATCTCCACTGGGTCGTAACCTCTCTTGAACCATTTTGTTGTTCTTATGCATAATGATTTGATCTCTTAACAATTCCGCTTGTATCTGATCAAATCTACACTGAATTACCAACTTTTTTAGTGAAGAAACAAAATCATGTATACTTTCCTTTCACTCCTGTTTACAGTGGAAAACTATCTATCAATTGCTATGCAAATAGTAGATGAGTAATACTTTTCCAAATCCCCCAATACATTTTTATAAACATCATCATCTACAACTCCCCTTTGCTTGTTTTCCATCTGGTTATACTACCTAATCCCCTCATGACCCAAAGAGTGCAACAAGATATCATTTTAGGTCTCGCCTGAGCCAAGGCACTTACGCATCGCTCCGGCGAGAATTATAGTAAGAGCAAAAGAACAGTCTACCAAAACGGCGGATTAGCCACAGTTCATGTGAGACAGGAGTGTGCACGCCAGCCATGTCGCACCACCATTTGTCTGTGCCTTGCATCAGACTTCAAAGGCTGCCGCTCCCCCGCCCCCGCATCAGACTTCAAAGGAATGCGCTTGCGCTCCTGCTCCCCTGCCCCCCTGTCACAGCAATGCTGAGATAGCTTGTTTTCCTAACCGTCTCTCTCCCGAGCTGGCTCCTTTAGCCTTCTTCCAAAAAACCTAACTGTGCTTTCAAAGCATATCTTGTTCTTTTCACGTATGCTCCCCATCTCTACTTCGACTCCATCACCCTACTCCTCCTTCCTCCAGTCCTCCCACTCCAGAGTTCGACAGCATTGTAAAATTACTGAAAAGTAACAGGGCAGCACTAGATAAAACACAAAAATGACATTGCAACAAGGCCCAAGTCCCCTCTTCAAAGGCTGCCGCTCCCCCGCCCCTTGCATCAGACTTCAAAGGAATGCGCTCCCTCTCCCCATCCCCCCGCCAAAGCAATGCCGAGATAGCTTGCTTTCCTAACCGTCTCTCTCCCGAGCTGGCTCCTTTAGCCTTCTTCCAAAAAACCTAACTGTGCTTTCAAAGCATATCTTGTTTCTTCTTCATTTTTTTTTATTGTTATCATTTTGCGACTTCCGACTCGAATCATGGCATGGTCCCGCTCGCCCTGCAAAAATGGGGGTGGCTGAACCAGGCATCAGTTACAATACCTATTCGCTGACTGGACACAGTTCAAACAGCGGGTTGCCGTTTCTTGCTCTCCTTATGTGAAAGCCATCTCCACACTCAACAGCACTGATCAGGACAGCAATGAAGCATTGTGGAGGCGCCTTGAGATCTTTCTGTCTCACTTATTATACGCTGTGCGATTGGTCCTTAATGTTACCCTTTGACACCGGGATTAGCCAGAGGTTGAAGCATGCGCAACAGTGATTCGGTGTCTGGTATGAACTAGTCCATTCGATTTCTGGTTTATTTAATGAATGGGTCGAATGAGCGTACATGGATTTAGCACTCACTCACCTTCGGATTTAGCACTCACTCACATTTGAACCACTTCACGGCAAAGGTGTTGATGCTCACTTCTTTCCTTCTCTGCACTGAGACACTCAGAGCAAAGACACTCTAACTCTACTCTCAACCCAGGTCTGCACTGCTTCATGGCACTTTGTGGTACTTATTTACAAGCCTCTGGCATTGCTTTTACCTCACTTTTCCATTGGTAAAAATGACACATTGGGGCAAGTGGCTTGTAAATAAGCCCATGTGATACTTGTTCATGGTTGTTTCCTTCTTTGCAGGGAAGCGACTTTTCTTGCTTTCTTTTTTGTCGCTGCAGGGACGTTCTTTCCACTCATTTACGTCTTTATCTGCTCCTTGAAACCCGCCTTGGGATTCCAGGCACCCTCTGGGTTGAATCTGCTGCCACATCAATGGGAAGCCATGTGAGATGTTTACCGCTCTGTCTGCCCGCATGCATGGAGACAGACGATAATGCAGAGAGCACACGTTTAACATTTATTACCTCTCGTGAACTTCTCTTTCATTAAGATCGGTGTTAAAACACTTAGAGGGCTATTTTCAAAGCTGCACTATTCCTGGTTTCATTCCTTTCTCGTTCCTCTCTTTCTTTTTTCCTTTCTTCTCCTTCCCTCTTTATTTCTCTTTCCTGCTTTCATTCTCTCTTCTTCCCGTGTTTCTTTCTCTCCTCCTTTCTTCCATTCTCTCCTCCTTTATCCTTTGTCTCTTCCTTTCCCTTTTGTTTCTTTTTCGTTTCCTTTTTTCTTTCTCTTCTCCTTAATCACCATTTTTCCTTTTTCTCCTTTCAGTTTTGCCTTTTTGCTGTCTTTAATTGCTGTTTTTTTTTCTCTGCTTCCATCTTTCCTTTTTTGTCTTTCCTTTATCGATCTCCGTTTGGTCTATTTGTCAGCACTTTTTCATGGTTGTTTCCTTCTTTCTGTCCTTCGTACCCTCTTTCTTCATTTCTTTTTCCTTCTCCTGCATCCAGTTAGGGTGTATGTAGTTTATGGTTCCATCATAGCTAATAACTCTTCCATTTCCTCCATTACGTCATCAGACTTGGCTGAACAGGAATGATGGGTTTCTCAGTTTAATGAAGTGTTACAGTGTTCTGGTAGTCTGGAATATTTGAGAAAAGTTAGTTGGTTGCTACTCGACACTTACTGTTATTACCTGACCACCTCCTTTTCTTCCATAGCCCTATTCTGCAAAGAAGGCCAATGACATGGGAGTGTTTTCAGTGCTTAATTGACTGTTTAACTACTACCAAATGATCCATTTTACAGCACTATTTCCCAAAACCATGAATGAAACAGCTATGGTTTTTACGGGATGTTCTTTAAATTAATTTCTGAAATGTTCCAATAATCCACGTGCTTCCATAGTTACACCAGAGATGTATTCCTTCAAAAGCAAATCTTGTACATACCTTGAAGAAAGTGGTGTCTCTCTCACACAGGGCAGCTGTTCTGGTTGGCTTCTCTGAGGACTACAGCCCAATCCAAAATGCAACCTACTGTTCACCTCTCCCCGACCCAACCAATATGTTTTTCCTGTATCCCACGTGTGCCGTAGAGCCCTGCAGGGTCCAGTGGGCTATTTTGGGGTTTTGTCATGTTTCCAGACTTCTCGTTTTTGTGCATTTCCAGTGTGATTCATATTGTGGTGCAGGTTTTGGGAATTACACATTTTTATGGTCTAGAGTTGTAGAATGTTAGAAAGTTTAATAACCTCAAATTCATTGGCATGAAGATGGTGCACATGTGGAATAACAAGATGGAGGATGGTTGACAAGTGAGATCAGAGAGTGGCAGCAGCAACTGGCAGCAAACCGCCTCACCCATAACTTGTTTTCACTCACTGCCTTTCGTATTCAGCCCTCCATACTACCACACCCACCACCACCACCACCACAACATCCACCACCACCACCACATCCACCACGACCACGTCCATCACCACCACGTCCATCACCACCATGTCCACAACCACCACGTTCACCACATCCACCACCACCACGTCCACCACCACCACGTCCACCACCACCCCACCCACCACATCAACCACCACCACAACCACCACTACGTCCACCAACACCATGTCCTCCACCACCACCACCTCACCCACCTCCACAACCACCACCACCACGTCCACCACCACCATGTTCAGCACATCCACCACCACGTCTGCCACCACCATGTCCACCACCAACACCATGTCCACCACCACGGCCACCACCACCACCATGGCCACCACCACATCCACCACAAGGCCACTACCAGGTCCACCACCACCACGTCTACCTCCACCACCACCACATCCACTACCACCACCACCTCCACCAGCATGTCCACCAGCAAGTCCACCACCACATCCACCACCACATCCACCATTACATCCACCACCACCACCACATCCACCACCACCAAGTCCACCACCACCACATCCACCACCACCACGTCCACCACATCCACCACCACCTAGTCCACCACCACCACGTCCACCACCACCATGTCCACCTTCACGTCCGCCACCACCACGTCCACCACTACCACCATGTACACCATTACCACGTCCACCACCATGTCCACCACCACAAGGTCCACCACCACGTACACCACTACCACGTCCACCACCACCACCACGTCCACCACCACCTCATCCACCACGACCACATCCACCACCACCATGTCCACCTTCACGTCCACCAACACCACGTCCACCACCAACACCACCACATCCACCACCCCCACCACATCCACCGCCACCACATCCACCACCACCAAGTCCACCACCTCCACCACATCCACCACCACTACCACCACCACCACGTCCACCACCACCATGTCCACCACATC